>NC_044198.1:14450353-14778350 GCF_900880675.1 Sparus aurata
TAGGTTACGAGCTATCTCACATCTGGATCTGTAGGTGACCTGAGGGGAGAGATGAAGAATGCCAGTCTAAAAACCACCACTGTCTTCGCACAGACTCACACTACAGTGATCAAATAGGGAGGCGGTTAGTCCATCCAACTACAGCCTGGCATAACTGTGACAAAACACACTTGTGCGCACAGACTGCCAATGCTTACAGATGTCCATGCGGCCATAGCGCCTTTACAACACATAGAGATTTTGCACTCACTCACACATCTACCAACACGGAGTCTGGGCACAGTGCTGTGAGTGACATTGTGGTTGCCCATCCTAGTCTTGTTCTGCCATAACCACCATTTCCTCCAGAGCAAAAAAAAAAGAAAAGGTCTGTGAGGCCGCAAAGTCTCCAGCGATCTGCGGTTCCTATTAGCCGGCCATCATTTTTGACAGTCTAATAAAGCCAGATTTCTTTCAGGGAAGGGCTTTTCCTTTTGTTTTCTCTTGTTTTAAGCCTTAGTTTTCAAGTTAATGTCTGGTACTGTTGTCTACAGTGTCTAGAAGATTATGAGCAAGAATGCAGTGTGGAATCGTTCGTCTTTAGTTTTATTTGTTAAAGCTGTAGCGGTGACGATTTGTGTGTCTATGTGTGAATCCGGTTGCCAGACTGTGGGGACACCCTCAGGGCACCAGCCAGCCAGTGTCTGCTAAGGACACAATAGTTACTGTAGCAGCAGAGCTGAATCGATTTATTGCTCAGTTGTCAACTATTCAATTAATCCCCACATATTAAGTCGAAACTCTCTGATTCCAACTACTTAAAGGCGCTACATGTAAGAATTTTAATTTATAACATATAAATATATTTACCAAAAGTTTCAACTCAATGTGAATAAATAACAGTTACGCATTATATCAAAGATGTAGACATATTTGTACGGATATATTTATTGAAGTTAGCGTGCTAACCAGTTAGCTCCTTACCACATTGTATCTCAAGAGGAGATATTCTGATAGCAAACAACCCCCAGAGCTCCAAGCTCCCAGTACGGGCAGAGTCAGAAATGCTGCTAGTGACTGTCTTAGCTAACTGAGCTAACAAGCTAATGGCAGCAGTTAGAGATTACTCTGCTAAAATAGTGCCCCATTTGCCTGAAGTATGAATTTGAAAGGGGGCCAATTCTTAAAAATAGCAATTTTTTTAAATGGGAATATTTTTTCTTTTGTTTTTTACTATGACAGTAAACTGAGTATCTTCAGGTTTGTGGACAAGACAGTTGAGAACATCATCTTGGGCTTTATTTTAAAAACTACCTGTGGTTGAATGGACAATGATTTTTCAATCCAATAGAGTTGATTGTAGATACTAACTTAACTGTTTACATTGACGCTAAACAAAGTGATACGATAAGATGAGCTTTTACATGCCAGGACTGGCATTTTTCGACATTAGCAGAGTGGTTCCACCTACTATAAGGCGTTGTGCCTGACAGAAATATAACAGAAGAAGAAGAAGAAGGTTTTTTCAAAATATATTGAGAAAATTCAGTTCATCATTGGCTCTGCTACACAATTTCTTGTTTGGTGGATTTTGACTTTGTTCATCCTTTTCAAACCCTTACTAACGTTGTTTTGACCATCAAAGCGTTCAACAATCCTCAAATCTTTTAAGATTTCCAATAGTTGTTTCGGCCATAGTCCACTTTTGTTTTGCTACTGCCATGTTACTGTCCCTACCAGAAGCAATGTCCTCTAATGTGAACATGCACAGAAAGAATTTATCTAATAAAACCAGAGAGAAATGATCAGATTGAGCCTTTACATGGTTTAAGCCACTAATATTTAACTATTGAACAGATTATAAAAGGATTATATTACAACCATCCAAATCTGATTAAACATTAATTTGCATTAGACCGAATCAGGTCAGAGTCTGCTGATTGAGGTGGTTTTTCTTTTGATTGGGCTATAATTCTGATTAAAAGTGGAATGTTAGGATCCATGTAAACACAACTACTCACCTGACATTTTACAACACATTGGCTATTTTGAGACAATAATGTGAAATTGGCAGTAAAAATAATCATTAGTTGCAGTTTTATGTAGCAGCAAGTACACCAGCTATAGTGATGTCACCTGCTGATGCATAGTCAGTGTCTGAATGCTATTAAAATGATGGTGTGAAACTTTAATCCATAAACTTTAGAGACATAGTCAATATCAAAAAATAAAACTATGATATTGCATTGCTCCTCATAAGCCTGTGTGGGTGTATGACAATAGAAACATCAAACCATTACTAAGATTACACTAAGCTTTCACACATGACTTTAATTAGGATTTCAAGCTGTGTGATTAATGGCAAATGATGGTGTCTCATATACCCTTGGGGGCTTGAACGCAGCACACTAAATAATTAAATGCAATAAATGTGTTTTGGGCAGTCATCGTTGCTATTATGTACACTCGCCCTGTATGATGGCTGGAATTGGGGACATGGGGCCAGAAGCTGTTTATTGCTTTCATATGGAGCCAACATGTGTTTTACATTTACCAGGAGAGTTTCTTTTTTTTTTTCACTGTAATATGTACACTCGGGGTGCTCTCACTATTGAGACATCATCATAGTCCCTCTATTTATCATTTGTTAGTAAAACTAATACTGAAACTTAAAAATAAAAAAGAAAGTTTGTCTTGAATTAGCAGCACTTTATCATTTCTCCTTCATGTGCTGCTACAATTTAAATGGATTACACAGTTTTCTTTTATAATGAATTGGTGCAGATCAGATTTTGATACACGCAAAGTGAAATCTAAACTGTAACAGACGTGTCGCATTACAGTCCTGGCTTACCTGCACGGGGATGGCTGTGGTTTGTTTATAATTCATCAAGCGCGTTCATTTGGCTGCCTTTGATGAGCAGATTGCAGTTTGACTATTATTTCAGTGTAAACAAACACCAAAATACTCCAAACATTCATTCCTCATGAATTTGGACTGTTATTCCCTGTTTTTTTTTTTTGTTTTTTTTAATGTCTTGATCTGTCTTATAATGCACACCAGGTATGACACGCTGGCATGGAGCACTTGCAGTGTCTGACATCCATGGGAAGTTTTCTTCTGCGCTGAAAGGCAAAGTGCATCACTGAAAACCCATCAATGTCCCTGATGGGACCACATCTTGCCTTTGCGCACATGTGTGTGCGTTCACACACACCACAACCAAACCATCACAGGACTCGTCTTCTCCATGATTACCCCTTTTGTTTAGGCCCAGATGGAGAAAAGCTCGGTTGACATGAAGCAGGCATTGTTTTTATTCTGAAGCAGAGCGGAGGGGAGAGAAATGAGTGAAATTGCTATATCCTGTCTCGAGGAGTTAACTAATGCCTTTACCCCAACTTGTGGGGGGGTCTTTAATGCTGAAAGGGATTATAATTTATGGTCACTGTGCGACAAATATGTTGAGTCAGATGTAGATCCATTAAAATTGAGGACGCCACCATTAGATATCGTTCCCTCATCGGGAGGTAACTTCTTTTCAAACTACCCATAACATTAAACGTCATAGGTAGTTGCCTTTCTGTTTCTCCCTCCCAATATGTCTGCTCTGTTGACTTCAGCAGCATGGTTTATAAAGTCGCCCAAAAAGACACACCTCACATTTTGGAATTTTTTTCGCTCACGATTTAGTTTTCACAACGGCAGGTGAGCCCCATGTGGAGGAAGTGCGTGTAAATCATGTAGCCTATCAAAATCAGCGGGGCGCTGAATGACAACAGCGCTGAATGACAACGGGGCGCTGAATGACAACAGCAGGTGCATTCAAAAGTTTGTACGTAACAACAGCGTACAGTAAGTAGGTTTACATTCAATAGAAGAGGGTTCATCACAGTTGCTTTTAAAGGAGGGAAGTAATCCCAGAGAACGTCTTCCCTGCAGAGCATGTGCGCTTGCCCATAGATGGGAGGGGTAGGGCGAGGGATGGTCGTCCACTATTTAACTGATTGCAGATGGCGTTGTTCTCTCAGACGGATTAAAAAAATCTTTGAACCCAGACAGCTCTACAGTGACATGGACATACATCTTGATCATTCTACATTCTCCAGGCTTTAGGCTCAACTATGCCATCCAAACTGTTGTGGTGGACCCACACGGACCCCTCTCAGTGCAAAACCACATACTGTTTATTACCACACACTCTTACACCATGTTATACCAAACTATTTTCACGCTGATTCCAAACCAGACTGTGACATTCCTACCATGGAGCTGAATCTGGGATCAAGGGACACTCAGGCCCAACAGTCTGTGATCGTGTGTGACAGGTTTCAAGACTCAGTACTCGAGCCTCTCTTTTTCATAATTGTTGATTTTCTTGGCTAGTGTGTCATGAAGCAGTCCAAGAGTCTCTAAGAATGAGCTCAATTGTAGCAACAGCCAGTGGGAGTTTAGCTCAAGGGGGGAGTGCACGAGAACAATTTGTAAAAAGAAATCACTTTTCATAACTTCCACTCACACAGACATAAGTGCGTAGTGGAGATTCCAAAGTACATTATGTAATTATCAGCAAAATATGTGACAGGGCACCTAATATATTATATTTACTGTTTGGTTAGACACGCAGTATTAACTGGAATAGGGTTCAGTTAGCCTTTCAGACTTCAGCGTCTTTCATTGTGTGATTATTTTTCTTTCTAATAAAAAAAAATAGGATTTATGTATATATATTTCCTCTCACAGTTTACAAAATGTTTTGCATTATACGGTTTTAAAAAAATTGTTCTAAGTCCAACTTGATGAAGTATAAAACCCGAGTAATGTAGCTCCGAAACACACACGCAAACACACACACGTACACAGCCACATAAAATACCTCAACCCTGCCACAACCCTGTTATAGGCCTATACCACAGCACTCTCGACCCACCAAAAGAAAAATCCCACTCACTCCTTCTGCCACCTTACCTCATGTTCAGCACATTCAGTTCTTACTTTACACACTCTCACCACACATGTGACACACCAACCTCAGCCACAAGCCCTCGTATTACCAATGGCCTAACCAGAAAAACTGTATCTGCAGCTATGATTCTTACAACTACATGTGTTGTAAAAAACAGCCAAACTAAAACCTACAGAACACTCAGAGAACACATATTTCCACCACGGCTGCACAAGCCTAGTCTTATAATATAAGGTATAACATTCCGTTGTAATTTTATGTCTTATGTCATTATAATAAGCCAACAGCAACTTCTCCGTAACAAGGCCATCACATAATGTTTCTACAGAAGTATCCGCTGCCGTACCGCCACACTACAGAACAGCATTATTCCTCAGTAAGTGAGTCTCCTCGATTCTTTCCCAGCACTTTGCCATAGTTTTAATTTTCGGAAATGGACCCGATGGCAGGCATAGAGAGTTTCCATATAGAAATAGCCATTCTTCTCACTGATGGTCTCGTTTGCTTTTATACATGGGTCATTAAGAGGTATCAGTATTTATCTTAGACTGTTTCATAACCAGTCTTGTCATAATGTTAAATGTGAAGAATGTATAGCCTTTAGAAAGAATGTTTTTTGAAACCACAAGGTACACTGGTGGTCGTGTTGTTTGCGTCTTGATTCATGTGGTACGTGATAGAGAACAGAGACAGTACTGCAAATATAGTGACCTTGTGCAAGCTTTCCATGATTACGTTGAAAATTTTGGTTCGCAGTGATGTCTAAATGCATTTAATCCTTCCGACAAACACCTGCATGTCAAGTTTAGAGGTCTGTGCAATTAAAAATTCCATCAGGCAGAGTGATGTTTTGATTTGAATCCGTTTGATGACACTTTCTCCCTGAAAATCCACTTGAATGAATAGCAGATGGCAAAGGTATTCTCCGTCATAACAGCTTCTAGTGCCTCAAAATCTTCACCCGGTGGTGAAACATTCAACCAAATCCTTTTTTAAATGCGAAAAATATCATCCAAAAGGGGAAAAAAAATCTGGTTGGCAGTCATATTGTCTTTTAATGAAACCATTATGACAGAATTTTACATTTCGAATGAGCTGTCTCTCTAATCATAATAAAAAAATATATTTTTAAAACATTTTCTTTCTTTTTGTTTTGTACAGTAAAAATAACTTCCCCTTTTGCTCATTTTATTGATTCTTTTATTCATTCCAGCTAATTTAATTATAACAAAACATAACCAGGAAAGGGAATGGTTAATGTGGTTTCACTATATACAGACACCCAGTAAATTAGTCTTTATTTGATCCCATGTCAGGCCCTAATGCCTTGCATGTTGACTCTGCTGTCAGGCAGCCAGTGATCAAGGACTAATGGAGGCTTTCTGCTGCCATAGCTGCTTCCAGCGACCCTGGGTCTAAGCCTGAATCAAGCCAGTGGACTTAAAGGAGAGAAAGCCAACAAAAACAACAAATATATTTTAATTTAGACTGTAGGCTTATTCCTCTGGAGAGTACTGGAGGAGGGGGTTAGGGAAAGTTGTGGGAGTAAAGGTGAGGAAAGGAAAGGAGAAGAGAGGTAAAGCAGAGCAGAGGAGAGAAAGGAGGAACAAAATGAATGAAGTGAGTCTGGAATGAGATGAGAAAAAACTGCGAGGGAGAAGAGACTAATTTTGGAGTTTTGGCTCTGCTCTGGCTCAGGCTCTGGAAAATGTTTCATAGGTCTATCAAGGCCTTGACTAATATATTAGTACAAAATAACATGTTTACATTCTTGTTTTTATCTCCAAATGCATTACAAGAAACCCACTCTCCTGCAGTGACTCACATTTTAGGGCTTGTGTCAGAGAGACTTTTTCCCGAATATTTCTCTCTCCTGCTGACATGCTTTAGCTTTAGCCTTTTTTCCCCCTTCTTTTTATTTCTGTCTTTTCCTCCCTCTCCTGACTCTCCTCTCTCTTCCCGAATCGATAAACAGAGGCCTCACCTCAGTGCAGGCCAAGGCAAATGTTTGAGCCACCTGTTGCAGGAAACTTGAAGCCCTCAGGAGATGTGAAGATGGAGCTGAGGCCGAGGCCATGCTCTAGGTACAGGTTGCCTCTAAACCTGAACAGAACGGGCAGCACAGAGTAGTGTGTTGACTACTGTGTTTGTGAGTGTGTGTGTGTGTGTGTGTGTGTGTGTGTGAGTGAGTGTGTGTGTGTGTAGATTTACAAATGAGATGGATGGAATGATCCTTATTTCTATATTTAAACTTCAAGGTGTTGAAGTCTGCTGACACCTCACTAAATAGCAAAATAAGACCAGAACGCAAAAAGGAAAAAGAAAAAAAAAAAAGATTTTAATTTGTTATCATGCCACTGCGTCTCCAAATAACAATAATAATGTTGACATGATGATCTGTGGAGTATTTGACAAGGAAGAGCAAAGGAAATGATACACTGACTATATAATACATGACTCTAGTAAAAGTTTCTTACCATCAACCAGAAGTTTACTTTCATCCGACATGTTTCAGTGTCATATGATGTCAACTTAACAACTTGGCAACTTGTTCTGACTTGAGAGCATTCACTTGAATTTTCCTTCGGATGAACATTTTTCCAGTAATTCCCACAGCACTTGACGCACAATAAAAAACTGGGTAAGGTGGTAAGAAAAAACATTATTCAGTAAACAGTAAACATTATTCAACTAAGTATACTTGATTTTTAGTGAATCAGTTAAATATTTTTATTTTTTAGAGCTTTAGAGCAGGTAAAGATGTCTGTACTGTTACTCTATAAACTCCTGTAACAGGTAGGTAAAGCAACTTAGTCTTGGAAGCTAACAGAAATTGTATAAAAAGCTGCTTAGGATCAATAGTTAAATTCCCAGTAACTGTACTGTTTCAGTGCACTGGTGTCATTTTAGATATAGGGTTAGATATAACCTGCCTTCCATCCTGTCTTCACCAGTTATTTGCTAACTTGATCTGTTCCGTGCAGATCATTCATTCAGTTCATCGGAATGAGCTTTTTGCTTGAAATGGTTACTTGCTTCTGTGTAGAGCAGGGTTTGTTGGAACGGTGAGACTTTTTGAGTTAACCTTTGAACGTAAACCCAAAACAATGAGATATGTGAGGCTTAACAGCTCTTTGGCGCTTTTAGAGCTTTGTGATAATTCCCTGTGGGTTTGTCAGCATAAGCAACCGACTTCACTTAACACCTTGTTAATATACAAAATATTGATTAAATCAGCTTTCATTCAAAGGGTATCGGCATGGATATCGAAGACAAAAACGTTTTGATAAGGAGTACAGAATGGTCAAATAAAGACCTTAAGTTAAATGAGCTGAACATGCGAGGAAGAGGAGGAGGAGGAGGACCCCTGGTTCACCTTCTGGGTTCCAGGAACTCCCTTGGTCTGCTTCCAATGATTGCCCCCGAGCCCCTTTGCCCCCCCAACCCTGTTAACCTCTGCAAATACCCCTTTAACACTGCCCCCCCCCCCCCCCCCCCCCAAATTTTCTGGCAACTCCTTTAGTCGCCCCCATCACCCGTTCTTCCTCTCAACCACTCACCCCCTCCTTTCACCCTTTGGCATCCCGTCCAAACTGCTGCCCTCTCAGCAAACATTTCCCCTCCTCCCTTTCTTTCTCGCGCTCCCTCCGCCCGACTGCTGTAAATGCCCCCAGGACTGTGGTTCTTTCAGTTCACCTCTCCTCCAAACCCACACGTCTTTCTCCGATTCAGGGCTCGCAAACTCTCTCTCTCTCTCGTTCTCTCTATCCCCTCCTCTGTCTCTCTGGCTCTCTCTCCCGCTCTCCCCGGGAAGTAAAATATTCACAGCTGCTGCTGCGGTCAGGTCGCACGGCCACAAGACTCTCTGAGCAAACAGAGGAGCTGTGAACGTGTGAAGCCGATGGTGTACGTTTCATTTGAGGTCCAACACAGGTCCGATAGATCCTGATGTAGTCAAAACAGAAACCGCATACTGAGCCTCGCCACATGCCTCAACAAACCAAACACTAACCAAACATACCCAAGCACAACACAAAAAAATGACATTGGCAAACAGTTTTTCGAAACATGTTATGCACACTGGAGAAACGGGAGAAATGATGCGTGGCTCGGTGCCGCTGAGCAGACTAACTCAGATGTCACTGGGGTTGATAATCAGCGTGGAACATCTGTCTTGGATAAATGCCCCGCTTTTAAAGTCTGGCCTTGTTATGTATTACGGGTAAAGGCAAGAGCACATTAAGTCATGTTAAAGTTGCAATAAAAATACATCAAGCTATTCCAAGAGGTCTACAAATAATATATATGCAGAGTTGATACAGAGTTCTCTGAATGAACAAGTGGACAAATTTGCCTCGGATTATCTGAGTTTGAGTCCAGATTTCTATGCTAATAAGGACTTTCACGTATGAAAGGGCACCACCAAATAATAAAGACATCTTGGTTTAGGAATGCCAGCCCTTGAACTTTATGAGGGAGAGAGGGGGGGAGGAGGAGGGGGAGGGGGATCAGTGTCTTGAACACATTTCAAAGTAATTGTACTTGATATGTCGTTTACAGAACACCCACGTAATCATATAAACAAAGGACTAGATGCCCTGGGAGGATGAAAGGAAATTTGAATCTCCCCCTGATGCATCATACTTACTCACGTTTTGACATGAGTGTTCGGCACCGTGGATCCCTACGCACAAAAAAAAGAGGATCTAGGACCTCTTTGTAATAAACACAGCGGGATGGACCGACTCCGGTGGATTCAATCATACTTGGAAATTAACTTACACACAGAGAGAAACAGATGGCAAGACAGTTAAAGGTGATGGATGCAATGAACAAATTACAACTTGCAGCCCTAGGGCAGAGGAAGTGTGTCCGTGTGTGTATACGTGTGGGATGACCTTGCTCTGGGTCTGATCCCACTAATGCTGGATTTTGTCCGAACCTTACCAAGACATGTCAAAAGCTTTGAAAAACACTGGGAAAAAAATGAGCCTGCGAGTGAAGCGCAGGGCCCGGATGGCAACAACATGAGCAGAGGAGTTTAAGTAAAAGAGAGGGAAAGCGAGGGAAGAATAAAGAAAACATGACATCATAGTTAATTAGAATCAGGTGATAAACAAGGGAGTGATATTTATGTTATACCATATGCCCTGCTCCATGTGTCTTTCTGTCTCGGGGGGCACAGCAACAGGTTTCAGACAAGTAAGGTCAAGGAGGAGGCTTTCCCCAGCTGCTAGACCACACTGAGGCACACACCTCTTTACCCAGCCGCCCCAGTGTGTGTGTGTGTGTGTCTGTGTGTGCGAGCGCGTGCTTGCATGTCGGCCATTTCTAAAGCCTGTTTTGTCTTTGTTGTTATCACATAAAAAACAGTGTTTATCCTCCAGGAAGCCATGTTTGCCATGTGTACTTGTAACGTTTTTGCAGCGAGAAATGAAAACCCCTGAGTTCATCAACCAGGTTGTCAGCTGGACTTCATTTAAATAATCCCTTACAGATTCCTGATCCATGTCTTGGTTGAAAAAAATAATAATACTCAACTGACTTGCTCATGGTTAATTTTAGACCCAGATTACTTAGATAAATATGTTTGTGATGCTTTTGATTTTGAGCAAAATGTTGGAATATTTGAGCTTTAGAAGTGATTCTTGACCTTGAAAATAGTTGTCGAACAGAGTTATCTTAGCTATTCATCACTGAATAGAGAAAGCTCCATCAATGTGAACCTAGCAAAGTCCATTCCCTGATGAAGACCACGAGATGTAGGTGAATACTTTGGATCCCTCCCGATAAACTTTCATCATCCCCGGACACGAAACATTTTTTTAGTCGAGAACCGAATTAACTTGTACCAAAACCAAAATGTAATTTTTTTTACTTTATCATTGTTAGTGGTAGTAGTAGTAGTAGTAGTAGTAGTACTTTAAAACTGTACGCAGCTGAGGTAAATTGACCATAAAATGATTGTGTTGTCACTGTTCAATGTTGCATGTTTCTCTGAACACTGAAACTCTCATGGTGTTGATGGTGAGTTTTGGGTCCATTCGGATTTTATCCAGTCTTGCAATGCGCTGATGATAACACAGTGACAACAACTATAAAAGCACAAGTAGGCTAGACGTACTCTGTTTTAGTTAGCGCTTGTTCAAGTTTGTCATTTGCCAAGTGATGGTTATACACAGAGGACATGCAAAAACCCCTCTCGTCCCTTTTAGTTCAGTTCTGCTTTTATTAGCTCATTAAGCTGTTAGCACCATTAGGCAAAAGGCACTGGGCTCTGCTAACCACTGCTAGCTAACAGCTAACTAGCTCTCCTCCTGTTCGTTGTAGAACCGAATAGTTGGTCACAGTGTGGCAATATCGGGGAAATAGGTTGCTTTAATAATGAGTTTTCTGCATCCTTTCAGACTCTGACGCGTTAAATTTTTCTGACTTCTCACACAGAGTTGCCAGCATGTGATTGCAACTAAAGTAACAGCATGAGAAGACATGCTTTATTTAGTTTATCTTTTATGTTGTAATAGCCAACATCATTTTCAAATCCCTTCTGTCCCAGAGGCATACATGGCAAGACCTCTGTTCATCCAAGACATATTTTTTATCATACCTTGGGCAATAGGTCACAGTTGGCCCGAGTAAAATGAGTTACACAGCATACTACTTTAAAGGTCAAGTACGACCTTTCACACTTAAATATTCAAATAATCTGCCTATCATAATACCTCATCTCATAGACTCCATTCAACCTGTATAACGCTACACCAAGGCATCCTAACAATGTTGTTTACCTTCTATTTTATAATACCCAGCACTTCTCATTGTAATAGTAAGAGGATACAGTGAATTAATAACTTGTGTCAACTGAGTGAAGAATTTCCTCGAGTGTTTTGTTTATATAGGTATTTATTTCTATCTCTTTGCGGTGTATTTACAATATGAGCAACCAAAATTTGATCTGTGGAGATAAAGAATTCAGAGTCAGTCAAACAACTTAAAGACAAATATATTTTTTATATTTATTCAGGTTTAAATGATTAGTATTCAAAAAGAGAAGCATAAATGGTAAAAAAGACAAGAATTTGTCCTTTTTGTGTGTTTGTTCGTTTTTTGTTAAATATTACAGAAAATAAATAAATTTAAAGAAAAAAACATGATAGTGTTTGACTTGCTGTTGTGTTGGTGATCTTTCTTTTCATTTTCTGCTTTTCTCATCTTCCTCTTCTACATTTCTATCAGCCACCTTAACATCAATACTTCTTTTCTCTTTCTTTTCCTATCTTACTACTTCTGTCGTTTTATTTCTTGCCTGTCAAGCGGTTCACATGTACACAAATCTAGAAATGTGTTACTAATCACATTTTGGCACAGAAGTCATTTCTTTTCATATTTTCTACTGTGCCAATGTACTTGATAACTTAAAACTGAAAATAATATATACATTGTATAGCAATATATCTTATTTCTTTCTTTGAAAATAAAAATGTCTTTATTCAACAGAGATAACATGTCCATAGGGTTCCATTCTTGTCCTCCTCAGTGCATCATCAGATCTGATTCCGATCTGTCCAATGTAGCCATCGCTGTAACTAATAAAGTCCGACACCCCGCAGTCTGCAGAGCTCTCTCATGGCTCATATGTCCAAATTATCGCGGCTGCACCACAATGGGCAGGAAGTGAGTGGCTGTGTTTTTCCTCCGTGTCTTCTTCCCCCTCATTGGCTTGCCGTTGGCGTTCAGTCCCACAAACATGTGCTTCTTCTTGTTGCGCCACTCTGCTGAAGCGTAGGTGTTGTACTTGTTTTCCTCGATGCGTTCGATCAGACGACAGTCCGGACCAAAGTCCCTCTGTAGGGGAGAGAAGAAGATTATTATTATTATTATTATTATTATTACTATTATTATTACTATTATTATTATTATTATTATTATTATTATTATTATTATTATTATTAAAAAATGAATCGGGGCACTTCAGTGTAAAGGTACACCCTCATTATGGACAGTTATTTGAATCTCTATTCACTTCACCACAATACATGTGTGGCTGTAAAAAGAGTAAAGGTGCTACATTCTCTAATTCTATCCTCAGATTTTTAAAGGATTTAATGCTGTTTTCTGTGTTGTATTGTAGTAGACTACATATGTTTGGGTTTTGGGCTGTTGATGAGAAATCTGATGACATCTCCGTGGGCTTTAGGAAACAGACCAAACAACCAGTATAATGGGGAAAGGGTTAGAAAAAATCAATAATCTAAATTAGCTGTTCATTTTAGCTTTAATGCTTTTGGTGGGGAAAAAAAGGGTTAATTTCAATATTTGGTTGATGCTGCATTAGGATTCTGGATTTTTCAGGTCCTTATTTGAGTCAGTCAGCCTCAGTCAGGCTGTTGCACTGCAGGGCTCCAGGGTGTGACCTTTTTAGTGCACTCACACCCAAAAATTTGTCAATTTCGACTAAACATTTTCATTAGTCATACCGGTGCACATGATTTTCAGACGGTTGGATTAAAACATTTTTTTCTTTAATGTTTATTACTGAAATTTGTTGTTGCGTATTTAAATGAAGAAGAACATTTTTCTGCACCTTCATTTGCATAACTTGTTAAGAAATTACATTAAAATGTTCCTGGTTGGTGCACCCAGATGAGGTTTGGCACATCTGAGCAACCAGTTCTATAAAAAAACTGCGACATTCTCAAGTTGGAAAACTATCTTTTCCATTTACAAACATCAAATGTGTAATTCATGGCCCAGTTCAAACGTGATTCCAAAATAATTTGTCTCTCCCCATTCACTACCGTACGTATATTTTCTGGAATAAGGTCCCACCAGAAGAAGTGTGACTGTTGGTCATATGTCTAAACACAGCAACAACATGTTGACTTTTTGCTTGTTGTGACAACATGAACCAAAACATGGTCAGCCATTGCCTAAGAATCTCCTGCGCAATTCCCAGAGTAATCAAGACCAATTGTAAAAGCTGGACAGAAGATCCAAATGGTTGTAGTTTGTGTGTCAGCGATGGGGGTGTGGTAGAGGTGTTGGCGGGGACAGGAAGCAGGGGGGTTAGCATGAGATTGTGACGTCTCACAGGTTCAGGGCTCCGTGCCAGCGTCGAGCATCGTGACACCATGTTTGTGGCTTACGTTACCGCAGTGACCACCCACCAGTAAATAAAGAGAAAATGATCTGAGAGAGTAACATTTGTCAGTTTACTGGAAGCTGCCCTTGTGCTTAAGGCTAACGTCGCTTAAACAGCCAGTTAACTGGATGCGGTCGATATTCACGGGGCACACACACACACACGCGCGCACACACGCATAGTATAACTCAGTCTCTCTCTCTCTGTATCTGGCCACAGCTGTTTAAATTGGTTCCAGAAGTAAAACTGAATGTTCCCAAGGCAAAAGGAGAACATTTTACAGACCAAATGCTGGTGCTCGGTATTACCAAACTGTGTGTGTGTGTGTGTGTGTGTAAGAAAGAGTGAGCTGCCGTTCAATTAGAACTGTTTGGAAAGCAGATTTTAAAAGTCATCAAAAGTGACATCAAATTATGTTAACAAATCCCTAAAAAGTGATAATGTCAGTACTGTTTTACTAAGTAGATCTCTGTGTTTGATAGAGAAATAACTGTTGAACGTGATAAATTAGTAGATGTATCATCCATTCTTCGTCCTTGTTTTTTTATTTTTTTGGGGAGAATTCTTCACAAATTCAATCGTGTCAAAACCTAAAGACAATCATAACCTTTTGTGTCATTTGCATGAAATAATCTGCCGAGCGAAACAAGGATTTCATTTGATTACCACTGGATAAAGAAGTCACTGTGCAAAACCCATCAAGTGTAATTGAATGCCAGTCCCTCACCGCCGCGCTACTATGGCTTGTGTTGCACCGAGCAGAAGACGTCATGGGAATTCAGTTTCAGGCCATGCAACAGAATGCCTCTCTGTCTTTTTCTACCGTGTGTCATTTCATCTGTGATGTGGCTCCAGAGAGACACGCTGAAAGTTTGGTCTTTCAAAGTAAGAAAAAGAGAGGAAAAAAGGAGGTAGAGAATGAGATGAAGACAAGGAGGTAGAGGGAGAGGGAGAAGAGAGAAAACGGATAAAACAAGGGCTGCTTTCCCCAGAGGGACTGAAGCAGAATAGAGAAACTGAAGGATTGTGTTTCCTGTTTCTGAATGGAGCGGAGCACAGAGGTAGGTAGCAGAGGAGAGCTCACATTGACTGAACTGAGGTTCCCATTTCTGGAGTCTTGCTGCCTTGTCCATTGTTTTTAAAAAAGCATTCAATGAAATTCAAAGCTACAGAGCCACTTGTTTAGGGAAAACTTTGTGTCTTTTTCCAAAACTTTGATTCATTAAGATTAAGATTGACACAATTTTTTTAAAACGTTAGAGTGTTGGACACTGAACACCGATCAATGTGTAA
Organism: Sparus aurata; assembly: GCF_900880675.1. Classification (NCBI taxonomy): domain Eukaryota; kingdom Metazoa; phylum Chordata; class Actinopteri; order Spariformes; family Sparidae; genus Sparus; species Sparus aurata. Next base: position 14,465,735 of record NC_044198.1, read on the forward strand.
CAGCTACTCACCGCTCCGTATAGCTCTCCCTTCTTGTTGATTGCCAGGTAGTAGTTACTGCTGAGGCCCCTGATGGCCACCACTCCCACATCCACTGACTTGATCTCCAAAATACCTGGTGCAGCGGGGGACAGAGAGACAAATGGGTCAAAACATTTTGTGGATCATTTCCTCAGATATCTTTGCTTTCATGCACATTGTGTTTTTTATTTCTGTTCTTCTGACTTTCATATTTCAACATAAGATGGCAATTGCTTGGTTTGGTCGACCATCAATACAAAAACCCAAGGACAGTTGATTATAATCCAGAGGAAAGTAAAACAAAGAATCATCACTTTTGACAAATCTATTTGTCATTTGGTCGACAAATTCAGCATTGGGGGAGTTGCTTTTCCATTGCTCTGTCTTTTGTCCACAAAGCTGTGTCCAATCCATAGGTCTTTGTGAGGCTTTGTGCATGTAAATACATGAACGCATGGTTGCCTGCATGTAGCTGGTCCCACCTCTAGACAAACCTCTGTTTGTTGCTTTATAAATTGCTTAAAGGAGACTGATTCAAAAAGCTCCTCTCTCCTGCAGAAAACACTGTACACTGACATTGAATTTTGTGACTTTGTGACATCACACCTGCAGCACCACATTTGCATTCTAAATGCCTAGTGGCTAGTTTGATACTTAAGAATTAATTTCGCACAAACGCTCTGTTGTTGTAAGCGGTGCTGGCTCAGGCATGTGTTAACTGACCAATCAGAGCCGACTGGGTATTCAGGAGGGGGCGATACAGTGCATACAGTGAAGCATTTTGTTGAACATCAAAGCATGTAAATCTATCTATCTATCCATAGTAGTAACTGAATAAAAGTATGAACCTGAAAATGAGCATGTCTCCTTTAAACAGTGAATCAACTGCCAGATTGTGACGAATATTTTTCTGTCCATTGACTGATGGATTAATTGACTTTATGGCCTAAACTCACCCACGAGAAAATGTATTTTACTTCATTCATCAAGGTGTATGTTAAGTCTTAATTTGCAAAATAGCTTAAATCTACTGCAGGAGAAACCTGAATCATCTCAGTTCCTTCTAGACAAGTGAACCCCAGTCTTGCCTCTTTTTTTCTCCACTATGTGACAGGCAGACCTCAGACCGGCCTCTTGCCCCCTGTTCATTTGCTGGTTAGCTTGTGGGCTGCGTGCCCTGGGACCGAGGTGTAAGCCAGGAAAAAACATTTCTCCATTCTATGTTTGTTTTTCTGACCAGGGGAGCTCAGGCAGACAGGCAGGCAGGCAGGCAGGCAGGCAGGCAGGCGGGCGGGCACACGGACAGGACGGAGAGAGGCTCTATGGCTGCCAGACTGGCAAGAGGTCAAGGCATCTGTATCAGTTTTCAAGCCTGAACCAATTACTGGTTTAAGCTGTGGTCGCCGGCCCTTTCTTCTCTCATCCTAAAGTCAGTTACACCAAGCCGTAAAACTATCAGGGGTTTGACAGGATTAGCTAAAGGGGCCAGTAGGAAGTGGAGTCTGGTTGTTGGAATAGTCAGAAAGATGAAGTGAGAAACAGGGATAGTACCGTATATCCAGAGTATCTCACTCTGGAGGTCTATTATCTTCATTTTTTAGATTTTTAAGTGTCAGTAATTAAACGGTTTCCTGTTCGGAAACCTTGTGCCATGCTGCATTCCTATAAGGAGTAGATTGGCTGGATATAATGGTAAGGTTACTGTCAAAGGCTGTACATTTTATTTTTAACGTTGTCAGTAAAACAAATTCCAGGATGAAACGGTGATCGGTGGAAGCGAGTAACAATAACAACAGTATGAGAGGAAGGGTTAAAGATCAAGCAGAGGACACTCACTTTGTTCTTTAAGCTTTAGATCTCATCCAAATCACACCTGTACTATAACCAGATGCTCTTTTCCTGTTCTCATCCCTCCTCTCACAATGTCCTGCGGCCCTGGTGTGACTTTAGGATGTTCAGAGAGAGCATCCGCATTCAGACTGCTGTGTTTTACAGTTATAAAGCCTCGCTTTTTAGTCTTAACCTTTATATGTTGATAGCTTTCTTTTCTTGGACTGTTTCTCACTATTTTGCCCTTTTGAAATGTCTAAATTAAGTGCAGTGACAAACATTTTTCTCTTGTCTGTGTTGTGTTGTTTTTTTAATAGCTTTTGGCCCTTGTTGCCTTTTGTTAAATGTATTTCTTGGCTGACGTAAACCAGCTTTAATCCATCCCCGCAGTTCCCTTATTAGGTCAATAAAAGCTTGTTAACTCTCCGAACTTCAAGAAGATTTCATAGCTCACAGTGCATCGTGGTGGCTTGTTATGTTCAGTCCATTACTCACGCAGACGTGTACCACAACACAACGCTGATCTATCAGGTTCAAAATGTTCCGTCTCGCTGCAACACAGCTGACATTTCTGAGCTGTGAGCCGTCAAAATAAGGACTGTCTGTGCTGCGCTAAAGGCCGGTCCACCTGTTCAAACCCTTTTTGCTCTCCTCGTGTTTGATGTGGTTTTGTCAAAAACCAAAGCACAGGGCGCTTTTATGGCCCTGTTAGCAGTTACCAGAAGCAGCCCGTCTGCCAGAGAGTTAAAAGGCCAGGCTGCAACAAAAGGCTTAGGTTGCAACAACAGAGTTTATGGCAAGGAGCAACAGCACCAGAGCTTCACACAGACCCCATACATCAGGTTTTTGTAATAAACACACACAGAGATGCAGCCAAGCACATACAGTACACACATATGCACAAATGGTTCAAAACCTAGTTTGCTCCTAAAGCTTGACTTTTATTGAACTCTCTGATTTTCCTCATTCAACAACCTCCTCATCAAGCCCTTGGACTGCAGCCCAACAACTTAATTATGAATTTGTTTTTTTAAGTGCAAAGGAAAAACAGGTTTATGACCCAATACTAAAAGCACAAACAGCACAGGGTTCGCTTAATATAAAAGGCATGGACATTTTTGTGCTATCAATATTTTTTAAAGACTCTCACCAAAGGCGAACACCTGTGTGTAACAAGGCAACACTACAACTTTCATGAAAATGAGCCAAAGGAGGTTCCATGCCAGACAAATCCAAACCATAACACTAACGGAGATGCAAGTGCAAATAAACACAACCTGGCCTTCCAACACTGACAAACTGTTCATTAACCACTTTATAAAGACCCCTAACATGTTTAATAGGCTTTGTAGCCAAAACTTAACTGCAACGAGACCGGCCCGTTCAATCCATAAACATGAATGGAAACCTGCCTCGTATAGGACTAGGACAATTTTGAACACAGGGGCCGCTAAAAATACAAAAGGCCCTCTTTAGAAGCAGTGTGTGGTTTGTCCATTCGGAGCTATGAGTAACATGGCGGTGCAACATGGCAGAATCTGTGGAAGAGCCCCCACTCCCTCTGGAGATATAAAAGGCTCACTGAAGGTAACAGAAATACAGTTCTTAGTTTCAGGTAATTATACACCAGCGAAAACATAAATATAAATAATATATTAAATTTTGGCCAAAAGTTCCCCTTGAATCAAAGACACTAGACCTTTTAGGAAGCTGTGATGATGTTCTTCTTGTTAATTCTACATTTTATAGATGGTTGCATGATCACTTTGATGTCACGTCCCTTTGTTAGCTCCATTTCTTTGTACTCAGTACATCTCAGTGAAGCCACAGCACACACTGACATACAGTAACAGCTGGCTTAGGTCAGCGCAGAAGGTCTAGTTTTGAATTGAGCACTGTTGGAATTGAAGCCGTTCAATTATGATTTGACATGAAACTCACTTGACTTTTTGGTTAATCTTTCTTTGTATGTCTTTGGATATTTTATAACTTTCTAGGGTTTAGAAGAAAGATGTCAGGAAACATGGGAAGAGAAAGAGGGCATGAGATGCAAGGAAGGGGAAACCAGGTGGAAAAAGCTCTCTGATGAAGGAAAGGTTGGTCCATTTTAAATTTTTGCTCATAAATAGTAGATAATTTGATGTGTTTTTGCTGTTATATCAGAAAGTTAATTTTGCACGCTGCTTGCAAGTCACGATGAAACAAACACTTGCTGCCACTTTAAGATGAATTATTCCGAACCGTAGATTGCTATCCAACTAGCATGAAATATACAAGCACGCACAGCCACATACATAGCAACATGCCCACACAATCACAAATGGACACACACAAACACACAGGAACACACACATAAATGCAGACCTCCCTTTGACCCCCACCTTGCTGTCTTCTGAAACCCTTTCAGTGTAACTCCATGTGAACCTAAAGGTTAAGAGAGGTTATGAAAATGTTTCCACTGTTTATCCAGGAGATTTTTTTGAACACCATCCCGCCGTCGTTGACAATTCGACCTCAACATGGTGACCGGCTATGAGCAGGTCTACTGCGTGCCTCCAGCTTGAAGAGGTCTCCCCCTGCATTGTGAAATACTGTCACTTGCGGTCTAGTTTGTGTCACGAACTCCCCTCAGTGAGAAGAATGGAAATGTTTTGGTTCTTTTATTCTGCATCCAATACGCCGATATTTGGATGAACACAGCGGCTGGATTCTGTCAGTCTTTCTGCATGTGGGACACAAATGTGACATCCAAGAAAAATAATTTTCATGAGGCAAACGTGGCGCTATCTAATATCTGATTTGCATCAATTGAGGTCTAAACATGGGGATCATTTTTCTCTTTAAAACTATGGCGACAAAGTAACTGACGATTTCTCATATTCATAGTGACATGAGACTTTACATCCATTCAACCACCAGAGAGTCTAAAGAAAAGAAACTCCATGCCAGAAAATAATATAAAGTAATCAAAAGAAGAATAGTGGAAATAAAAAACATGGACCACCAATGTGCTTAAATCTTATATTATTGAAAATATAAAACTATTCAGCTGGATTTGGTCGTATAGATACAAAAAACAAAGAGCGGAATTGCATGCAAACAAGTCTTCTTGGCCGCTGCCACATCTCCACAAACCTGTGGTTTTAACGGGATTAAATTATTTCCTTTGCATTTATTTGTTTTTTGGAGTTTGGTTGAATATTTCCGGCTCTTTACGAAGTCTGAGGGAGAACAAACGCTCCTCGTTTGTGCAGCCTGCTCGGTGAGTGATGGTGAAGATATTGGGTTGGAGTGGAAACTGCTGTATATTATGTGTTCTGAGGAGTGTTGAGGTATTGGTTTAGAGTGATGTGGTTGACAACAGTATCATCCTGTGCTAAGTGGCCACATCAAAGCCTGGCGGGCCGACTGTTTGGACCGAAGCTGAGAAAACAGAGGCCTGTTTCTGATTTCTGATTTTTTTACAAACAGATTTTTTGGTAAACTGATTTTTTTATATTTTTTTTCTCACAAAATTTGTTTTGCTCGTATAAAGTTTCTGCTTATAAATCATATCGAACAGATATGGTGGGCTACAATGAATGGGTTTCTCTCAAGTATTTTTTTCATTAGCGAGATTGTTCTATTTGACCTGCATAATGCCCCCATAATGGTTTTATTTCCTCCCCTGACAAGATCACTCACATCACCCGACTCTCTTGTCTAACAGAAATAGCCGAAACCGCACACATTCAAGCTGTGTGTGATTTTAAAACTGGCTGAGGTACGGGAAGAAAAACAAACCTAGATTATTAAAAAAATCAAACAAAAGGGGGTCACCTGAGCGAAATCCCCCTCGGTTTAAAATAGCAATGCTCCGGACAACAGAGAGCGTTAAGTTTCTCGTCTGCGTTGCTCATCATTCCAGTCCGCCTAATTCGAGATCACTTTACTGGGCGCAGCAAGACCGCAGCGAGTTATGTCACACAGGTTTAGGAGCAGCCCGGAGGAAACTAAAAGAAATTCACAGCGATGTTAATGGTGATTTGATCGAGAGGAGGAAAAAAAAAACAACCTTGTGATTCCTTTAACACAGTTGACTTTGTAACATGATAAAGTGCCAAAGCTGCCAGTTTCTGTCAAAACATTTTGCAGGCCTGACACGGCAGGAGTTATGTTTTCAGGCAAAGTGCTGTGACAGTCGTCTGCATTTCACACATTTTTCATTTACAGTTCAGCTGCCAGTGCGACGTTACCCAACTGTTGTGGTTGGAGTTGTTGGCGGTGGACTTTCAGCCTTTAGAAAACGTGTTATTTTACACCGCAAATATTATGCACGGACATGCATGGATGATGATTCAGTTTGTCAGATGAATCTTTCTGTTTCTGTATCAGTTTTACTTTCTTTGTCTATCCTCACACATGCATTTATGTTTGCGCGCGTGCACACACACACACACACACACACACACACACACACATAGACGTAGGGTAATTAGCTGGCATTCCTGCTCCGTTCAAACGACCAGGTTGTCCAGATGCCTCTCTGGACTCTCAGCTCTACCTTTGATGACTCCATTAAGAGCCTCACTTTCATGCAATGTGTGTGTAGCAGGGTTAGGGGTGAGCGGTATGGAGGAGCAGTAACATGAGGTGTATGCATGTGTGTGTATTCGGTGGGGGGGCTTTTCCTGAAGCACGTGGTGTCTATATGGCAGCAGCCCTGGATGTTATCTGTCACAGATGCTATTCTTCACCTCCTGCTGCTTTCCTGGCCATGAATTCTGCCTGTTCACGTGCACCAGAAAATTGCCAAAATGACAGTTTGAGTATAAGGCTTCCAGTGCATTTGTCAGCATAGTTGCTGAAAGAGAGGCTCTGAAAAAAATATACAATGAAGGCTCATTGTTTTTGGGTTTGTTAAGGGCTTTGGCTGCAAACAATTACTATTTCTATTGCAAACAGCCCAAATGGCAAGAATATTAAGATTCACACTGATGTAAAGGGGAGGAAAGCAATCCTCTGCAACCGAAAACAGGTACCCGCTTGAGTAATGTCTTAGAGATGTGTCGGTTATTAAAATAATTAATATTTGTAATTAATATTCTTCTTCTGTTTATCGCTCATTTGTGTAATCTGCTATTGGTTTCAGCTCTAAGACAATACCTTTCTTTCAGTTATTTTCACCTAAATATAAAGTTTATGTGCGTCAGAAAGTGCGTCAGTGTATTTCCTGCTACAAGAGGTTACTGTTCAGCCCAGTTTACAATGTAAAAGGCCAACTCAAGGGCTGATAATAATTAGCTTTATTTCGACATTATTTTACATTAATGTTTACATTTTTTCCATTTGATTTTTCCTCTGGAATGAAATCGTCTCAAAGTGATACTGGCTCCGAGTTTGCTAATATTACACAATGTCACAACATTAACAAAAGTGACGTGCTGACATGGCAAATGCTGTGAATTCCTGTTCTTAACTGTAGATGATACTAACAGTTTCCCCATCACCTCGCTTAGGATGAGTATAAAACTGAGCTGAATGGGCAAGATGTGTGCATTCATCCAGTATATAATGTGTCTTTCCGTATTGATGGTATGAACTCTGTGGGCTTCATCAGAAATACTTTAGGAGTACTCACAGATGCATCAGAACTTCAACACACCCTTCAGATAAGTGTATCTCCAAAGTACACGCTTCCTCATTTGCCAGATTTGTAAACGGAGATGATGATTCACACCAAATTTTAATGGTTGTTTAAGAAACCTGTGTAATCATTGAAGCCAAGTATCTCTTGCTTTTCCTCTCTTCCTCTCCCTCTCTTCAGGATATTTATGATTTTACTCTGCAAGAATCTTCCACATAACATAAACAATGAAAAAGGCCGTCCGTCAAAAACAAAGATATCCAACTTTAAGATCCCCTTGCGGACGATAATTGACTCTTGATGTTTGGAGCCATTTTCTCTTCAGTGAGCCGACCCGCTCCAAAGCAGCAGAAGATCTTACAGCAACATGATTTGGTGCTGAAAGACTTTTGTTTAAGGTGGTGCCTGACTGGTGGGGTTTGTGGCAGGGGCTTCCTTGGTCTGCCTACAGAAATCTGGCTCTTATTTCAGCCTCGTTGTAGCTGACACTTTAATGGACAGTGGAGTGAATTGATGGCAAAATATCAAGCAGCGATGATTGGAAGTATGTAAACAGTGATGGAAAAATGAGACGATTCCTGTCATTGTCGGCAGTGACTCTTGGCAAAAACACGGAGCTTTCCAAAGTAGAAAAACTATACTCTAACAATGAAGAAATATCTTAACCAATATCTTGATGGGAAACTGTGGGAGAGTTGTTCCGATCATTGTCAGCACTCTTCTTCCAGAGCATGAACACATACAGACATGCTCTATAAATACCCTGTACTAGGGGTAATAGGGTCATCGGGCCATCGTACATCTGGACCTCTGGACTTTTACATTCATTCCTGTGACGATAGTGCATTAAATGTAGATGTTTTTATTTCATCTGACGATGCAGCCCCTTGGGCCCATTTATTTCCATTTTCACCTGAGACGCCTCATCTGTAGTCCCTCTTTTAATTCCGTGACTTTGTGACATCACACTACATCACCAATTCCCACATCTGCATAATTTATGTCCTGTGACTTAGCACAGCTGCTCTGTTGTTAGCGGTGCTGGGTCAGGCATGTGTGAGCTGGCCAATCAGAGGAGACTGGGTATACAGATGGTGGGGTCTTAAAGAGGCAGTAGCTGAAACAGAGTATTTCAGACAGAAGGTTAATAAAGACCTGCAGCACTGGATAGAATGTGAAAACGGATGTGTTTTTAGCATTAAAGCATGTGAACCTATCCCAAAAAGTAACCTAAAAATAAGATTATGAACCTGAACATGAGCATATGTCTCCCTGTCTAAAAAAAAATCACAAATAGATTAATTGATTATCGGAATAGTTGCGATTAAGTCATTAATTGATAACTAATAGTTTGTTAAAGCTTTATTACATTTGACTAAAACATTACATTTTAGTAACTCAAGTCTAATCAAATTTGGATGCTGTCACAGTCCTGAAATAAAAACGCCAAAGAGCATTTACGCTGCTCATCTTGACAGAGAATCTTTTGCGCAACAACTTGTGTTGGAGCTTGTGAACGTTTTTTCAAGGTTTCTGATTATGTCTAATCGTTTAAAGCAGGTACATGCAGCTGTACTTACTCCCTCACGGTCTGTTTTTTAGACTAAGACAGCTTGATTTCTGATCCCAAAACTGGACACTTCAGGCTCATGTCATCAAAGATTACACAACAACTAAACTTCCAGTCAATACCAGTAAATGTCTTGTTAATCCGTCTATCTGCAAGGTTTACAAGATGTTATCAGCGTGCTGGCTTGGTTTCATTTTCTATTAAATGATGTACAAGGCAAAACTGTCAGTTACCGTGAAGTGACATTGTTCTTACGTAAGATAACAAATCAATATTACGTAATGCATAAACTGGACATTGACAGGGTTTTGCTCCGTAGTTTCCAGTAAAGGGGTCATGACTCAGAAATTACCTGATTTGATCCAGACTCTCCATATTAGCAAAACATCACCATGAAGAGTGCCATTAGAAAAAAAGTATTTGTTGGTCCTCTATAATAGCCTGACTAATTTCACTCATTAACTTCAATGGTTTCCCATAATTTTAATTTACAACCTCTCAGGAGAACTTCCTAGTTGTTTCAACCACAAGCAAAATGAATGTAGTTTGAGGGAGGATCAGAGGCAGCGTGCAGGTAGTATATGTTTATTGTATGTTTTCAGAGTACAGCTGAATGTAATTGTCGGAGGGGGGGCTCAATGATAGGTTCAGCATTTCCTGAACAAGCTCACGCGGTGACGCTTGCACACCGCTTTTATTTACGGCCGCCGGGGAGAAGAAGCCCATGAAGATGTCAGAGTCTCTTTGAATGAGAAGCAACACTGACACTAACCCCTGGTGCATCCAGCGCCTCCTCATAACTCTCTTTTATAGGCCACACTGTTACCTTTTCCTACGAGAGCCCTAAATGCTCATCAAGCAGAGAGCACAGGCAGCTGAGTGAAGACATACAAAAACAGAAAAAAGGACTGGGACTAATTTCAAGGAGATGTTAGAAATATTCAAGAGGACTGAGAAGTTGTTACATTTTGGTGTTGTGGGAACTTCGCTGTCTCATTCGAGCTTTATGGATGCAGAGGAGAAAGATTAGACGGTTGTGGCTCTGAAAATTGGGTTCAAACATTTCTGAAACACAAGTTTGTTCAGCAGTCCACATGTTTTAAATGGGACTGATTGTGAGATTATAAATCTTGGGGGATTCAGCTTTTTAGTAATATGGAGTGTAACTGCAAAATCTCCACTCAATAAGTAACTCCTGTATTACCGAGTCAGAATCGTTGGATTTTCTCAAATCTTCCAGTGCAGTGAAAAAATTGTAAAATTTCCAAGACGGCTCAACTTGTTTCATGAATTTTCCATAATTCTAGAACAGTTCTTTACTTTTCTTTGGCTTGTTTCAGGAAACTGACAAAAATGTATCAAAACAAGTTGATTTGTATCGGAAAAACACGGTAACAGCAATGACACATTTTTTTCCTTCTTGTTTAAGAGCTTATATTAAAGGTCCAGTGTGCAGGATTAAGTGGCATTTGGTGGTGAGGTTGAAGACTGCAACCAACTTGATAACCCTTTACTCACCCGGCCCTGCAGTGGTTGTTGAAAACACTAAAAAGACAAAAGCACCCCCTCTAGAGCCTATGTCTGGTTTGTCCATGCTGGGCAACATGGCGGACTCAGCCTTTGTAGATATATAAGGCTCAGTCTAAGGTAACCAAAACACAGCAATTCTTATTTTCAGGTGAGTGAATGAATACTAATTAAATTTCTGCCCTTATTATCCCCATAAATCCAACACAGTGGACCTAAAGATTATTTTCATTATCTTATTATTGTGTAGATTATTTTCACAATAAATTGTTTAGAAAATGTCCAAAACAAAATGAGAAATGCTCATCTCAAAGTGGCATTGTACAGCAGAATAATTCAGTCTGCATCCCCTCCTGTTATACACATAACTGACAGTGGCAGAGTAAGAGAACAGCCAAAAGTGATGCACTACATGTAGCACTGACCTCTCCATTAATAAAGCTTCCTGACTGGGGTCCATGGGTGGAGGTCAAACCAGAGGGGGCGGACCCATGTAATTACCCTGGACATGGGAAAACCTGCACTAAATCAGAATAATGTCCAGTGTATTAGACTCTCCATAAATCGCGGTGCATTTGATGAATTCATGTCAGTGGGTGTTTTGTCGACTGTGATTAATGTTAGCAATAAGTTTGTGCGGCAGCTTTTACAATCTGTGTGGCCGCAGCCGGAATCAAAGCACCGACTGTGGTCAAGTTGGCATAGTTCGATGCTAATTGAGCTGCGCACGACCACAAGACCGTGGTCCAACTGCAAACACATGTCCATCGTGTTGTATTGCTTTATCCGTTTGTTTGTAAACAAGATGTGACAGTGGGCCAGCGACATAGAGGGAAGAGAACAAGGGCTGCTCTGTGGCTTATGGTCAGTGGCAGGATCGATGCTAATCACATGCCAGGATCCACATACTCAAACTGGGAGCGCCGTATTTTGGAAGGCCTTATGAGGTGAGATGGGATAGATGGGCGCTGATCACGAGCAGACAAACACTGACATGCACCAGTGAGCACACACTCACAATACGCGCCCTGAGTGATGTACTGGCCTCCGCTCTGACAAGATGATTAGAAAGAGGAGGAGAGCCTTCGACCCCAGAGCTGGAGCTGAAACTTCTTCATCACCTCTGACACCATCTAATGATGCTCATTTGCAATCTGACCTCCTGAACATTACCAGACTACTAGAGCATGTTAGCAACACTAACAACTTCCCCCCCGCACGAGTTCTCAGTGCTTAAACGGAACTGTGTTGTTTTGAGAGGAAATTCCAACCCAGAATTTTAACATTGTGATTTTTTTCCTATTTTTCCATATCTGAATAAAGCAGCTGTTCTCATACGAAAATAAGGTTTGTTCTGTTTGAAGCAAGGAAGGTGCCAGGGTCCGCCAAATATAAGCAGAGTAAACGGTATGAAATTGTGTTGTCCTTTAAGTTCAGTTTGTTTATTCAGTTTATTGAGTCATGTAAATTAAGAAAGGTTGTTTATTTATTATATTTAGGCCAAAAAAAATACAAATCAGCCGATGAAGATCTTTCTCTTCTGATTTAAATTGCTGCCCTTAAGGAGGCAACCATTTTTGACCAAATTTTAGATCTGAAACACTTGTCTACACTGTACACATTTTATGATGATGGTATCTTACGTGTAGAGGATTTGCAAGCTAGCTTAGCATTATCTCAAAAGCGCCTTGATGTTTTTAAGCACATAAAGGCCAGAAACTTGCATCAGAGAGCGTATTTGTCTGAGCAGTTGTTTTCTCTTCTGTCAGCTCTAAAACTGCACAGTGTAAATGTTGAAAAAAAGGGGAAAAGGTGTAGTGAAAACATGATGTCTAGCATGTCAAATACCACATCCACGTCCATCGATTAGTGGAGGAGAATTTAATTATGTTCAAGTGTGTTTGGTTAAGTTTGAAGGGTACAATTTGTTCTCTCCTGATTTGAGAGCGGATGCAGAATAGCAGCAGGAGGTGGTGCTCGAGCATGCAAGCTTGTGCATTGATGCAAATGCTGTCAATGCACAAGCGCCTGAACATACGATAGTGTGCAGAAACACACATTTCACCTATCGTTTTTTATTCTGAAACATGTTAAACATCTGCGCTTGCTATCAGCTACATACTTGATGAAATGCCGACTAAATAATGCTGCCAAGATGAAATACGACCTGAAAGCTTTGGCCTTCATGCCTAACTCCTGACATTCAACATGTGTTTTCTCCTCTTAAAGGTTCATAACCATTTCTCACCACAACAAAGTGGCAGGAGCTGTTGAAATTGATGGCCTGTGCCACTAATACCATGACCTGATGCCATTATAGTTAGTGACACGTTGCACCCTAATGGTCGAGCTCTTTATGTGCAATTGTGTAAAAGTGTAGGGGTGTGTGTGTGTGTGTGTGTGTGTGTGTGTGTGTGTGTGTGTGTGTGTGTGTCAAGGAGGACTGCAGGCGAGGGGAGGGAGGAAGAGACGCCAATTGAAATTCCTTCAGCCATGTCTGGCAGAGCCCTGGTGTCTGAGTGGCACACACACACACACACACACATGCACACACATATAGTCACACTGGCCCTGGCCCTAATAAAAGTGGGCTTTGCCATATGGAGGCCATGTGCAAGACCGGCCTTTCTGTGCTCCAAAGTGTGTGTACGCTCTTAGCAGGAGAGGCTTGTACAGCACCGCAGACCGACAGACAGATGCATACAAACCTATGACATGTGTCTGAAGGTGTGTGAGTGATAAAAACCCATTTATGAAGTTTACATACCCAGACACACACATCTTGACATGCTGCGACTGATTCGCACACATACAGTAGGCGTTATGCGGCGAGAGCCTGTTGTATAATCTTTAAGGCAGCTGCTCATGTTTTGGACGTCGCCCGTCTAATTCAGCAAAACTGGCGGGGAAACTCTGGGCAGGTAAACGTGGGAGTGATGTTCTGTTCTCCCTCAACAACTACTGTCAATGTGCCCTCAGGGCGATGCAGCTATTCTGAGCTGTGGCAGTCCGGGAGAACTTCCAGATGTGTTTAACTAGAAGATAAAGATGTGGAGTCCAGAATGATAACAGCTGATTTTCTGTTCTGGGTCAGTCATAAATGATTCTAATTACCGTTACAAGTCTTTAAAAGTTTGCTACAGAGCGGACTGAGGTCTGCATACCATCTTAACTCCTGTTATCTCACATTGTTGTTTTCGCTTCCTCACAAACTGCAGTTAAGATACCTCCAGGAGTTTCTCAGTGCCCCACAGTGGACGACCAAGAGCCGAGTGAAAGAGAGTGACTGTGTTAATGTGAGGCTGAGTGGTGCTGACACTAGACCATGTGTGCGCAGTGACCCTTTCTCAGAATAAATAAAGGTTAAAATCATATTTCAGATGCAATACCAGAAGAAGGAGCAGGAATCACATGCTTAATACTTTACATCTAAGCCCGTATAACCTCATACTTAGCATATGCCCGCCACTGTTGGGTGCAGCACAATGAAAGCAAGCAGTAAGTGTACTTGTCATTCTCCCCAGGCGTTCTGTAAGAGCTGTGTTTTAGATATTCCCCTCAAAGAAGAAGAACTTTCTCTGGGCAGTTTCTAATTGGTTCCAGTGGATCATCTCTCTCTTTTATCTTCCTGGCTTACTCATTTTGTTTTTCCTCTCCCTTTCCCCTGCTCTCTGTACTCTGGCAAGATATGCCCGCCTGTGCACATGGTGCAAAGGGCTGACAATCACACAGCTCTCCTATTTGTTCCTTTGCCCAGTCACCTGTCTTAATGTGCACAGCTGCTGAAGTGTGGAAAAACAGAAAATCTCACACAAGACGCAGTGGGAGAAAATGAGTGTGTCATTTGCCTCTCTGTTGTCTTTTTCAGATATAAAAATCCTGAAATAGAAGCAAACTTCACTTCGCATCTGTTTTTAGTGAAACTAAGATGTCAAAGAGGATATAAAATGGTTCAATATCCAGTAAAAGCTTAGGAGATTCCCAGATTTTTTGTTATGTCCATACTTGAATGCTGCTTCGATTTTAATTGTTAAAAAAAAAAAAAAAAAAGAAATTAGTGAAATGCATTCAATAATGTAACATAGTCGACTTACTGTATGGATCGTCCTCGCTTTTGGTGCCATTAACTTTTCCCTTCTTGTCAATTCGAAGGAAGAATTTCTGGTAGGAGAACAGTTTCCTCCTGCGCACATCTCCTTGCAGATGGTTGTAGCTGCTTCGCACGTGGCGCCCGACGACCGTTGCCGACGACGAAGACACATTGGTCGCCCGTGGCAACCTCGCAGAGGATGCATGCAACGGTGGGGGTGATGAGGAGGGTGGCGGGCTTGAGATGAAGATGTCAAGAGGAGTCCCTCCCGGTACATTGCCGTCCTTCTCAGAGTCTGACGGTGAGGACGAAGCGGAGAGCGGCGAAGACGTGGAGGGTCCGAGCAGGAGAAGCAGGAGGAGGAAGGTGAGGGAGAGGAGAAGTGAAGGAGGTCTGCAGCAGGGGCAGGAGGAGAACCAGGCGACCGGTGCACCTTGTGTCACTGTCCATCTACACATGGTAGTGGAGCTGGGAGAGCTGTGGAGGTGCTCAGGGGCTGGGGCATGCTGAGCGGGGTGCAGAGAGAGGGAACGAGAGTGGGAGAAGTCCCCCCTGACTGACTGACTACACCTCCACTGACCCCCCAACCTCACTGGGACTGTAGGTGTTAAAACCTGCAGAGTGGCTCTGGTGACAGTGGTAGTAGATGTAGCGTAATACTGATGGTGACGGCGGTGGCGATGCAGCTGCTGGCGGTGGGAAACCTGCAGTGACTCTTCTGTCGTCCCTTGCGCTGTTTATTCCTCAGCAGCGCCGCAGGAATGCGTCAACATCCATAACTCAGATCACCTCACAACGGGAACAACTGGGGGGGGGCTCGCCTCAAAGACCTCTCCCCACCTCCACCCACTACTCCCAATACAGCGGCTCTTTGCTCCTGGTTGCTCTCACACACACACACACACTCAGTTTAAGTTTGAATGTACACTTAATCTAAAGATAAAAACGCACTGCTACTCACACACACAAACACACGTCCCAAACCATTTATCTTCTCCAGTCCAGGGAGGTGGATAACGGGAAGGCAGAGGAGGTCTGGATTAAAGATGTCAAACTAAACTGTACGAAAAGAATAAATAAAAACAAGTAAAAAAAAAAAAAAAAGTATTAATGCTGCTTCTCATAAAATGTCCTGAGAAATCCACAAAAAGCCAGGCCACAAAAAGAGTCACAGAATCCAGACTATCTTCTTCTTCTTTGTTTCTCCTGGTTTTGTCAGAGCTGGTTTGAAGTTACTTGAGTGTGTAACTCAGCCCGAGAGCTCTCGTCTTTCTCCCCTCTCTCTCTTGTTGTGCGTCTTGTCAGTGAGCTGGTCTCCCCTATCTGTCCTCTGTCCTTGCCTCTCGGAGTCTGAGCGCCCGAGCAGTGCGTTGCCTCTCTTCTTTCCTCCTGTGTGTGGCTCCCTCTCCTTTGGCCCCCTCCCTCTTTCCTTTGCCTCTCCCTCTCTCCTATCTCTATCAGCCGTGCTCTCTCTGGTTATCTGGAGTTTCTCTGAGGTGACTGAATCTTGTCTTTCCTTTCACCTTATTTATCTGCTGCAGTTCCCCAGATGTCATCTCTTAGTGTAATTGGATGTCAATGAAAACCACTTGGCTTTTGAAGAGCTGTGCGCATTTATGTGTGCGTGCATGTGTGCCTGCACATGTACATGTGTGTTTCTGTGTGTGTGCGTGTGTGTGCGCAGGGGGGATCTGTCCCACCCCGTTTTCTTTCCCTCCCTCTCCCTCTCCCCCTTTTCTCTGTCTCCTCCCCTTCCCAGACAAAACCACCAGTTGAGCAGAGCAGGTCAGAAAGAAGGAAAGAAAACCTTTTCCTTCATATCTCTCCTTTTGCGTTGCTTTAAACTCCATCTTTTGTATATTTCTGTGCTCTTGAGTAGTACTGGGCATTGTTTGAAATGTTAAATACTAGTGATATATGTGGGTTTTGGGGCTCAGTACCAATATAGTACTGTTTTAAGGCTGTGGCAAACAATTATTTTCATGATTTTTGCAAAGATTTTCAAGCGCCCAGAGCTCAAAGTAATGTCTTCAGACAGTCTAAAACTCAAAGCCTCTTCATTAACTATCATAAATGACCAAGAATAGCTAAAAGTCCAGATATTGATTTTAAGAACCTAGCACCGGCAAATTTTTGTTTTTCACAATTTTTTCATGAAAATGTACTGTAAAAATTAATGGATTATAAAAATAGTCTTTCCATCAATCAATTGTTACAGCGCTACTTTTTAATTCACTTATTTGAGATGAGAACATGTCTTTCTACACTTTTTCATTGAACAAAAGAAGCTACATTTCTAACATATTAAAAGTTTATTAACTACAACAGTATGAAACTGGTAAAATCTCATTATGTGAAGATAAGGTAAATAATATTATGATGTTTTTAGACTCCTTTTGGTCAGTTCCAAAATATTAGTGAACTTGAATAGATAGATAGATAAAATTACTTAAAGATCCCAGACTGGGAAATTATTTTATTAATTATTATTATTATTATATAATTATTAATACCCAGTTTATTACAAGGTGCTTAATGTAAAGTACTAGTTTACTGTTAGGTAGTGATTCCTTATGACTAAAGCCACACAATTAATCAAATTATGATCAAAATCTCTCAATATCGCAGAAGTTACATTATTTATGATACAGGTATTATGTGTGACAAAACAGCATTATAATGAAGTACTGTAGTGCTGCAGAGATGCCCTGTCCTACAAATCAAGTCACGTCACAGTGATTTTAATAGTTATTTCAGTGAAAATGAAAATTGTGATGCTAAAATGATTACTGATCACAAAATAATTCTGTTTTTTTTATTATCTAATACATGCCTACTTGACTTTAATTACATAAACATAACCAACTTAAATATAAATAAAAGATGAAGCGTAGCGTTCATGCACTGATGTCGTGCCTGCATCAGTGGATTGGCTTCAGCTGCTTCATTCATGCCCACTAGCGGACTTGTTACATCAAATCATGTTACAATGCGGTGCTGTCATTATACACTGACACTCAACACCATCAACCCCTCCTCTTCACTGACATTAAAATGAATGTAAGTGTTTATGAAGAGGGGGCATGTTCACTAGGGGTGGGTGAGTACCTCACGATACAACACTGTAGCAACACGTTTGCCACAAGTACGACCAGGATACTTGATACACTGTAATACAGTCATGTATGATACGTAACATCTGCGCAACTGAGGAAATGTCTTGCCTTACCAGGGGTAGTTTATCGTGGTGTCTGTTTTACTGAATTTCACAAGGGAAATGAAACGATGTACAAGAAAGTGCATATTGCAAGCGAAAGCGACACAATATGTTGTCCATTTGAAGGGATGCTCATTAGGAAAGTTACATCATTAAGAGTTCATGACAGAGTTTAAATCCTACAAATTCTCAGCCCTCCATGGCACATAACAGCCTATGTGCTTTGTAATGGCCGAGAGTTTCTTGTCATTCGAAGATGCACGGATCAGCTCTGAGCCGAGTTCCCCCTCAGCTGTTTTGACAGATACTATCAAGTGATTTCTTTACTTTGGAGCTTAATCTCAAGATAAACATCTCTCTGTGTTCGGATGAAAGAAGTTGTACATTACGTGTGTTGCTGCATTTCACCTTTCAAGAATCTAGGTCTACTGTCTGGTTTCAGCATTGTTTAATTTCCTTTTCACATTGTCAGACAACAGCCATATCTCCGCCCCTGCCTCTGCTCTCCTCTCCTCATCTCTCATGAGTTTCTTCCCCATATTTTCTGGACCTACTAACTCCTGTCCAGAGTATAAAGCAGATAGATTTTAGTTATAAGGTAAAACTGGTTCCAGCTTCTTAGTTGTAAGGATTAGCTGCCTGTCTTTGTTATTTAGGACAGTAAGTACAGAGTCTTAGGGTTTTAGACTGTTAGTTGGAAAAAACAGAGGCAATTAGAAGATGTGACTCTGGGCTCTGGAAAACTTTGACGAGCGTTTTTCATAATTTCATCACAATTTGAGACTAGATGATTTATGATTTATGATTTATGATGATAATGAATCGATTAATCATGAAAAAGATAATAATAATAATTATCAGTTGCAGCACTATCAAACCAATCATGCACTTTAGGATGTTTTTTTCAAACATTTTCTTTTAGTGATGCACCAACAGCAAAGCAATAACAATGTAAAAGAATAACCTGCAGCTGCATACTGGGTCAACCAGCATCTCCCTATAAGGTGCGTTACTCTAACTAACATTGTACAGATGTTGGCTTCTGCCAACAGTCTGTCATTCACAACTTTACAACCTACACTTTCCTGCTGAGGACCTCACTTTTGCACAGGGCAAAGATTGATTTGATGGGGAGAACTGGTGAAAGACCAACTACTGTGTAGAATGTGACAGGCTGTGTAGTGGTATCACCAGTAATTCCTTATTTGATACATTGGCAATCAATGACTGCATCATTTTAATGCTGTAGGAGAGTGAGTGGGAAAACACGGTGTGTGTACAAATGAGTTGTTGATTTGTTGAGTATTTTCGGGAGCATTTTATGCCTTTACTACAAAGTTGACAGTAAAGAGACAGCAGGAAACAAGGGAACAGAGAGGGACATGGGGAATGAGAGTTATCGCCGAGTTTCAGACTCTAATACTATTTTCTGACGTTCTTCTAAACCAATATTCGAGACAATGATGAACAGATTTTTCAATTTTTAGTCACAGCTGCATCCAAACTTACAAATCTGTCTGTTGCACACACATGCCCACATGTTCAGGTACCAGAGGACTATCTACATCAGAACACCTGCAGACAAAATTCAGCACCATGGACAGCACTTTACGACGCGCTTCTTGACAAATGTAATTGAGTATCCTCACCGCAGACATCAAAAACTTTCCTTAGTGTCTTGCCAAGCTGTGCCAAGACATTTTTTGGACTGAGTCTACTGTATAGAGATCCTGTAAAGCAGACATGTACGGGCACAATCCTTACTGTAGAAGAAGTGTGACGCAGGTGGAAACATAAACCCCATCATTGCAGCTTTTCAGTCATGATGTGCATTTCTCTGTCACATCCATTTGTCGTTCATACTAATGTGTACATAACTTCACTGCAACAAAACTACAAACATCCCATCATTCATTGTGTCTCATAGAGCTGACAATAAGAAGATTAAAGGAGTTCACGCAAAAATGAAAATTCTGTAATTTTCTTCCCTTTGTTATAGAAAGTCTGGAGAAATGTTGTCGTCCACAAAACATTTCTGGAGCTTCACAGCTAAATGGCATTGCAGAATTCTCTTTAACAACTCGTCTTTTTTTAAAAAGGTAAAATAACCAAAAAAGAGACCAAGATCCCCGTAAAATCTTCACCGTAGCCACTAAGCTAGGACACTCCAGCTGAAGTGGGTGCACAAAGCCCAACTGCCCATTGAGGGTGTCAATAACATCTGTGTTGTCCAAAAACTAAAACCCAGGCAACAAAAAGGGCAGGCAACAACATGTAACAGGCTCAGTAAAATCCACACGAAATACAAAAAGTAAATGAAGAACAAACCAGGATGAAATCTGGGAACAGAAGACATTGTAGCAAAAAGAAACGAGGAAGAAAACGCAGTGACGCCTGGAAAAAAAACAAGCAAACTCGCAAAGAGAGAAGGAAAGACACAGTATGAGCTACACAAGGGAGGGAAGACTTATAAGAGACAGGTGGAACTAAAAGGGCAATTAAAAAAAGGCAGGAGAAACACAAAGACAGGAAATGGAAAGTAAAGATTGATACACAAGGGTAAATCTACCAAATCTTCATTTTTGGATGAACCGTTCCTTGAATTGAGCCCATAGATGGAAAAAAATCAGGAACTATTTAGTTAATCAACTAAAAGTCTTCTGACATTTTGTAGGCAAAAGGATTAATCAAATGATGAAGAAAATAATGAACAGATTAATCAGTAAGTCTTTAATGTAACTGAGGGTGTTGATGCAGACGCTCACATGTTGAGCACAACGCTGGCTTAGTGAATCAATGAACGCGAACTTGTGAAGCAATAAAATTGGGAACTCTGGGAAAGAACAAAGGAGTGAGAAGAAGAGACAGAAAAAATGCCAAGAGATAGAGAGAGAGGAAGAAAGAGAGAAGAAACATCTGGTCAGTGGCTCTGTGGCTTGAATTTGGGGTGTAGAATGACAACACACACAACACACACCCAAACACATGCACAAACATACACACAGAACTTTTCTGACCCGACTTTTATCGTGCTGAGACTTTTAAGCCATTTAATCATCACCGCGTTGTTATAGTAAGCACGAATCACCATTGAACTAATTATCAGTCACTGATCAATTACTGTCTGATCTCTTCATAGCTTCGGCCTGCAGCCTTGTTGTTCTGTAACAGTCCTAACAAGACTCAGATGTTGGAAGTCAGTCGGCCGTGAGGGAAAAAATGTTTCGTCACACCAGAAAACAATTTGTTTGATGCAGCGGAGCACCACATATTCAGCGTTTTTCCCCTGAAATACTGTAGCAGGCTTTAGGGGCTTCCCTCTCTGGAATGGATTGTCATTCAAATGTTTGCTTTGCGAGAAGTAACAGTTCAAAAGTTATTTACATCATTTACAACTGTCTTGTGGCGATTGGAAGATATTCAACAAACGTGACGGAATAGTGAAAAATTGCTCAAGATTTTTCAGCTAAGAAATGTACAAAAAATGTGACTCACTGTTACTACAGCGATGATAAAACACCGTCACAGTTGCAGGTCTTGTAAATTTAGCTCAGAATTGCAAAAGCAGTGCCTCTCTAATGATGAATAAATAATTTTTTTAGATGTGGCCACATTTCTCAAAATCTTTTTTCCCCCCTCGTAGGAAAGAAATGAGTCAGTCTCATTGTCTCGTGGTTTTGGCTTAAAACCGCCGTTGCGATCTGAGGCCAAACTTCAAAGTCGAGCCGAGTGGAAGTGCTGATCCTGGGTCAGCACCCAAAGAGAAATGGCTATGATTGTTTTATATTCCCAAAGAGCTCTGCGGACTTCAGATCAGCAAACGCGAGCATCTTTAGCTGACAATGAGTCCCATCCTGGCTCCGTTGGTCATGCCTTGGATAAGTCTCGATTGCACATGCCTAGAAGGAAAAACGCCATTAGGGACCAGCAGTTCGCCTCAGTGATTCTAATTGTTTCATTGCGGTCAGAGTTAGTGGCTTTGAACGCATTATGGTCTTCAAACCAGCTCTGCCGAAATGGCCCTGGCAGTTAACTTTAATTACAGACACATTAAAGCACTTATAGACAAAAAGGAGGTCTTACGATAAACTTACAGATACTGTACGCTACAGTTACGGTCAAGCTGTTGAATAGATAATTCCTAGTGACAGTCCTAATCCAGAGCACTTTGATTGTGATCTGTTTAAGCATGAAAAATAAAGCCATTTTAAATTGAGTCCCTTTTTTAAAGTTTTGTTTTGTTGCCCTACCTTCGAAACATTATTTTTGTCATTCCATTGGAATGTACTACATGTAGTCGAAATGGAAACAAACACAGATCAGTGTGTTAACTGCAGCAAAAAGAGCGACTTGAGTAAACACCTCTCGCTCAGGCCGCCTCAGAAGGTGTGCCAGACTCCTGAGCGAAGAGCCACGACCTTTAGATCGCATAAACAAAGATGTTCTGATGTTCTGACAATAAGACTTTTTAAGGGTGTTTATGATTCACACGCCACAGTATCTCCAATAGTCTCCAAAAGCTGATTTTTATTTATTTTTTTTTAAAGGCAGGTTTATAATCCCAAACAAACTACAAACAACTGTCTTCAAGTAATAAAAAAATTCATTTCACACCACAATCGTCGCACATTAAGTCCCAAAGATCTGGTTTCTGTCTTTCAAAGGAATGTCTTATTGTTTAGAAAGTAAATGATGCAACATAATGTGACCCAAACATGAGTGTTTTCTCCAGGGCTGAGCATGTTTGTCTTCAAGGGCTGATTCAGATGACTCTGACCAATCTTTGGTTTATAGGATTTAGCAGCATCTAGTGGTGAGTTTACATATTGCACACCAACTGAATACCCCTCATCTCACCCTCCAATGAACCGGATCCCAATGTCCTCCTTAAGCCTTTAATCTTGAGCCCCCTCAGGGACTTTGCTTACGTCAACTGGGAAGCGTTTGATCAAGAAAAATGTTATAAATAGGATTGGGACGGCACTTTGAGCCGCACCTTCACTTCAAGTTTTAAAAATACTGTATATAGCCAAAAAACAGGAGTAACATAACATAACTTTTTTTGTTGTTTAATATATATATATTTTTTACAGAGAATCAGATACAGGACAAAATGTCAGATTTGGTAAATTATTTAGAAAGTTTATGCTTGTGAATAAAAAACGTTGCATGTAGAAAAATGAAATCATCCAGATGATCGTTTGTTTTTTGTTTTTTTCCAGGCGTATCCTGGTAACCTATTGTAACCCTGTGTTTAATGTTAAAATGCTAGGAATTGTGGGTAATTCCCTCAGACAAACTCTGAAGAGATGGAGTCATATGGATAATTAACATAAAGGGCTTTAAATGTATATGTCTGCGAGTGAGCCCTCATGCAGTTAACAATTTGACAGTGGCACAGTCCTTAACCCTCGCAGAACACACCTTGGGATCAGGTCTTAGAATGGCCACTAAAAACCAAAAGGCCCTCTCCACAGCCAGTGTTCAGTTTGTCCATTCTGGGCTACTATAGAAACATGGCAGTGAAACATGTTGGACTCTGTGGAAGAGGACCTGGTCCTTCTGTAGAGTAAGGTGACAAAAACAACGATTTCTAGCTTCTGGTGCTTATACACTGAAAAAAACATAATTAGAAATATTATATTTGATTTCTGCTCCTTATTGCCCCTAAATCCTACATACTCATAATAAATGCACCTGGAGGTTAGAGGACCGTCTACCAATGGAAACAAACATCACAGAAAGCAGCGTGACGTGAATTGGCTGTTTTCTTCAGCCACAAGTGTTGTTTAAAATCGACAGCAAGGGGGAATAGTTTATCTCTTCGGCCCATGCCGTAAAATCATGACTCAATATGAAGTCATAACGGAGCTAATTATACATTTGAAAGAAAGTGCTGCCATATTTTGGTTTTTCAGACACCGAACCTCGCATCTGTGAAACAGACATAACCCTCTGACATCTGTGGTACAGATATATTCATACACCAACAGCATAGTGATGCCATACAGTCAAA
Organism: Sparus aurata; assembly: GCF_900880675.1. Taxonomy (NCBI): domain Eukaryota; kingdom Metazoa; phylum Chordata; class Actinopteri; order Spariformes; family Sparidae; genus Sparus; species Sparus aurata. The sequence goes on from NC_044198.1 coordinate 14,489,632, forward strand.
CAAACAATGCTCAGAAACATAAGCTTCACAGAGAGCGCATAGGAAGTGTGTGCAGCAGGTGTTGATTTTATTAATGGCTGCAGACCTCCTCCATCGGAAGTATTTGTTGCGTCTTTTGTGTGCCGGCTGTGTAAGGTCAGAATAAACTAACAACATCATTAACGATGCATGTGGTTTCTGAGAATTACTGTCAGTGGAAACAAAGTGCCAACAAGTCAGTCATAGAATTTAAACAGATGAAACTGGTTCTGGTTTCATACTGCAAGACCTTCATGGTGCAAGTGGAGAAGCAGAAGCAACACATGAAGATGGACTTCAGTTCAAAGTCTGACATCACAGAACCTCATTGGCTCCGTCTGCAGCCACTTTCATACCATACTTAATTTGTCAACTACTGGCTTGAATTACAAACTGCTGATTCCCCATATTAGATGGTAACGCTTCTACGACTTGAGTTTACGTTTTGAAATGTAAACCTAAAGTTTGAAATGCTTCCCAGCGCACCGCTGACCACTTCCTCTTATAGTGTTGAGATAGCTCCCATATTTTAATAATGTTAACTACATGGAAGTAATTACAGTGCGGCCGGTGTAGGAGACTTAAAAAGCTGAAACGTCAAACACAAGTGCCACTGGAATGCTAATTCTCTTGATGCATTCACATTGGTAACAAATAACATTTCACCACTGTGATGATCGTTTCCATCGCTTGGCTGGCTGTTAACTTACTGGCAGACGCCCTAATGTCGAGGAAATAAACTCACTGAGCTGGAGAGGTCCTTTCAGATCTATGAATGATCCTCATTACACATTTGTGGCCTTCTTCACTGTCTATTGCACGAAATGTCTCCTTTGCTGAAAGGAAAAGTTCCCCCAACAGTGAAAATCTAGTGATTATCTACTCACCCCCAAGCTTATGGAAAGTTGGGTGAAGTATTGTGGTTCATAAATCATTTCTGGAGCGTAAAAAACAACCCCAGACCAAAAAAACATAAAATGACTCGGCACAGCTCATCTGGCGTATGCCATGTTTATGCAAGCCATGAGATCCCAAATTGATTAAAAAAGACAATATTTACACACTTTGATGAGCGGACCAGCTCATGCACCCACTTCAGAGCTTAGCTGAGCAGCTACAGTAAACATTTTCTCTAAAAAAAGAGTGTAAATAATATCTTTTCAAATCAATTGAGGATCCTGAACCTTTCAGAGACTTGCATTGCACACGACAAGCTGTGTGGAGCCATTTTATGTTTTCAGTTATTTTTTTATGTTTTAATACAAATCCACATCTGCTGTGGTTGTTTAGGAGAATGCTGCAAGCATATGCTGTGAAACTGCAGAAATGTTTTGCGGACTACAAAACTTAACCCCCAACCTAAGATCTGCATGGGGGGCGAGTCAACAATGATAGAATTTTCATTCTTGAGATGTACAGTATATGACATATCTTTCAGACCCATTCAGCCTCCATTATTTATGATCGTGAAACTATGGTCAAAAAGTCAACCTGCTAATTTGGGAACATAAAGAATGGCATGATAGTACGATATGATACATGTTTGTAGTTTGATATCATACATTTATCAACATAATCTCATTGTATTCTGTTGCTTTATTCTGGAGAAAGTACTGTAAGTCCCCCTATTTATAAGCACTGTATATGCTTGTAGTAGTTGATATCATACTATAATATAGTTATAAACAGATTAAAGTCTTTTTTATTGTACTGGTAAAAACTGTAAACACTCATACGTACATACAATTGTAGGTATTAAGCGTTATTATAATTTAAAGAGTCTATGGGTTTATGGAGATTGACTCTTTGTAGAGCCAGCCTCAAGTGGCCAATAGAGGTAGGTACATGTAGGCACTACTTCATTATTCAGTCCCAGAGGTTGCCGCTTGAATGACAAAATGGTAAACTACAGATAAAATGGTATTAAAAATGAGTTTTAATTGACAAATTTCTTTACATTAATAAATACCTACAGTTGCTTATAATTAAATTTTTATGTGTTGTAAACCTTTTATTAAACGTTTTTATACTGTTGAGTAGGCTAAATAGGAGGGCTGAAAGTGAAAAGTTGAAAGTCAACTTTGATCTTAAAAAATAAAGCAGAGCAAAATCTCCCTTGTTCCTTTTGAACAGTTTTACCTGCAGGGTAATTTTGTCCGCCATGGATCATACCGACATCCACATCTAGCTCTTCATGCTGTCCGGTGGAGGTGCATGGCCTTCACTGAAATATTGATGTGGGGACTGGGAGTGTTGGTTCCGGGTGAATAATGCAGCAGGTGGATTAGTTCTGGTTTCAGAGAAAGCGAGCAGAGGGATAAATTAATGATTACAGCTCCTTCCATCCACCTTTCTGTTGGAATTAAAGGCAAAAAGAAGCAAAAAGAGAAGAAGGGAAAAGGCCAAGCATCAACAAACAGTAAAGCATTTCTGTTTTTGTCGTATTTGCAGCCTTGCAGTGTTATTTGAACCCATGTTTAACCAACATGTTTGCATTTGTGTACCCAAGTGTAAGAAAGGTCCACAAGTGTCGTGTAAGTATTCATTCCCAACTCTGTTGTAGCCTAAAGCCCAACAATAATTAGCTACATTACAATAAGCAGACTTAAGTGAGTACCTTTTACATGACCATAATGAAGTTTGACTTTTAGCCTAAACTGGCACATCTATCACAGTCCAGACACGCATGTAGTTAAAGAGAGACAACAAAAAAAAAATGGTATGAAGCATGAGTGAGAAAGGGGGAGGATTTAGGAGGGACTTAGGAGGGGGGAGAGGGTGGAAAAAAGAGAGAGATAATTGTCTTTGATGATTGATTATTGTGGTGGCTTTTCTGTTTATTTCAGCAGGCAGGAGGTTGAAAGCAAAGTAGGCCTGTGACCAATCAGTGGTCATCATTAAAGACGGGAGGAATGCCAGAACCAATCAAAAGCTGGTTCATTAGCAGGCGGGACGACTATGAGGCAGTCATGCTGTCTGATGGCAGGCAAATCGATGAGACATGTTTGTTAAGTCTATAAAACTCGTAATCTTCAGTGTTTCCTTCATCTTTACATGTTCCCCTTTGTTTATTTGTCAAACGCAGTATTGCACAGCATAACTGGCCAGTTGCCTTTCGTTAAACATGGGTTATAACATTTAACTGTCTATGTTGTTATCCTTGTGGTCGGTCTGATTTCAGTTTGTCCAGCACTTTATATTGGATTTATATCCAACTGATATTCCCATTACCCTCTGCTTTACTTTGTGTTTATTGCTAACTAGTATTAATTTTAGCATGCTAACAAACTTAATTAGGATGGTTAACACTAGACCGGCTAGACATCAGCACTGTTGGCATTGTCGTTGAGAGCTTATTAGCATGCTGACATTAGCATTCAGCTCGAATCCGGGCCCAAGTTACCAGAACACTGATCAAGTTGCTTGGGGCGTGGACCTAAACAAGCTGGCAGCTCTTAACTTTTCTTTTATGGATTTTGAAAATAGCAACTTACTTTACCTGGTCGCTATCAGTGCAAAGGTAAACAAGCTAGCAGCTCTTATCTGTTCATGGGGATTTAGCCATTTTAAAGGGATAGTTCAGGTTTTTTGAAGTGGGGTCATATAAAGTACATATCTATAGTCGATCTGTTTCCTACCGTAATCACCGATCAGCGCAGCCTCAGTTTGGAGAAGTAGAGAGCCGCTCCAGCCCAGATGCTCAGCTTTGTACTGCAGTGAACGGGGTTCAGCAAAAAAGCGAAATTAACCACCTAAAAAAATCTATATCAGGTCAAGTGTACATTGTATAGGTAAAATTCACATCGCTTTACATCGCCGTCAGACCGCGCTTTCTTTTGGCACTACATTTTCTCAACCGCAGAACCCCCGTATCCCTACGCATGAGCGCTAATGCGGAAGGATATGGAGAGTTAAGTTTCGTTTTTATCGAAAGTAAACCTATTGTCCAGCCGCCGCTCGCAGATCAGCTGTTGCCCAGTTACGCTAATGCGTAGGGATACAAAGGTTCTGTGGTTGAGAAAATGTAGTGCCAAAAGAAAGCGCGGTCTGACAGTGATGTAAAGCGGTGTGAATTTTACCTATACAACGTACACTTGAACTGGTGTGAAAAATTTTACGTGAGCCTTGTTTTTGGTGGTTAATTTAGCTTTTTTGCTGAACCCCGTTCACTGCAGTACAAAGCTGAGCGTCTGGGCTGGAGCGGCTCTCTACTTCTCCAAACTGAGGCTGCGCTGATCGGTGATTACGGTAGGAAACAGATCGACTATAGATATGTACTTTATATGACCCCACTTCAAAAAACCCGAACTATCCCTTTAAAGACAGTTTTTGCCTCCGCACTTGCAAACGTTGCTCCAAAACAAATTCCTCAAAGTTTTGGCACAAATGTTCTTCTTTGCGCTGCCTTAAAATATTGTGATTGAGCCATTCATTATAACTGACAGACATTTTTTTCTTTTAACAAACTGAATTCATTAAACACTATTACAAAGACTAATGATTATACAGGCTACAAAAGGTCTTCTTCTGTGCTTAAAATCAGCAACACATGCTTAAACTTTGTTTCCACCTTTGCTGCAACTTATTTTCATTATCAATTAACATTCTTGATTAATCATCTTGTCTATAGGATGGGATTGAGCAAAATGGCTTAAGGCTAAAGTGTTGAATTTAAATAGCTTGTTTATTTCGACCAAATGTCCAAAACCAGATGCTTTTCAGTTAACAATCACGTAAGACAAAAAAGCATCAAATCCACATAGATTAGGTTGAGAGGCTGAAACCTGGGATTTGTTTTGGCATTTTTTGCTTGAAAAATGCCTAAAACAATTAACTGATTGTCAAAATAGTTGTTGATTAGGTTTATGAATGAATCACATAATTGTTGCAGCTCTAGTTTTCACAAACACATCCACACATGATATTGTTCCCTCCAGGTCTGGTTCATGCCACCAGGGTTCTTAGTAACCAGCGTTTACTTGGCATGGCTGCCATGACGTGCAGGATTGCGTCAGGCAGGAGGTAAAATGGAGGCCAGGTGTTTGCGAGTTATTTGGCCAAAATGCTCCCAGACCTTCAAAGCACGAAGAGCATCCTGCTTCAGACATCATGTGGCACTATGTTACAGTTGGAAGATTTTAAAGATAGTTTCTGGAAGTCTTTTGACCTTGACGCTGCCACAAACCCACGCACATCCAACTTCACCGACACATAAAGACACACACATTGGCCTAAAGGTCAGATAAGGGTGAAGGGTCAGAGGAAAGAGTGAGACATGGGAAGTTCTATCAGCTTCTTCCTAATGTTACAGGGGATTTTGTAACCTCCAACACCAACTGAGCACATACCAGCCTGCCCCCCCACCACCACTCAAGTCCATTACTTTGGCCACAGTTGGAACCAGACACCCGTCCTGTTCCATGTCCCAAGGTTGGATTTCAGGTATCAGGTTAAAGTGGGCCAGTAACCCCCTCCTCTTCCCTTTGCTAACCTCTCTGCACACGCTCAGTTCGCAGGTGACCAGTGTACCTGAAGCTTTATACTCAGCACATTAGCACGGCAGTTCCACCTCCCCCACACGTCACATTAGTGAGGAGAGGAGAGGGCGACCAGAGTTGAAAGGCAATTATGTCTGGTCTCTGATGAGAGAACAAACTAAGGCAGACAAAGCCCTGTGATGTGGTGAAGCCATCCAACCATGCCCAGGTACACAGGTAGACAATAGAGAGCCAGCTCAAAGCCCCGCAGAATGCATTCTGTCTAGACACGCGAACAAACCAAAGCAAAAAGAGTCCATACAGGGAGGATGAAGACATTTGTTTGTAGGTGAGACAGGAGCAAAAGGTTGCTGGGCTGAAAATGCTTTGAACGTACTTTGAAGCACTTGAAATGCACTTGAATGAACCTGTTAAGCACTTGTCTCAGTAGCAGGCAATCCACTTTAAAGATCAATCAATAAAGATTATTTTACAGGGCTCTTTATGTTGAGAGCGGGTATTTGAAACACGTTCCGTTTTTCTTAGATCCATAGATGACTCAAAGCCTCAGGTGGGTATTCACGACAGGCTCCTCTGGAACTGCACCTGTGAGCCATTAACATTACTGTGTTATGCAGGTAGATAAAATATGGAGAGCTCACTGCTCAGTTTTTGCCTTTTGTCTTGATTCTCTTTATTTTCCTCCAGATCATATGTTATTAATATTAACATAGGAGATGCAAATGACTTCCCAAATTGGTTTACAAGTCAAAAGATATCTACATCTTGAAGCTAGAGCTGCAATGATTAGTTGATTAATCAACCAGTCAATCACTATTTTCAGAATCATTTCACTTACTTAAAGCGAAACTCTTGCCAAAAAGCAACCAAGGCTTTATTTGGGATTGAATATGAGTCAAACCTTTGTGTGAAAGCATAATTACGACAAAAGAGGCACTTTAAGATTTACCGTAGTTTCGGTTTTGGGCACGTAATTTTGAACGGGAGTGCTAGGGGCAGGACACGCGAGCATCAAAATCGCTATTTTTAGAACACTAAGAAGGCTTGACACAACATGAAACTTTGCTCGTAGCATCACTAGGGTCTCTACACATGAACACGAGCATTGAGAACATTGTTTGTGTACACAGAGTTTATGAAAAAGAAGGTTTTTGAACTACTCACGTTAGCTGCTGCACCCCCTGCGCGTTGCCGTCATGGCAGGGAAAAAGTGTCGATCCCTGAGTGCTTGAGAAGCGGTTCACCATTACTCTCCTGCCTGTCAGGTAGCTTATGATGCCCCTAGCACTCCCGTTCAAAATTAACGTGCCCAAAACCGAAACTACGGTAAATCTTAAAAGTGCCTCTTTCATCATAATTATGCTTTTACACGAAGGTTTGACTCATATTTAATCCCAAATAAAGCCTCGGTTGCTTTTTGGCGAGAGTTTCGCTTTAACAAGCAAAAATGCCAAACATTTGCTGTCTTAAGTCAGAATTTTAGGCTTTTCTTGGTTATACATAATAATTAACTGAATATTTTTAGATTTTAGACAAATCAAACAAGCTATCTGAATGCATTATCTTGGACTGTGGGGGATTATTTCACACGTTTTACTATTTTCTTACAGTATCACAGACAAAGCAATGAATCAATTAATAAAAAAGAAAAAACGCAGCACATTAGCTGATCATTGAAACAGCTAGAATTGTTTAGTTAAAGCTTAAAGTTTTGATGATGATTATATTTTAGGTTCATACTTTTATTTTGGGTGTTTACAATACTGTAATTACTGCAGCACCTCTAATCAGCCTCTGTCTAAACCTTCCGTTTCAGTGCCTGTCTCTTTAAGGCCACCTTGTCTGCTGTGATTGGTTGACTCTCTCAGGCCTGACAAGAGACCGCCCCATGTTTTTAGTGTGTGCGTTTCTTGTGTACAAGTAGCACACAGAGCTGCTTTATGATTAAAAAAATCTCACGTTCTACAACAGTGGAAAAGACTTCTCAAATCACTCTAGCGACATTGCACTTGTACTGTTGATCCATAGTGTCAGTATGTTCCAATTGTTCACCAACAAATCACAAAAATATTTGACTTTTAGTTGAGATTCTCCACAACATAGCAAAATGAACTTCTTTTATAGTTCTAAAGTGGCACTGAGAGGAGTGTTTTAGTAATTTACTGGTGAATTAATGATGTTTAGAACATACTAAACTTGAAGATCAGCGCCACAGAAGGGGATAAAGCTTCATGAGTGGATTATTGAGTTTTTATGGATGTTTTGAAACATTTTACAGGGTTTTTCCCCTCGATTGGAAATCATCTTTACTACTGTAACTCCAGCTGCCTTCCTCCTGACATGAGAAAGCTGTAATATGTTCAAAGCCACCTTTCAAGGCTATAAGTGGCGAGTATTTGAGACTTTTTAGTGGAATATTTGTTTATTGAACTCATAAATCAAAGCACGAATATATCCCAAATGTTACACTTCAGATAACTTTAAATTCACTGCACTGAAAACTAAAGTAACTTGTCTTTTTGAAGAAAAGCAATACATTTTATTATTGACATTTAAACACCTGTAATGTTTTCTCCCTTCAGTCTAAATGTGTTTTGTGATGGTTGAATGACGATAGAAGACATGTTTGAGACAAATGACAAGGTCTGTAATAACTGCGCTGCAGGTTTGTACAAGGCATGCATGAACACCTGCGAGCATGTGCTCAAGCTCCCTTTGATTCCACCCTGGAGCTCACAACAACACATGCTTTTAGAAGCAGTGGAAGAGGTGCTGCTACCGGAGATGGCACACACTTTTCACAGACGCACATACAACACACACATGATCCTGCGGTTTTCCAAACCACAACAAACACTCACTCCAGGACTAATCCCATGTCTGTATGTAGTGTTTTCTCTTGTTTACAATCTGCTGTAATGATGGGACCATTAGACATGAGACTCAGTCTCACATAAAAGGAGTCATCACGCTTCATCATCGCAACGGTCTGCTGCTTGTAATGAGGACAGTGAGGCTGGGCTTCCCCTTGTATAGCTGCTAATGTCTTGACTCACGGGTTCCCACAGCGGCTGTTCATCATGTGTCCCAACTGCAGGTAAATCCCACTATACTCCATTCGTCTCTGTGGTTCTCAACCTGGGAAGCAGAACCGTCTCAAGGAGCCACAGGATTTTTTTCCGCAATACAAAATCATGTCTTTTCGTCAGAGTTGCATCTAATCTTTGTTTCAGCAAATTCAGCAACACTACAATGCCATGGTGCTGACCAAAATCAGTTCAAAGAAAAACAGACTGGCAGACAGACAAGGTGAAAACAATACCAGCTGCTCTAGGGTGGACGGGAATTATTGGTTTGGATTACTTTCCTACTCCCTTGCTTCCTAGTTTCCGCCCCCTCGCTCAGACATACACTCCGGATCAAAATTTTAAGACCAGTTGAAAAATTGCAAGAAATTACGTTTTTCACTGCTGGATCTTAAAGAGGTTCTAAGTAGAGTTTCAAAATGCAAAAAGAAGAAATGGGAGTGATACAAAAAAAAAAATTGAGTAAGCAATTTATTGAAAACAACAATTAAACTGAAATAGGCTGTTCATCAGCTGATCAAAAGTTTAAGACCATAGCTCAAAAAAACCCTGAAACCCCGCTAAAATAGAAACAAAAGTTTCAAAAAAGGACTCAGTAATGAGGAGCTCCACCGTTCTTGTTGATCACTTCAAAAATTCGTTTCGGCATGCTTGATGCAAGTGTTTCCAGGAGGCTAGCGGGAACGTTGCTCCAAGTGGTGAAGATGGCTTCACGGAGGGCATCCACTGTCTGGAACTGATGTCCATTTTTGTAAACTTCCCTTGCCATCCATCCCCAAATGTTCTCAATAGGATTTAGATCAGGGGAACACACAGGATGGTCCAAAAGAGTGACGTTATTCCTCTGGAAGAAGTCCTTTGTCAGGTGGGCATTGTGAACTGCAGCGTTGTCCTGTTGAAAAACCCAGTCATTACCACACAGACGAGGGCCCTCAGTCATGAGGGATGCCCTCTGCAACATCTCCACATAGCCAGCCGCCGTTTGCCGCCCCCGCACAACCTGAAGCTCCATTGTTCCATTGAAGGAAAAAGCACCCCAGATCATGATGGCGCCCCCTCCACTGTGCCGCGTAGAAAACATCTCAAGTGGGATCTCTTTGTCATGCCAGTAACGTTGGAAGCCATCAGGACCATCAAGGTAAAAAATTTTCTCATCAGAGAATAAAACTTTCTTCCACCTTTCAATGTCCCATGTTTGGTGCTCTCTTGCAAAGTCCAAAGGGGCAATTTTATGGCGTTGAAGGAGACGAGGCCTTTGAAGACGTTTTTTGTTCTTAAAGCCCTTCTCTCTCAGATGCTGTCTGATGGTTATTGGGCTGCAGTCGGCACCAGTAACGGCCTTAATTTGGGACGAGGATCGTCCCGTTTCTTGAAGGACAGCCAATCGGATCCTTCGGCTCAGTGCCAGGGAAATTTTTTTGGGTCTACCACTTGACTTTTTTGTTCCATAACCCTCAGGATCTTTCAAGAAACTAGTGCTGTGCCCGTAAGAAAAAAATATTCCTATAGAAAAGTGGGAGGTTAAGTAGCTTTTTCATCGATGGCCAAGTGAGGCTGTGTTTGAAGGTGGGGCATCAGGGATATTTAGGTTTGTTGTGAAAGTATTACTGGCCGTTTTTGACTATTTTTGATTTTGCCATTATATTTCACCATAAAAACTATTTACTTGGTGTCATTATTTTCAGCACAACCTCACATGTGTGACTGTACAGTTATTTTTTTATTTTGACATACTGTATTAACACAATGGACCTAAAATCACAAAAAAAAAAAAAAAAACATAAAATCCGAGTAGAAAAAGTTAGATTTTTTTACTGTGAAAACCACAAATATGTTTAACAAACCATTTTTTATTTCTTATAATGCAAATATAAATTGTTTGCTAAATATGTGCATACATTTTAAAAATTTACAAAGTTATATGTAACTATTTACATTTAAATGCAGGCAATGCTCATTCAGCAGTCTCCTCATTGTTTTGACTCATTAATCAAAAATCCGACTCCACTACACACTAAACACACTACACCAAACACTACATAACGCACTAACTATACACTCCAAACACGCTAAATGTCACAAATCTCTCAACTCTCAATATCGTTGTCTATACACCGACTGTCCTGTCATTCATCTGCCTACGTCCCTCCCACAACTTCCTGTTCCTCAACAACCAAACTTGCTGCTTGGACACTTTCGTGACAAAAGCCCCTTTTTACCGTTTCTTCCTGCACCAGACACAAAGCAAACGTGACGGCAATGTTCGCGAAAAAGCGTGGCAGATATTATTTACCCTAAGTCCGGTTTTGGACGTGCCGGTGTGTCCGGTCCGTCGCCTCGGGAGGTGGGCCGTGTAGGTGGGCTAGCGGCTAGCAGCTAGCTACACACGAACATCCACAGATTCCGATTCCACTTTGTTGTCCGCGCGTCTCCGGATCTCCTCAGGCCCGAACAGACTCGGTCCGGACTCGTTTAGTGTCATTAATACACAACAGTCATTTGCAGGTATAAATCTGCTTGTTTCTTAAGGTGGGGGGATGGGGTGGGCTCTGCAGTGATTGGCTCTGCTGCACACGTGACTGTGGTGGCTTCGATGGACAATGCTCGCTGAATTGGTAAAGAATTTCTGAAATAATTTAGTCATGGTATCATTGCAGTCCAAACAAATGCGACATTGCACACCCTTGAACCAAGCAGCAGCCATGTTGAAACTCTCAGGTCAGTCTGATCCTGATCCGCAGAGATATTTGAGGCACACACACACAGACAGACAGACAGAGATTCCTTGCTTTTATAGAGGGATTCAAAATGACTGTCATACTGTGTCCAACCTTAGCAGCGATGGCGTGTTGCGAGAGGCCTTGCTTATGCAGCTCAACAATCCGACCACGTTCAACGAGAGAAAGCTTTTTGGCTTTTGCTATCAGGAGGTCATGACAGTGTGAATGCCTGACAGAAAATGACATTGAATTCACATTTTTGCGCAGATTTTGGCTTTTAAAGGCTATGGTCCTAAACTTTTGATCAACTGATGAACAGCCTATTTCAGTTTAATTGTTGTTTTCAATAAATTGCTTACTCAAATTTTTTTTTGTGTCACTCCCATTTCTTCTTTTTGCATTTTGAAACTCTACTTAGAACCTTTTTAAGATCCAACAGTGCAAAACGTAAATTCTTGCAATTTTTCAACTGGTCTTAAAATTTTTATCAGGAGTGTATATAAAACAACCTGGCATAATACTCAATATTGCTTCTGTGTTAGTTCCCAATACCAAAGGTGACATGCTGACAACCACACATGCATTCCTGGACTAATCTTAGTCTGGTTCTTCACAATTTTCGATTTCCAAAGGATGTTATCAACGGGTGCGGATCAAAATGCCTCTGATCTGTTGGAGGTCTTTCCAGTTGCATCCGGAGCATGTGTGACAAGACTTCTGGGAATCTGGAGCTATGATGCTCCTCTGTCACTTATCGTATCACACCTGCCCCATATTACAGTAGATAAACAGTTGTGATTGGCCCGACATGGGCCAGGTCTGTTGGAAATCTGTGTGAACCGGAGGTAGGCCCGGCCGGATGCATCTGCCAGAGCAAATAAAACATGAGCTTGGCAGATTGGTCTGGTTCCCAGGCTGGGTATTTGATCATGAATCAAAGTATTGGAAAAATTCAAATTTCACCTGATGATGATTGATGGGTGATGGTACATGAAAAAGGAGGGCATCATTAAAGTGATTACATTTGATCCAGAGGGGAAAGTAAATGTCTGAGACAAATTTCATGGCAGTCCGTCCAACAGAGACATTTCACTTAATTTCACAAAACAACAGATGTTAACCTCGTGGTGGTGCTAAAAAAGATGTCAAGGGATCGCCAAAGTCAGTATATTTGCTTTTCTATGGACCTTGAATGTCCAAAAACAATTTCTATACATCTGATAGTTGTAGAGAGGTTTTGGTCTGGATCAAAAACCTTCCTAAGAAGCCATGCCACAAGAAGACATTAAAATTGTTTATTCTATATATCTGGATTGGGGCCAGAGAAAGAGAAAGAAAGTTGGAAAGCTTTGAGTGACGAACTAACACTGTTAGTTTTAGGTGTTTTAGTGGAATTCATTAGGACAAAAATATAGTACCAGACTATCACCAGCCCTCATTTAAAGTTAAAGAGATGATCTCTTTTATGAAACACTGAAGACGGCTGTGAAAAGTCTGCGGCTTGTTCTTTCAGCAGCTGTACTGAACTTAGATCACCAACAGTTAACAGTGCGGAAATGAGGACAGCGAGGACAATGGTATGAACAGAAAACTATTCCTTAATGATAAGTTGGGGCATTTTGAAAATGGCGAGCTGTTAAAGATTTGGACATTCTTCTGCAGACTTGACAGTGACATACAGTGTTTGGAGCCGTGACACTTCTTTTCAAAGATTTCAAAGGATTTCGAAGGGTCTTTTTCCATATGGTGGCCAGCGCAACTGGCATGTTGACTTCTCTGTCACCACTTGCAGCATGTGTAAACTTTAGCCAAGTCGCTCATATGGAGACAGCACAACGTTAATGACATATAGTCCTCTGTCCGGGGTTGACGGCCTCATTGTCTTCGTCTCCTTCTCTCTCTTTCACTCACACACAAGGAGAATCTGCAACACCCTCTTTGCTGTGCGTAACAGAGCTGCTGAGGCCAACCCCCTCATATGGAGGAAACAATACACAAATATCTTTGATGTTCTGGATGCAGAGTCCACATGTTTCCCAGAGGGATGATTAATGGCTAATAGAACAGAGAAGGATTAACAACCCTCACCGCAATGCAGGTCGTGAACTTCATACTCAACAAACAAACATGTCGGGTCACATTTGTTTGTACAGTGGTTTTTATTGTCGGTCTCGTCGGAGATGTTGAAGAGCGATGACGCGACGTAGGAGCTTCCAGAGAGGAAGTTGTAGAGTACAGCTCGCATGTGTGTTACATCAGCAAATTTGGGTAACTCACATCACCACTGGGCTCTACACAAGGGACTGTCATGTATTACCTCAAACCTGTAACTAATTTTAAGGCAACAAAATTACATTTAGCACAGAAAGGGCTAGGAGTGAATGGGCTACACTTACTTGGAACTAAAAGCAACCCAGGCCAGGTATCCATGCTCTAGTACAGTGACATAAGTTATTTTTGGGGACCTTTCAATTGCTTTATTTGAAAGTACTGCTTTAAGAGTGACAGAAATTGGGATGGGACAGAGGAGGGAATGCATGTGGCCACAGTTCAGATAGCTATGGCGAGGACACAGCCTCTGTACACTGGGCACACGTTCCGCCTACTGAGCCATTCATGGCGCCCCAAATCTAGTCAAATGATGTTAGAAATCTAAGCGGTTTCCAGGAAAATAGGGCAGGGTTGTCCGGCCAAGAAGTTGAACCAGCGTCATACTTTGCTTTAACGCAGCGTTATCTGGTAGAGCACCACTTCGGCCAATCAAATACATTCAAGCACACAGTTACTTTGCGACATAGATTCTACTTTTGTCTATCATGGTTGTTTCAATTAAAGATAAAATAGCGGAGTAACCTTTCCTTTTTAGAGCTGTAAAATCCTCTCTGTTGAGGTTGCAAACTTTTGTACAGTGCTGCCATCTGCTTAGGCTACAAACACATTAGTCTGTTTCTCAAACTGGACTTCCTGGATTGTATTTCATTGTCTTACCACTACATTAAACAACATCCCCCCATGAGCACAGCCCCTACACTGTTTTCATGCAGCACTGTTTTCGGTCTGATTATAGATTTCATGTTGAGTTATTTCTCTGGCACCTTTGAAATAGCACAGCATCTTTTGATGTTTTGTTTCCAGACTAATTCGGTCGATGTGTTTGGATCAACAACTGTACAGGACAAAGCGAATGTGATATTTCGAGAACAATAACCAGAAAAGGAGATATTAAACAGACACTGTGGGCATTTTATTTTTAGTTCACCTTAACTGTGTTACTGGCAACATATTAGACCCATTTGTGTGTTGACTATTTTCTGTCCATCTTGAAGAAAGCAGCCTAGTGCATGGTCTCCTCTAGACCTCACAAAGGCACACAGATAATGTGGAAATAGCATACCTCAGTCTCCTACATCAGCTCAACACATTAAGATGTGTGGCAGGATAACAGATAAAATAAAATAACACAGATTGGATGCAGTCAGCAGTGTATCTTTGATGTGATCAGTCGAGCATCTGGTCTAAGTAAGGCATATCATTGGTAGACCAACAAGCCAGCGTTAGCTTAGCACCTAGCTCAACCATGTGGACTGACAGACTGAGGCAGCTGAGCAGGCTCAGCTCATCAGAGAAACATTAACCACCTGCCACTGTAAAGGACAGGTCTTCTCTTCAGCAACAAACCCTGGTGTCCTTCTCTTCACTACTGTTGGCTCTGTAACGATTCGGCAGCTCAGCTGACTCAACAGGAACACTTGTAATCTTGCTGCCAAGAGACTTCGCATTTTCACACCTATAGCAGGCCTCAATTGAAGGCAGCATTTCCTGCAAATGTGCAAGCAAGCTGTGGATTCGGTGTGAAGTTTAGAGGCAGAAGAGGGAATGTGTGAATAGTGAAGGGATGTAATTCCTCACTGACACATGGATGATAATGGGAGCAATGGTTTGTTTTTTTAGGAATTGAAGACACCTAATTCTGCTTCATAGACAGATAATAGACAGGCTTTTTGTTTGTTTAATCTATGTCACTTGTTGTTTTGGATGTGAATGTGGAGCGGTCAAAGACTGAGGAGAAACAACTGATGACAACTGGACTCTTCCACTTGAAATACAATATATTACCTAAACTATAGTTATAGTTAGTTTAAACATTTGTCTTGCATTCATTGACATTCCTCAAACAACACTTCTGTGTTTGTTCATACAGCTCTTTTAGAGGGTTTGTTCATTGCCATTTCTCCCTCAATCTCCTCATCATTTATATTTAGTTATCCTGCATTATCAATTCGCACTCAGTAAAAAAACAAAAATGTTTAGCACCAATGCAGGAAGTAGTGTGAAATTTAGTGGAGGTCTGGGTGATTGTTGATCTGAGACATTAGAGGAGATGAGGCAACCCACTTAAAACATTTGATTAGAAAAGTCTGTAACACATATCCTGCCCCTCATGTTGTTGCACTGTGAGGGCACATAGTTTAGATTCACAACAGTTTGAATCAATTAGTTTAGAAAAGGGACAGGTCTGTTAAGCCCGAAATAACTTCCTGAGAGTTTCACCAGGATGGCTGTTGTTTGGAAAGACTTGCCTATATAGACTTTGGTCATATGAAACATTAGCCTTCTTAGTGGTGTCTTGACAAGCTGCATGAATAAATTTGTAGTTGCAAAGCTTTTGGGAGTTAATACGTAGCAGATAGATGACATAGACAACCCATCCAGAAAGCATTCATTCCATCAAATTGAGTGAACCCACAGGGTATTTTTTCTTGTTTTTCAATCATTTATCGAATGGTTTGAATCATAAATGAATCATGTTGTTTATCTTCAACTCAAAATGACTCCATGAACATCAGAGCAAATTACTCTTCCTGAATGTGCTCTTGTAGCAGGTCAATCATAGTCTCAGATGAGTTGTAGTGCATTACACTACCGCACATTAGGTTGTTGTATTACATTTATAAATGTTTCTGCATTCAACCTACCAACCTGAACTCTATTCATTTAAGTTCTTGCTCAATCTCCTGATTGTTTTATCTTGATTCTCATCTGTCTTCTATTTTTGTTCTTTCCATCAACCAGAATTAATACTTCTCTCTGAAGGAGCAGTATCTGACTTTCTCAACTTCTCTATATTCATATGGTCCATGACCATCCAGCTAAAGAGACCATACAAAACACACTTGTATACCTCATGGACACTAATTTCGACATCTCAGGATTTAGTTTCTTTTAGCAGCTCATAGAAGCCAAGCCTTGACAGAAAACACTTGCTCGTTGAGAGGCAACAAACCAATCCGAGAAACAACATTATTGGAACGCTCAGCCATTTCCTGCTGAGCCTAAAACAAACACACATGACTTGATGACTACTCAACCTTTCACTGATGGGGATTACAGTACTCTGAAACCTCATTATACCATGTCTGATTATGGATTTAATCCTGAACCTGACATTGACTGGTCCACTGGACCGAGACAAGACATCCGCTCACTCAACAGGGGAGGGACCTGAAACATGGTCCACTGAAACATCCTGAAACGGGTTCTTGAATTTAGACGTCTTTCGCCCATCAAGATGATAGACAGCCATGCTAATGATTTAAGTAATTAGCATAACATGTTTTTGCAAGAATGTGTAAAATAATCAGAATGTTTTACCACGCTGGATTAAACACTATAGGACTGTTTAAAAATTTGGCCCAAAGACAGATGCCCAGAGGGTTTGCAGTGAACCCAAGTGTAACATTGGTAAATCAGCCATTCATAAAGGGAGAAATCTTTCTGGACCTTACCTCTAATGCCACTCTTGCACAAAAGTGTCCTCTTTTATAGCACAATTGACATTAAGGATTCAGTTTGCACAAAAGACATTGCATAAGACTTCATTCACACTGTTGATTTCCAGCTGAAAAGTTAAATACAGAGTGGCATTCCTGAAAAGCCATCTGGGACTTTCTGTCAACAAACATTGCGAGACTGTCCTTTATAGAAAAATGTCTCAACACATCAAAACAACAGCTGTTTACATTCAAGTGACAAAGTGCCGAAACAAATAGTTTGAGGATGATAAGTGATAAAGTCTGCAAAGTTTAATGTAAAACTTTTCAAAAGCATCCGCCAAATAAATGTCTTCATGTGTGCAATGGTAAAGATTTCCATTCATTTTGGATGTGGATTAATAATAACATAACAGTTTTGTTTGGCCTGCGTGGCGCCTATTAAAGCCATCTAACAGTCAGTTCAGCATACAGGGACCTCCAGCAGTGGGTCATGCCAGGCCGGTGAGCTCAGTAGGAAAGGTTGACCCAAATTCTGTCTGTCTGTCTTTCTCATTGCCTGCATGTCTGCTCTCTTCTCGAGTATGTTCAGATGGTTAACAGCTGAAATTGGACAGAAATGGCACGGTCAGAGATGTTTTTGTAGAAATTTGATTGCAGTTTAACATCAAGCTACTTCGCTGTTTGTTCCATTTGTTCATAGAAAAAGTTATCTGCTATCAGTTTTGACAGTAAACAGACTATTTACTCCTGACAACGCTGATTTTCATATATTCTGAAATAACATCCAGATCAGAGTTCCCAGCCCAAAAATTATGTTTTATCTTGTGTAATTGTGAATTTTGTTTGGCCATTTGTGCCTGCAGTATATCTCTGTCAGTCTGCCTCTTTTTTTTTTTTGTTCTTTCTTCCACAAGCAGAAAATCATGACAATTTCCTCCTGTTTCGATCTGTATCTCATAAAAGACAACCCATGCTGCTGTTAAAACACGCCTAGATCAACCCCCAAAACTCTAGTTCCCAGCATGCTCATCTGTCCACTGTGAACCCAGCAGATGAAATGATCCTCGCGGTGGTAAATCTGTCAATATGTCCGACATTATATACGTCTGTCTCTCACATCTAGCATATCCAGCCACTAGCGTGAAATCAAGAGAAGTCTGCTTGAAGTTGTGAGGTGGGAAAAGGGTGGTAGGGATATAAAACACTCTGCTTGTGATGCAGGAAAACATTTTTCCCAGCAGTAGCTTGAAAACCGCAAACTGGAACACAGCTATTAAACTCCTTAACCTTCAAATGAGTCAGATTATAACTCTATATTGAGATACGTATTTCATAAAGCATGGGTGCCCAAATGATTTATTTTGCAAGGGCATACCTGAAACCTAATAATGGAACATGGGCCACAAGCAAACATCTTTTGTTTTGTTTCCAGTTAAGATGCTAAATGTTTCAGAAATGAAGCCCTGAGAGGCAAGAAAAAAGGATTAGGGTAAGTCTGATCTAAATTGTTGTCTCTCATATGTTGGCTGTGTCATGTCATGACTTGTGAAACGTGGAAAAAAATGGCGTGATAATCTTTCTTATTGTTTTCATTTCCCCCTCCACTTGCCTCTCAGGGCCTCCATAGTTGTAGAATCCGAAGATTCAATGTATTCAGATTATAGGAAAAAAAACTAATAATAATCATTGATCCCACACATTTGAGGATAATTTTTCCCTCACAAAAAAACAAACGGCATAAAAATATTGGTACGTAATTCCTTTAATTGTGGCGATTAAATCTTACGGAGGGCCAACTTTAGGCAGCCCTGCTCTGAAGGAATGCTCCCAAAAAATAGTAAAAGAGATGATAACTAGTGATGAGGAAAAGCTTTTAGGGACTTTTGTTAGGTGGGGGAGTGTTGAGAAGAGCAGCTGGGCTGTGATATATGAAAGAAGCGGTGATGTCATGAGAACAATTTGTCTGGGAGATAAAGACGAGTTGTTATCTAAGAAAGACAGAGAGAGGTTAAACGCGATAAGATTTGTCACCACCAAAATACATTATAAGCCAGTATTAGTCAGTCAAGACAGGAAAAGTAGTGTGTGATTTAATGCATCATAAAAACTAATTAAAAAAAAACACTCATTTAATTGGTAATATTTTTTTTTATCACTATTATTAGTCATAGTGCCATCCAGTTTTTCTGCAGAGTTTGAAGCAGGGATCATGAAACGACGTCCTCATGCTTTGATATATTATGTCCCGGGCTTATTTCTGCTGTCCAAGAGGTTTTCTGCACTGTTGCAACACAGCGGCGCTCTCACATTTCTCCCTTTTGTCACTCCCTTAGCAGAGCAGAGCGATCCTGTAAAAGTCCAGCTGTGAAGACAAATTCCAGAGCTTCCAGGAAAAATGCTATCAGACAGCTTTAGCCCAAATAACGCTGCTGATTAATCATTTACTAACAGGCTCTGACGTCGCTTCAAGTGAGAGACATCCAAAGGCTAAGGCATTACTCAAGCCGCCTGGTGTTCCTAGTCTCACACACAGGCGCGCACTCGCGCACACACACACACACACACACACAGGGTTTGTACAGAAAAACATGCATTCCCTCATGCACAAAAACATCGCTTGGAGCTCATACATGGGTGCATACCGCTCTCAGGCTCCTTTGGCCCGTTACCTGACTGCAGCTCGCTGACCAAGTTTGGTTTGTAACTCAACCCCTCGCTCTCCTCTGAACATTTGACAAGCAAAGCTCCAGCAGGTGACAAAGACAGAGAGCATGACACCGATAGAAAAAGCTGGTGTTTTTTTGTTGCCCTTTTCTTTTTTCTCCCTCCAGTGAGAAATTAACCTCAGCCCAGATAAACGGTGATTAATTCACCTGATCAGAAACACATGGTTAAACTGCGGCGAGGCCCTGATGAGAAGTGAAGCTAAGGGCCAGCTCCTCTAGATCTAATTCATTACTGTAAGTACATGTAGATTCATTGCCTCAGCAGCATCAGTGGATCAAAGCCGTATCAGCATATTGGATTACCGAACGTACAGTAATGATGATTGCTCTCTACAGCGGGACAGAGAGAAATAGGCAGTGGGAAGGATGAAAAACAGAATTTGATCCCTGTTTCGCAGTAATCCTTTGCGCGATGACAACATTACTTTCCTGCTGGTGTCTCCCTCATTACAGTAAACCAGAACACATGTACGTGGTGTCGTTTGTTTGTGCTTGTAATTAAAGACCCGTCACTTAGAGACACTTAGGCCCTCCCCAGGCCAAGACACACACAAAGGGAGATGTCTGTTGTGTAATAAAACTAAATGAATCATTGTAATTATTGTCAGACGGGTGCTGGGAGGGAATACCTCAGAGGCCGGCGTTACAGAGTCACGTCAGCGCATGCACCGTGGTTATATAATGTAAAAAGAAAGTCAAGCAAGTAATATTCGTCTGATATTGATCATAACCCTTGTTTGCCTAGGGCTTTGCAGAACAAGATAAAAAGGTACGTATAGGCAATATAAACGTGTATCTTCTTTGATATATTCAAATAGCAAATCCACGACATTATGCACTCATCCGAGCAGTAATTATCCTCATAATAAGGTCCACACTCCAAGAAAGTCTCCAGATATTTGATGGCATTCCTGCTAACGTATCATTACACAAGACAAATGGTTTAAACAGCGCTGAAATACTCCCTCAAAGATGGAAAAAGACACTTAAATGCCAGGGGCCAAGTCTATTCAGCTACAAATGATATTTTCATTTTCATTTTTTGGTGCTGTGGTCGGGTGAAATCCCTCAACGCCATTGCTCCAAAACCATCTGTCCGAGAGGAGAGTAATCAGTGTCAGGTGAAATAACATGGATGGACCATGAATCACTGGAAAAGTTCTAATGTTGATTAAAAACCTGTATTGGAAACGTTAAGCAATGCTCTGAGCAGGTCGTTTGAGAGCCTTAATGTTCCTTTTCTCTCTGATTGGACATTCTGTTATTTTTGAATTTCTACCTTGCCACCGTGTGCCGTTTTCTATAGAGCGTGACAGTTTAAAGGTCTTACACCTGGAGTCATTTGAGTCAGTGTTTAACATGAAACTTATCCATTATTTTTCAACCAAACATTTGGGACTGTGTTGTTCGAATGGTTGTGATTTGGATGATTTGTGGATTCTTTGTCTATAAATTTGAGCTTTGTTAATCTGCTGTTGAAGACCTCAGCCTTCCTTTGCTTTTATAGAAATGTGGTAATTGGGAGACTAATGTGAGTGCTTGTTGTCATTCTGTACTAATTCTATCTTAATTTTCTGGCTTTTGTCACTTGGAACATCAAGAGGTTTAATGCAGTTGTACCAATATTTGACATTTGGAGCCAATGCCAATACCAATGTTAGACAGTAAATATACGCAAAATTTTTGCAGTGATCCCTAAAATGTTATCAAACACTTGTGACAAAATATGTAGAGAAGGCAGAACTTCACTGTGAATTTAATTTACCTCAAGAATTATTTTCTGCATTAGAATCTCTTTAAAAAGAATTTCATATCGGGCAACACATGACAAGGGTTATGATTACGAAGCATCCTTTATGTGTTTATGTCCAAGGGTATTATCAGAATATTAACTTTATTAGAATTATTTTGGGGGGCTTTTTGTTCCTTTATTTTGATAGAATAACTGAAAAGTTGACAGGAAAGGGGGTAGAGAGAGGGAGGACATGCAGCAAAGGGCCACAGATCCGACTTGAACCCCATGCCGCTGCAGTGAGGACACAGCCTCATCAAAATATATAAGAATATTTGCTCTTAACTGTGAAGTTATCTGTGGAATTATTTAATTACAACACAAGAGTGGAGGCTGGGAGTGTGCATCTGAGTCAGACTATTCAATCACTGTTGTGATAGCCGTTGTCTTTTTTCCAAGAAGCCGTGTCACATTTTTCAAATTTCTTTTTTAAAATGTAATATTTCATCGCAAGACATTTGCCAAGAGCTCCTGAAAAATTAAACAAATGCATACTTGGAAAGAGCAAACTGTCCTGCTGTAAATCCTCATCTGCTGCATTATTATTACCTCTCCTGGGCACAAAAACTTGTATCTTTTAATGATGTTTTACTGAAAGTTATATAATCTTTGATCGGCTCTGGTCAAAACCTGTTGGATAAACAGACAGCGTATGGGCGTCAGACCAGAAAACACAGCTGCTTTTCTTAGTTAGTAAAAAGTTGAAGCATGGGAGATGTGAGGTTGTCAGCCGGCAGCAGATGTATGTGAATCCTTCTCCTCTGGCTCTGGACTGTTTAGTCTGAGAGTTGCACTCCCCCATCTGCTTTACAGCTGCGTGTTCGGAGGTCTAATTAGAGCAATGATAATGTCCAATCATCTATGCTACATTAAGCTAACATCTAGCGCAGCCAATCAGGAGGTCAGGGAGCACGAGGACTCAAAGCTCATGAGAGGAGCTCTTACTGTCAAAGACCTGCAATGAATCACAGGTTAAGTTTTATTACATCACTAATGTTGACCTAATAACTAAAAGGAAAGGGTTTGTTTGTAATTGAAGAAAGCAATGTTTGCTCATAAATGTCCACCAGAAGATACTTTATTCAGTTTGTTTGGCGTACACTGCCGGAACATCTGAGGCTGTTTAAGTATCTGAAAGTCAAATAAAGTTGCAAACTAGCAATTAAATAATTTGTTGTTTCATCAGTTAGTTACGTTAACGCTGAAATGGCACAGAACAACATTGTCACCTGAGTTCAGGGCCGCGCTGTGCTTCAGCACATCTGGGCTTTTGTTGAGTTCCATTTGAGTCTGAATTTTCTGAAATTCCAGTCAAAAACTTTGACTGCAATTTCCCCTGAATTCGACTTCCAAATCAGAAAAACCTCATCAACCTTGATCTCAGAATAGAACATGACTGCCCCACACATCAGCTGTAGTGAAAGCTTTAGTAAGTTAATCATAAATTGATCACAGACATAACACTATCTAACTTTTTTCTGTGGACAAAATACAACTTAATGGTTGTAATCAACTAACAGTCATTGCCTGGCTGGAGGCGTCCATTTTGGTTTCCAGACTTGTTGAAAAGGAGCATATGACAAATGTCAATGTTTGAGGAGTCACCAAGTCAGAGGATCAAGAAAGATGATACATCATCTGGCAACCATGAACATTTGAACATACATTCAATTGCAGTCCACCCGAAAGTTGTTGAGATAAATCGATGAAAACAACAAATGTCCACTTAATGGTGGTTAGAGGAGTCACCAAGTCATTGGATTAAGTCAGAGGATACGTCTTCTGGGAACCATGATAGTCTGAACCAGGGATCAGCAAAGTCATTAAGATTAACCCTCTGGGAACCACAAATATCTGTACCAATATTCATGGCAATTCGTCCAGTAGTTATCAACACATTTTAGTCTGGACCGAAGTGGCAGACTGACTGAGACACAGCGCCTGGTAACAAACAGAAGACACAGCCGTTACATTAAAAGAGAATCTTTTCAACTTATAGGCTGTATTTCCTCGTATCACACAGTCAATTGGATAGTTAAGGTTAGAAAGTTATTCTAATGTATGATCTCGGCAGCCGTTTGAAGATCAGTGACATTTTTATAACTTCCCATCTCAAAATCGTCCGAATAACCCCAACACTACCTTTCTCTCAGTTTCGCCCTTTCCCAGCTATTCCCCCAAGCTCCCACCATCAGTTTCAGTGTCTTTTCTTCCTCCTCTTCCTCCTCCTCCTCTTCATCCTTTCTCACTCCCATGCCCCTCAGCCCTGACACCAGCCTCCCTTTGAAGTCCTCTTTTAAGAGCACAATTAACCCCCTCCTCCAGACACTGCACTCACTTCTCACCTTTTTAATAAGGCACTCATAGACAAGTGTCAGACCCTTTTTTTTCTCTCACACACACTCTGTCACATGCACACTTCGGTCCACAGGTCCTTACAACACGCCTGTAAATTCTTTGTCACTTGGCTGCAAACTCAGAGACCCCCTTCCTGTGTGTGTGCCGTGGCACTGTACACATGTTTGTGAGGGAGAGGGCAAATGAAAGGGAGAGACAGAGGTGGTTTCTGGTCGTTTGACTCAGTGTTAATATAGTTTCCGGTACTTTGATACAAAGTGAATCAGTGGTGACTCGGGGTGAAAAAAGCCATTAAGGCAGTAGACCACCTAATTGTAGCTCAGCGTGGGCTCTTTTTTCTGGAGAAACAGACCAAACCCTGTTTGAAAAATAGTCATTTTTTAAGCCTGGCTGCCAGCGTTTGCTCAGATTTAGCCACAAAAGCTAAACTTTTGGCATCTTGAAAAGACAAGAGTTCATGCCCATTCTCACCCTCCATACCTCCGCGATCTGTACATGCTCAGTGTTTCCTGCACTGGCGGGATACATGGCCTCAGGCTACAGGAGTAATTCGGTGCAGGTGAATCAAGCCTTTGTGAGTCAGCCTGTAGCACAAGGATGTTTTCCTTTGGGTTCAAGGTGCTGATGAGTGTTGCCTGATAGCAGCAGACATAATGAAATAATAATGAAACTTCTTCCCCACTTGATCTTGTCTCAGTGGGAGATAGAATTTGTAGATGGTGATGATTGTCTCCAAAGCTCTGACCTGGCAGCAGTGAAGAAGTCAAAACCTTGAGCATTAGTGAGGTGGAGCTCAAATTTTGGCTTCACAACGATGCACTCAGACTGGCTTAGATCAAACTGATAGTCAGCCATCAGATAGACATCTAAATTCATTCAACTTTTTTTTAGTCTTAAAAAACTCTGTCTGACCATGCAACCGCATCAAATTGCCCAGCTCGGTTTGCTCTGAGTAAGAAAATATTTGGTAGAAATCAACAGTCACAAGGACATTTTATGTGGAAAATTCATCACAATACAAAAGAGTCAAGCTCCATTAAATCTCAGCGCAGCGCAGACCTGAAGCTGAGATGCTGTGGCGTCTTCACGACCTCAGTTCGTCTGCTAATTCGTCAGTCATGCTCGGGATAGCGTCTTTGGGCAAACAACAACGATTGGCACCGATCGGCAGATCTCACTGATTGTTAGTAACATGGATCGGTAAACAAGTCAGTTAGATGTTCCCACCCTTTCTAGTCAGCACCAGAAATACAAGACGGTTAAACTTTGTGGTGCAAAGAGCCACAGTAGCATTTAAAATACGGTTTGGTCGTTTCCTTCGCCAAGGAGGTTTTGTTTTGTCCCTTTGGTTTGTTTGTCAGCAGGATTACACAAAAACTACTGAATAGATTTCCATGAAACTTGGATGGAGGTTGGGTCTCGGCCCAGGACAGGCCCCATTAACTTTGGCACTGATCTGGATAAAGTGACGGATTCGGGAATTTTTTCTCACTTTCTCTAACATTGTGAGATTTGTGAGATATTTTTCTGACATTTTCGCTAATTTCTCAGGAATTAATGCATGGATCCTGATGAAAGAAATCTGCTGTATTCACTGTAGGTGGCTGGTATCTATGAGTTAGTACAGTTTGATGAGGATCCAAATAAAAAAATCCAGATCTAGCAGATTTAAATGTTTTATTTGACACTGGATGAAGCTTGATTAAATTAAAGGAGACTGTTGCTGTAGAGGAATGTGATCAACTGTTTCAAATGGCTCTTATACAAAAAAAATTCAGATTATGGGCAAATGAACTTCTGTTTAAACCACAGGGAAATGTGTTGGCAGTAGCATCCCTACTTCAAACTGTACAGAGGAAAAACGATCATTGATCAGCACTCCAATGCTCCTGGTGGCACTGTAGCATTACCAATAAATGCCACATTAACTGCAATGCTAATGTCGCTCACAGTAGATCACTGATTTCATTGTTGCTTTGTAACAAAGCCTGGTAGCTGCATGCTGAGATTTCACCAAGTAAATATTGTTTTTGTCTCAGTTTGAGGCCAATTTGTTGCTGAAGTAGTTTTAAAGGAGTTTTATGTCAACCCTTCAGCACACAATAATGTAGATTTGGAATCTGGCTAAGAGTAGGGGTTTAACTTTCTAGGCGTTTTTCATTTTGCAAAACTGTCCGACTCCCCTCCAACTAATCTAAAAGCAAAAAAAAAACAAAAAACACCACAGACCAGTCGAATACAAATCTTTTGTGAAACCGACCCCTTGTTGCAGTCTGCGTTCCAGTACATCCCAAAGGATGCTGGATGGGGATAATGGCCAGACAAGTTCTTCCACATCAAGCCCAGAATACCATTTTATAAGGACTTTGGTTAGAGCATTGGAGGATTGACATGTTGAAACAACTTGCAACCACAGAGTTGGAATCACACTATTGTTAAAAATATCATAAAGCTGTCATATTTCAGATTTTCCCCAATTAGAACTAAACTAAACTGAAAAAGAGTCCCTGAAGTATACAAACTGGGTCCCCACGCACGTACCATACACCTTCTCATCAGTGTTCATGAGGGTCCAGAGTTCAGCGGCTTCAAGAGGACTGACATCGGGCTAAGCCTGCGGAGTATTGAGTTAGATTGAGAGGATATTCCATATGCAAACACAGACGTGCTGCCTTCCTATAATAACTTCCTCAGAAGCGACGGCAGCTCAGTGTTGAGCTATTTAAGACCAGCAAGCCCTTTGAGGAGGGAGGATTTTCGTTCCCCACATCTCTCTCTCCCTCCCTCCGTCTCTCTCTTTCTGTCATTAATAATATGATATTGTCCCATCTGTCGGGGGAGCCAGCGTGGAGCACATGTTTCCAGTTAGGCTCATCAGAACCTGATGTGGGGAGGCCGGAGCGAACGAGAGGGACTGCAACTGGGAAGCCCGGCCTGGAGTGGGAACGGCGGCAACAGGGCAAGGTAATTAAATCACAGGACTCGGCCTTTCCAGCGCGCAGGTATACACTCCGGTGATATGTGAAAAGTCTGTTTAGAAAACGAAGGACTCTTGGGAGAGATAATGTGACCCGCAAGAAGTTATTCTCCAGCTTCAACAATAGTCAAATAAAGTTGTTTTTTCCGACCTCTCTCGCACGATCTAACATTGAAAACAAAACATTTTCCCATCCACATTCCTCTGTTTTCACAGCCCCCCTGCCAAATCTTTACATGTACACATTTTTCACAATATACAAGTGATCACACAATCATGTTGTCTCATATAATTGGTTTAAAAAGTAAAGTGTAGGTACCCCAGGACACGAGTAAGTTGACATCACTATTGACATATTTGTAAGATGCCATAATGTAAAACACAAACAAGAAAATGGCCTGATCAAAGGGCTCTGCTCTGCCCACTGCTGTTACCCCACCTCCAGACAGTATTGCTGTAATCATTCTGCGCTAAATCAGATGCAGAAATAAACATCTCTGGGGTTTGGATCCATAGCCAAAACACTCTCGGATCAGGGATCTCTGCCAACTACTCCACATCTATAAAGAGGGGAGGGAGCATGTCTGATCTGGGATGCAGCACATGAAGGATTATTGAATGTGATGGATGGACGTGCAAAAATTGATTTATAGACCAGACAGAAAACATAGGGTGAGTCATGTTCAGAAACAAGATGAAATGACTTCACAAACACTTGTCTGTAAATACAACACATTGTAAGTCAAAGTATTTTGAATTATGTTAACATTATGTCTGTCAACGATACACAGTGACAGAAAGTACTGTACTTAAGTACAATTCTGAAGTACTTGTACTGTATTTCCATATTCTGCTATTACTATACTTGCACTTTTTACTCATAACTTTAGTTACAAGCTACTTCGCTGACTTCATGTTGCATCAGTGCCAAAGCAGCTCATTTTTAAAGGAGACCTATTTTTGTTATTTTCTTTACCGTGTTTTATATACGTCCTTGTGCATGTAAAAAATCTTAAAAGTTCAAGGTCAAAGACGGCAACGACAGAAGCTCCGCTCTGCCCCATTAAAAACACAGCTCCGGAACAGCCTCATCAGTAGCCCCGCCTATAATTCAGTGACTTTGTGACACCACACTGCGTCACCATGTCACATATTCGCATAACTTATGCCTGTAACAATTGATTTAACACAGCTACTCTGCTGTTGTTTAGCAGCGCTTGCTCAGGCCTATGTGAGCTGACCAATCAGAAACAACTGGGTATTCAGGAGGGCAGGGCCTTAAAGAGACAGGAGCTAAAACAGTGTAATTCAGGCGGAGGGGGACAGAATGAGAAAACTGATGTGTTTTTTTTAGCATTTAAAGCCCCTGTACAGACTTTTCATTTAGTGTTGATTTTGGCGGCCCCGCTGGACGAAAGCGGTAGTGTTTTGCCGGAATGAAGACTGCATTTCCCATGAGCTCTAGCGCCCACTGTCGTGAAGAGTTTGTCTGGCCGGCGCGTGTAGATTTGTTTTGGAAACGTCGGAAAGACGACGGGACTTGCTTTGAAATTTTTTTTTTTTTAGCAGCTATCTGCAGCGTGCATATGGACGAGGTAATGTGTCTATTTGTATTTCTACTTAACATAATATGCCGCCGGTGAAACAAAGTAATGCTGCTGTTGCACTGCAATTTCCCAGCTATATATATTACCCACGGTGCTACAGAGCTAGCGTTACAGCAAAGTCACAGTGATTGTGATGGATGTTTTGTTCTAAGTAAGAAACTGAATCATTTATAATGACAGAGGATATTACCGATGCATCGTTGCAGGTCGGCTGGGCTGATACACACAGCTGAAATGGATGCGTGATCTAAGACGTTTGTTGTCGTTTTCATGAGTGTAGTATCTAGAGCTAATCTAGTGGTAATGTTAGCCAGCTTTGTTGTAACAACATGAATTCATGTATTGCTGTAAACTACGTCCCGCATTACATTTCATAAATGAAATACAATTTACAAACCTGTCTAGGAGGAATCGGGCGAATTCTGGATCCGACCCTCCCTTCAAGCCCCGCAACTCTCTCCATCTCTGGAAGGAATCGCCAATGTTTATCCGTGTTTTAGCCCTAGCTCGATCGGATTCCCTCTCTGCCTTTCGTTGGTCTTCGGTTCTAATTCTTTTTCTTTTCTTTGTCTCATTATCAGCCATGACAAAAGTTTTAGCTCGGTTAGCACTGGCTAGCGTAGCAACAAAACAGCTATGCCGTGGCCGTATCCTGAATGTCGACAGTTCCGGTCTGACTGCCGTAAATCGTTTCGTCAGTGGTCCGACCCGACCAATGCCTTTCAGAGGTATAGAATTAGACTACTTAGAAAAAGCGTATCTTCACGCTGATGGGCTCATTTGCTGTTGTAGGTAACAGAGACACATCAGCAGAAACCAGAGACTTTTCTATATCCAGTTAAAAACTCCGTACAGGGGCTTTAAGGATGTAAACA
This sequence comes from Sparus aurata, assembly GCF_900880675.1. NCBI lineage: Eukaryota > Metazoa > Chordata > Actinopteri > Spariformes > Sparidae > Sparus > Sparus aurata. Next base: position 14,519,063 of record NC_044198.1, read on the forward strand.
TATTCTATTACTATCCCAAAATAAAAATTAGCACAATATGTCTCCTTTGAAGTAATTTGTTTTATCTGCAATCCAGTATTTAAAAAAAGAAAACATACTCACTCTGATAATCAAAAAAAAATGCTGAATATCTGATCAGATAATTGGCCAATAATGTACATACATACATGTAATTATAGCCTATGTATAATTTCTTTTTAATTGTATCTTTAAAATACTTAAACTCGAGTACTATTTGTATGGTTGACTTTTACCTAAGTGATATTTTAAAACAACATCTTTAATTTTGATAAGTCAAGTGTGACTTTTCGGTACTTCTACAACACTGACAACACACTGTGTGTCTGTGCCGGTGAACCTCTCTGTGCTCTGCTGTCTCCTGGTCTTCCACAGTCATGTAACTGTATCTCTGTGACCCAGGTTAGTGCTGCCAGCAGAATTGCAGTCAGCTCAGTGATGTCAGGAGAAAGCATCAGCTTGCCCGGAGATGGTGTAGTCGCTGTTGTAGGGGAACGCCGCTCAATTGAGGAAATCACATCTGCTATCATCACGGCAGGCGCAGCACCGTCAAATCGTCGAAGCGTATGGCTTTTCTCCCACAGCGAGAAACCAGAGATCCGAGGCTGTAGTATGTGAAGTCATCCTGATGTGCCGCCCGGAGCAACAATCAAGATGAGGCTGAATTCTGTGAGATTATTTGTGATCTTTCGGGGATGTTAGATTTGAGTCATAAAACGCATGTTTTCCCGGAGGAAATGTTCCAGCATACTGTTACAATCACCTATTCCAACTTTTCCAATTGATTCTCTATGGAGCTGTGTACCGGTCACAGATTGCTTATCATATCTGACTGCAAGGGGGCCGCGTTAAATGTCCACATACAGGGTATATATTTGATAATGTTAGAAATATTAAATTGTAGTGATGTAATTCAGAGAGGCTCCCCCTGTGGCTTCAGGAATACTTCTCAAATAGAAGATCGAATGAGGACGCAGCCTCTCATCATCTCTTCTCAGTAATGTTTCATGGATTCTACCAACCAGCCAAATGTAGATCACTCAAAAGCATCTTTGCATTAATATCATCTTTTATCCATTAGACTTTGTTTCAAAGACCATCTAAAGATGCCTCAAGGAAACAAAACCCGTCAATTTGGAATCATTTTGATTTGGTTTGCATCAGAGAGAAGGAATTTTAAGTGTTCTCCATCAAAGGAGAGCCTTGTAGTAGAATTAAAACCTCGCTTTTCACCAACAAACAAACAAAAAATGTGTCTATGAAGTTCGGGCCGGAGCTGTGACGCAGAGTAAAAAAAAAAAAAAATGTGTGTGAGTGTGTTTGTGGGCCACAGTAGGCTGCAGGCGAGGTTACATCTTGCAGCAATTAAGCTGCATGCGTTACTTACGCCCCTCCACTCGTCTACTGCAGGGTCTTGTTTCAAGGCCGGCCTGTGTTAGACAAACTGAGAACATTTGACGGGTTGGTGGCCGAGACTGGATGGGCGACCACAGCAACAACACGTCTCACAAATCAGTTAATTGCTTGACAATAAAGTATGGTAGCATTAGACAGAGCGTAAGTATGTTAGCGATGCTGACAAAACCAGAAAGATGTGCAGCAGAGGGAAGAGATGAAAGGAAAGAGGGAAGGAAAGCAAAAGAGGTGAGGTTAGAGATTTGGGTGAAGGCTGTGATGTGATGAAGCCTAAAACAGTGAAGAAAACCTTTTTAATTTTCTTCTCGGTTTCATGCCACCACTTCCTGGTTGTACACTACACACTTAAATGCTGCTGTGGTCTCAGTGTTCTGCCAAGGAGAGATCCATGGCTCAGTGACAGTCACTCTCTCTTTCTGCCATCGAGTTCCCCAATGACAACACGGCTGTTACCGTGGCAGAGATTACTCACATGCCGAAACCTCCCTTTGTTTATAGCAGCCTGGATGCCAAATACCAATCGTCCCCAACATCGTTTAGAGGCACTTAGTACAGCTAAATGTCACAATAGGACTGTTTTCGACTGCAGTTCAGCAGATAATCAACAAACAAATAATCCTTTGTAAATAGGCTTTAAATGGTTTTGTTACATTGAAGAAATTTGTGTTGTCTGAGTCTTGGTGGCAGTGGTGGTTCACTGGAATTTGCCATAAATACAGAAATAAATGAGGCCAGGTGGAGGCTTATGGACTCACTTTCAGGTATCAAATGCCTACTACAAAAGTTCAGAATAGTGTCAATAGATGTGACACGAGTGCAGATGCAGAAAAGAACAGTCAAGTTAAGAAAAGTGCAGGTAGAATGACAGAGAAAGTGCACAGCTCACAACTCAATAGACAGGACATGGCAACAGTTAGTGGCCAAAGCCCGGAGACCCGCTTCTACAACTCCGACTGAAGCTCCTGTGCTGATCATAGGATTGTTTTTTTTGGGGGGGTGACTTCTTTAACGGCCGAGCAACGACACACAGGTGGTCTCCAACTGCTGTGGGAACTCTCTCTCTCCAGCCCCGTGCCCTCTTTCCTTTCCTTTTTTCCTTTCCTTTCCCTTCCTTTCCTTTCCTTTCCTTTCCTTTCCTTTCCATTTCCTGTCTCTTATTTCACTTGTTTCTGACAAGCCCCACCCTAATGCCAACTACAACTGGCTAACTGATGTTTGATGGGGTCAGCGTCAAGCCTTTGTGCAGCCCTGTTCTTAAAACTGAAAAGCTAGCGTCAGAAACAAAGCAAACAAATTGCAGACGAGGGTGTACGTGTACTCTTTTGTTACATTGAGAGGCAAAGTCCCTCCCCTTCCTGTGCACCACAATGGGAACTTATATCAGAAAAGGGGGCGAGAGACAACTGACTTTTTGATCTCGTTTGAGTCGTGCCGCGAATTAAACACACAATGTTGTGAAAGTTTGTAATAAGAAAGACTACACACCCAACAATGTGTTTGTGAAGCTGCCTCGTTCAACATTTGTCACTGTAAAGCACCTCGTAAAGCCTTTCCTGCATACTAGCTAACTGACAAACTCTATCTCCACATAACTGCAGCTGATAATAAGGCCAGACTTGTTGCGATTGACACCTTTTTCCGGGACAAGATGATGTATTATGAGCGAGACAATGCCATTTTAATGATCTGTTCACTCACAATAGCAAATGGGGACAATCCCTGAAGATGAATCTCAGGTCAATCCATCGTGCCATCTGAGGCAAACGTCCAGTGAAGCCCTGTAAAAATCCCAGACCTCCAGCACTGTGATACGTGATGTTGTGTGTGCATCTTTTTATGCACACATGCCAGTCTGTATAATTCCCATGAAGGGTGGAAAATGAAAACCACAATGTACTGATGCTCTCTAACAGTCTTTTAGATACAACATTTTTATTGTGGGCACGACTAACCACAGTAACAGGGTTCAGCTGCTGCCCAAATATGTTGAAGATTGTCACCAGGCAGAAGAGCCTCCCAGCTTTAAAAAGGCTTTAGATATAGATGTAGCAGCTGCTCTCAAGTTTCACGACGTGTTACAGACACAATGTATTTTTATTAATAAATGTTTCTAAGCTAAATGATCCCGCTCCAGATGTCTTCTTTAGCAGCCAAACATAATAGGAAATACTTGACTCGACATCACATACACACGACTTGAAGACACAATTACCAACACTTGAGCAGATAACGCAGACTGACTCCCGGAGACTGAGCACACGGCCTCTGACGCACATGAGTGCGAAGCTCTTCATCAGTATTTACTGAGCACACAAACCTTGATTGCTGGGGAAATGCACAGTGTAAACAAATAGTTAGCAAAGTCACGGATAGAGTATTAAGAAATGACTTTATTGCTGCCTTGCTTCATCACCAGTGAGCCGTGGGGAACACTTCCTCCTCATCAGCTCGTCTTCCCCTCCCCAGCTTGTTCCCCTCAATGCTCCTGGCAGCTAAAACAGGTTTATGCGCTACTTCAGAGGAGTCTCTCAGTCGCAGATTAGTCATCCCTCCAGTGATTCAACATATACACTTGTCCCTCTCTCCTGATCTGCTGCTCTTGCTTCTCCGTGTTTTTTCTCTTGGCCACAACCTCTTCTCATTTCCTCCCCGAATGGGCTCCTTCAGCCGCAGTCTTCCTCTCCTGGGCTTTGACCTTCTGTTATGACTTCTTCACATCGTCTAAACTCCTGTCTCCACTCTTCTTTTCTGAGCTTTTTTCTCTCCATACAGAATTATCCACGATCCTGGGATATTTATGTAGCTCTGCAGAGAGAATCAGTTCACTCACTTTTTCGGGATTCATATATTACTAACTTACCGACTTCATGCTTTTTGTGGAAAGCGTCTCAGTCAGAAAATACTTAGCTGAAGAGTGATTAAGGGACCCAGAACTGAACCCTGAGGCACCCCAGATACGTGGAAAAAAAAAAAATCTATTGACGCTTTAAACTTCACAAGTTTAATTCATAAGGCTGGATTTTAAATTCTAGTCCAAATCAACAATTTTGCACACATGAGAAATGTCAAGCTTACAGAGAAATTTCACAGTTGCGCACAATAGACAACTAGATGTGATGTAATGGTGCAGTTGTACAAACCACAACATCTGGTTTTGAATACTTAAGTCAAAACAATGTTGCATTGAAGAGGGGCAGTTGCTAATGATAATTTTTCATCACTGATGATTCTGCAGCTCACCTTTTCTCTGCAAATGAATCACTGTTTTGTCAGTAAAATGTCAGAAACAGTGCCAAAAGGTAGCATCAGTCCCAAACCCAAACATACTCAGTCATACAAGATAAACAGAAGACATTAGCCTTCACATTTGGGTCGGTGCAACCAGGGATTTTTTTTAGCATTTTAGCATTTTAGCATTTTAGGTTGATAAATTGTTAAAGGGGCAGTGTGTAGTTTTGGAGAAGAGATTCGAGCTCAGAATTGTAATTTTTGCAACATTAATGAGGTAATAGTGTATATATATATATATATATATATATATATATATATATATATATATATGCCCAAAACTGTATGAATAAGCTCTTTTCTAAAGGAAAATAAAGTCCCCAGAGCACTGTTTGAAGCTAGAAAGGTGGCAGGGTCCGCCACATGTAAACAAAGTAGAACAGTATGAAACTGTGTTGTTCTTTAAGGTCAAGTTGTTTATTTAGTCATAAAAACAAAGACAAATGGTTAATGCATTAAAAGAAAATCTCTTCTGGTTAAAATGTGTTCCCCAAAACTACATTGTGCACCTTTAATTAATTTTTAATGTTTTCAGTGATTACCTTTGTCTATCAGTAATCAGTGAATTATCTTTTCCTACTAAACAGTTGCAGTAGACAGGGATTTGTCTTAAAATGAAAAAAAAAACAATCAAAAAAGTGGGTGCACAAGCTTGACCATTTTGAGCATGTAAACAACATCTTGATTAAGTCCCCATCTACTTCAGCTGTGAAGGGGAATCCTGCAGCGCTGTTTTCCTGTGAAGCTCCAGAAATGCTTTGTGGACTATGAAATCTTAACCCGATCCTACATCAGCATGAGGTTGAGAAGATGACGACAGAATTATCATTTTTGGATGAACTGCTCCTTTAAAGACACTTAATGAAATTAGACATGTAAGGCAACCATTAAAAAGGTCAGTTTGATGTCAGTTAAATAACCAGGGGAAATACAGGAATGGCTATAAAAAAAAACTTCCATGTTTAAATGTCCTCTTCAAATAACATCGAGCTGAATATTTCAGTTTATCCGTGCAGAGTTCACAGACGCCAGAGTTTGAGATTTGACTTCAGCCTGCGATGCTTGACAAATATGGGCCCTAGCTGGATTACGATCACAGCACTAGATCTTTCTCCACTAAACCCCCAAAGCCCGAGGGCAGAACGTGTGGGAAAGCAAGATTGACAGGAAGTTGTCGTGTAAAGGCAGAGGTGTGTGTGCTTTTCTTGCGTGCACACGTACGTGTGTGTTTGACCAGCGGGCAGAACACAGGGCCAGGACAGGAAACGAAGTGGTTGTGCCACCGGTTAGAGGAAACAGAACGGCAGATAAATTACTCAGAGTTGGGCTGGCAGGACTTCTGAGAGCCAGAGCTGAGTGGACATTGAGGGAGGACAGAGTGTTGACAGGGAGGACGGTGTGCCTAACCCAACAGGAAGATAAACAATGCACCTTTTTTAAAATATATTTTTCTATATACACACAGCATTTTAACGTGAAACTGTTTTTTCTCACTCTGATTCTGGTGGATTATGAACAGAAACAGAACAGAACACAAGATATGATGTATCAAGTGTATGTATGTGCGCATAGATGGAGACCAATTAAAGGGAAACATTGTCAGTTGTTGGACCAAATGAAGCAACCAGAACAGCTCCAGGGCTAGTTTGCATACATTCTAGAAGTCTCTGTTGAAGCACTACAATATCATTTTTAAAGATATCCCCTCATTATATGTTTTGTTGATGAATTTCCATTGAAACTCATACTCATCTAATCGTTATGTTTAATTGTATTTTATGCCATTTATTTAGCTCTTCCTTTCATTTGTCACCCGTCTGTAAACGTGTGAGCGGGACAGCCGTACAGGGGCAACAGGAGATCCAATTTTGTCAAATGCTGCCATCTAGTGGTCATTTGTCGCCTGTTCAGTCTGATCCTGCTCTTCTGCTTCATCTGTTTACATCAATTTTACAATTAATCTGAATGAGAGACAATTTGTGGCTCATTTTGAGCTACTAGAGGAACAGCTTCAACAATCTCCAGTTCACATGAAAGCCCTGAGTCATACGCCAAGTCTCTTTAAAGTCTCCCAGCTGACAGCCTGCGTTATTCCTGTGACCACTGAGGTAAAAAAAATATTCAGGAGGAAAATAGATGGTGTGAGCTTTTTGATTTGTGAGAGGTGGGCAGTGGGTTCCATTGTCTTTCCTGTGCTGGACATACATTGATGATTTAAGAGTGTCAAAACCCTGACACATTCCAGCTTTGATGTGTTGAAGTTTGCGAAAAATTGTCTCAATAGCCTGGAAAAACAGGAAGAAAATTAATCTCTGGCTTGTATAAGTCTATTGTGGCTTGTTGAGAAGAGCTTCTCCATTTAATCAATGGGCAGATTAAAAGAAAATGAGTCGCTTAAGTAAAAATGGCAAATATTTGCTGGTTCCGGCTTCTGAAATGTAAAGATTTGCTGCTTTTCTTCGTCATTTATGATGGTGAATGAAACATGAGTGGGTTTTGAACTGTTTGACATTTTATTGACTAAAAAGTCAATTAATTGTGAAACTAATCAGCCAATTAATGGATAATGAAAACAATGATTAGCTGTGTCTCTATGGTATCCTTGCAGGCTGGGTGTACTGTAGCTGTATGCATGACGCAATAATATAAACTTATTTCAGTTAATCATCTTTGTTACAGTTGTAATAGGTCATATTCACATGTTTTGGTAAATAAGTGACACAGACACATGATGGTACAGTATCTTAAAAATGTATTAATGTGGGCAGAGAAAGCAGTTGGCAAACAAGCACTTTTTTTCATGTCACTACAAAACTGTTAGTGAAGAAAACAACCAATTGGAAACGTTGTTTCTATCTTTTCCCTTTCTTGTTACAAAACATTTCAGTCAAGACCTACAGAGAAAAAAGAGAGACGTTGTTTGTGATATTCTACAAACTGTGAAATAAAGCAAAAGCTACTCACAATTTCAGTCAGGTGTAAATCATGTTCAGTAAAAAAAAAAAAGTACTTCCTGAGCGAGAAAGGAGCTTCAGTCGGATACAAATTCATTGAATCAGAGCATTAGTGTTGGGTGTGTTGTTAAGAGGAAGGGTGTATGGCTCTAAGTATAGTACTAAGGCAAAGGAGTGTGATGTGGAAACAGTTCAGAAGTCTCTAGAGGACAAGTTGTGTTCTCAAACACAGTACAGTTTATGTCCGTACCTGCAATGATACACAGAGTTTGAAATGGGAGCATCACAGAAAGAAAAAAAACATTCCTGGTAAATGAAATAAATTAATGAGATTGTACAAGGAAGCCTGGTGATAATGGCATCAGTGACAAATGAGTTGTTGACTGTAATTCCAGAAAAATACTGTCTGATTACAGGCACGAGACAACAGACACAACTCTGTTTTTTATGCAAAACTCAACCTTTTCTGCATGCGTTTCAAGTAAGAACAAAAGAGTTAATGTTGAGTCCATACTATCGGACATTTGTAACAACTGAAATGTTTTTCTATTACAGTAAACAATTATGTTCAATGTGTAGAATATGAATACTTACAGGAAAAAACTAATTCAGGTGTGTCTGGACCAAATAGTGCGTTGTTATACTTGAGGAAGAGCATTTCATTCACTCGGACACAAAACAAGGCCATCAAAAATACATCTATCAAACCTCTTCATTAAAGTACAGTAACTTAGAAAACATGACATGATAGTACAATTCAGTAAAATACATTTTTTTTTTTATAAATTCTTGTGCTAGTAGGAAAAAAAGCAGTACAAACAGTATCATGCATTTTCTTCATAGAAGTGCGGCCAAAAAACGTTTCTATGTGATTTCTTGGGCTGGCATAGAGCAAAGTCACATGCATTGTTACTAAGAGGGCGCGAATAATTTAGATTGTATCAGAAGCATGTCGACAATTGTGAAACATTAGACAAGTACAAACACTGTTGTATCATAAAATAGATACTATTAACAGCAGCGCTAAGTGAGGCTTTAAGTTCTCTAAGCGCACTTTGTAACAGAAACAAAAGACGCTGAACTCACTATCTCATCAGACCGATTCATCACACTGCATGTGATTTAAAGTTACCGCACATTGACAGTGTAGTGTGAACGTGCACATACTGAGATTACAAGTTTGGCTGGTACACCTGGTTCACCCACTCGTTTGAATGGTCAGTTAGCTGATGGACAGTATCTGTAAGCTGGGCAGGAGTTTCCCAAAAACATCTTCAAATCGTAACATTAACGACCTTAAGATCTTAGACGGTCGGTTTGACATTAACAAAGGCAAAGAGCATATGATTGTAAACCTTTTCCTCTTTAACAAATACTCGAGGTTTATCCAGAGGCACCGTGTGTTGGTTCCTTTGCTTGTAAGCAGCGCAAGCAACATGTGAATTTGGACGGGAGGACATCAGTTCAGTTTCGTTCACATCCTGCGTTTGGAAAAACTGGGCCCGGTGGGTCTCAGCAGGCCTCCTTGGCTGGGCTTGGCATCTTGCACATCATTAAGATCTGCTTCAAGGCTTTCTGCACGTCCTCGTCCATCTGACCCTGAAGGTACAGACAGCACAGGTTCAGCAATTTCAGTACATAACTATGATTTAAAGGTCTCATATTATGCTCGTTTTCAGGTTCATACTTTTATTTTGGGGGTCTATTAGTACATGTTTACAACATTTTATTTTTCTGAACATGGGATGTGTGCATTTCCTGTGGACTGAGTGTCTTGATACTTTCACAGTTTTAGTCTCACCTAGACAAGTTTTATGATAAGAACAAAATAAAAGAGGGAAATATGACTTTATATAAGATGAAACCTTTAAAGGGCCAGGTCACCCAAATAAAACTAATTTGGTTGATTTTGGACCCATTTAACTCAACACTATTGAGATGGAGGCTGAAATTGAAGAGTTGAATATTTTAAAACCTTGGCAAAAATACACCACAAGTGAAAACATTTTTTCCCCCTATAATTTAGGTGAAATATTCCTTTAAATTTTAAGCCGTAAGCAAGCTGTAGCCAAACTAATGGATGGATTTACCTGGACAGCGTAGAGGAGGTGCATCCTGTAGACTGACACTATCTCATGGTGCTGCTTCTTTGACTCCTGAACAGGAAAGAGGAGGTAAACAGAAGGTATTTCAAACAACAGTACACTGTATCAGAACTGTGCTTTCCATCCAAGAACATGCTGAACTAATCTTACAGCTAGCTGGTACTGCAGTTGTTTGATTTGTTGCTGCATCGTCTCCAGCTGCTGGTTTTGCTGCACCCGCTTCGAGGGAGAGCCTGTGTAGGAGAGCTGTGATAGGCTGTTCAAGGCGTCCTTCAGCTTCCCCACCTCCCGCGACAAGTCATCTATCTGAGAGGGACAGATTTAAAACATGCAGTTAATGAAACAAAACTTTAAAGAGTTTTTTTTTTTTTTTTGTCTGATTAGTTGGAAGTTTAGGTTTAACTGGTAAAGCTCCCACATTGTTACTTACCCTCTTGTTCTTCTCTCTCTCTGAAGCAACGTGATTCTCCACCAGCTGTTTGAGCTGACACACAGCATCCTGAGACTCGGCCAGTCTGGAGGTCAGCGTCTGGTTCTCCTTCTCCCTCGACATCACCAACTCCTGCAGGGCCTCCCGCTCAGCACCATTATCCCGTGCCTGATGGATATATGGATAAAGGGTTGTAAATTATACAAGGGGACATTATTTATAGTCAACACTTGAAAGTTGTTTTTTATCCTCCTCCAGCTCTTTCTTCTCACCTTCTGCCATGCATCAGCAGCCTCCAGAGCCATCTCGTCCTGCTTCCTGAGGGCCCCCTGGAGGAGCTGCGTCAGATGGTTCACCTCGCCCTCCAGCTGCTCTCTTGCTGTCTCGTGCTCCACACGTGAGACTGAATCATCTGGGGTGACATCTTTTTCTGACGTCAGCCTTTTGAAGAAATAGACACAAGAACCACATGATGACTACTTGATAATCTTTATATCAATATCACTTCATAAACCCCACCTCCACCGCAGCATTCAGCTGTAGTCTCTAGCAAACGCAGAAAAAGAGTTTTTCTCCAGTTTTCTTCCTCACCTGTTCTGAAGAGCCTCCACCTGCACAGTTTTCTGGTGTAGTTGATCTTTTAGCTCCTCTGACTGGCTTTCCAATTCTTTAATGGCATTTCCCAAAGACGACATCACCCGCGTGTGGTCGGCGAGAGCCACCGAGCTCTGCGCCTGAGCTTCAACCTCCTGCCTCAGAGCTGAAATCTCCTCCTGAGCGGACGAATACTTTTTCTCCATCTCAGCTAGCAACGTCTGCAGCTCCTCCACCTTGCTGGTCAGCACCTGGACCTGCTGTTGCTCTGAGGAGGGAGACGAGGCTTCACTGCTCACAGCTTTGGCCTCAGCCAGCTGTTTCTGTGCAGCGCTTAACTGACTCTTAGTTTCACTGTAGGAGTGCGATAGTTCCAGCAAGCGGCGCTGCATCCCAGCAATCACCTCATTTAGCTCAGACTTCATCTCGTCAAAGTCTTTGGCTGCAGCTTCGACTGGTACTGTGCCCCTCAGAGCCTCCTGAACAACAAGAAGGAATACAATAAAAGAAGAAATATAACAAGTAAAAATGAAAAATGTCTAATTTAAGAGACCTTCTACAGAAATTCAGAGAGAAGAAGAAGCAGCCCATAACTACCTGGAGCATCCTAATCTCCTCCTGTGCCTCCTTGTACAGCTCCTCAATCTGTGCCTTCTCCATTCCACTCTGTCTTTCCTCCTCCATCCTCCCGAGCGCCTCCTCCAGCTGTCTGATTCGTTGAGCTGCCTTCTCTTGCTCAGAGCTTCTCTGGACCTCCTGTTTCTCCATCGGATCACCATCTCCCATTCCCACCTGCGCTCTCAGCTCCTCCACCTGCTCCACAGCCTGGTGGTATCTCTCCTGAGTGTCTGTCAGCTTCGCCTGAAGCTCCGCTAGAGTCTCCATCAACTCTTCCTCTCTTCCTTTCTCCCTCACGCTTTCATACTCCTCTCTTTCTCTGCCACGCTCAGGTTTCAGCTGAGCCTGAAGCGAGCGGTTTTCCTTCCTGGTTTCTAGGAGTTTCGTTTGAACGCTTTCAAGTGCCTGTCTCAACAGTCTGATCTCCTCTTTGCTCCCTCCTCTGCCTTCTTCACTCTGCTCTTCCTCCCGGAAAACACCACCTGATGAATCTTCCCTTCCCACTTGTGGCACTGACTCAAACTCGTCCTGGGTGGAGTGGAAGGAGGAGTTGGAGGCCATGCTGTTTGGACGGCTGGTCTCTTTCAGGTCCTCGCTTCCTTGGCGGGATGGAAGTTTCTGTGAGGAGAAGGTGCAGGGTCGAGATTAAAAAGAGAAATCAAAAAACAACAAGGAGACAACTTACTATAAGTTCTGTAGCCAAGGTCAGTCGTTACATGGCACCAAGACCAAGAGAAGCAAAAATACTAATATTTCACAGCCTTGAGCAAAAGAATGTTGTGGCATTTTTACTCAAAGAAATTAGCGCAGTGATTATCTCATTAGGACCAACTAATCATCTAGTTGTTGAACAATTAATAAAAAGCAATTTATTGCATATAAAACAGGACTGGGGGAGGGAAGGCAATCTGAACACGGCTTCCTTTGGCTGGAGTGATATTTCATGATATTTTTATGATGGGTTAGCACACCTTTACACCTCAACATTTGTTACTAAATTGAATTTAGCCAAATTTCTGTTTCAATTTTTCATTCATTTTTGGGGCTTTGATGATTAAGCGATTGTCAGAAAATGTCATTTAGCAGCAACAATGTTCTTGTTTTTTATTTTCAAACACACATATATTTCTTATATGAAAGTAAAGAGAATATCTTTGAATTTTTGACTGTTTGTTGACTAAAACAAAACTATATACTGCTATTTTCAGTTATCATGCAACAATTTAATGAGAAAATAATCTGGGAACTAAAAAAAGATTATTGTATCCTTAGCTGCAGCACTACACGTTTTCATTTCACACTTGTAGATTATACATTACACACTTTGATTTAATGTCATTGTGGAAAAAATGTGGTCTTTTCCTTCAGTGGTCAGCCATATCCATATGATCAGATGTAGATCTGAAGTATTGTTTTTAAACATACTTGAGAAAATATTAAACTAAATTTCTGTGCTGGTATTTATAACATTTGTATTATGTTTAATCTTTAAAATTGTATATGATAATTATTTTAATAAGTTATTACTACTATATAATAATTACATTATTTGCACATTGACTTGTTATCTACAAATAAATGTAGAATAGGAAAAAAGGGTCCTCTGTGAATTGAGGTCTGTTTGACTGTGTTCATTCATTGCTTCATGGTTGAAGTCATCAGCATGAATGAATGGGTTACATACCTTGAGTTTGCCTGCAAGTTGCTGGTTCTCCAAAGTAAGAGCAGTAATCTTGGCTTGCAGAGCAGAAACCAGAGCTGCAGAAGCTGTAAAACTGTGCTCGACCTGTCAACACACACATACATTCACATTCACACAAGCACAGCAATGTTTGGGACCACTCGCTAACTACTGAAAAACAAAACGAGTCGTGACACGTCTAAAGCTCAGGTTAGACCTCCTTCAAGAATGCCCAAGGTGAAAAAGTTCAGCTGTACACAGCTGGATGTTGTCAGAGTGCAGGATTAAACTTAGAGAAGCAGCATTGATACATGATTTTAACAACTAGAAAGACTTTTGGTTAAGTTGTTATACATGTAGAAAAAAGTTAAAAATGAATCAAAAGTCAGGATAGCCACCATGTTTCTGAATTCTTGTCACAGAAAGAGTTAAAAGCATCTCAGTTAGAATAGTCAGATAATTAAATTAAATTTGTTCATACACCAATAACTATATTTAGAATATCACGTGTACGCCTCAATGTGTTTTAAAGCTCTACTTTTCAAAGTAAAACTCAGACGTCATTGACTTCCTCTGTTCTCGTCACCACATCTGTTTTCAAATCTGCTCATATGTAATCTCAACACGTCACTGTAGCATTGCTCAGTCATTAATCACCTTTGTATCCGTTTCGGTTAAAGTCACCGTCTGCTCCACCGTCTGCTTCAGGTCTTCGATTGTCTCCAGCAACATGTTTCTCTCCTCATGGAGCTTCTCAACCTCCACTCTCAGTGCCGTGCCTCCAACTTCGTCCTCCTTTGAAATGAGAAATGGGAGGAGTGGTGGCAGAGAGGGAATGGGAGGAGGGAAGAGCAGAAGATGGACAAAGAGACGAAGGAAAGTAAAAAGCGAGAGACCGAAGAGAAAGTAGAAGGCAAGAATTTAGCTCATTGGATACAACTGTACCATAAATCCAAATTAATTTATACAAATATCTTCTGCTGATGCATCTCTCATGTGATGTTGTTTTTTAATCATCCCTTATTTCTTAAATTTTTATATTATGTGTATTGCTTTTATGCGATTTTGACTTTTGTATCTGTTATTTGTTTTACTTTATTCATATTGACACTGTGTTGTGCCTTCTTGTTTTAACTTTAACCTTAGACTAGGCATCCGTGTGTTTGACCTGATCTTTAAGCGTTTTTCCAGTTATATTCTCCTCCTGAGTTTCCTACATTGACTTTGTCAAAGCACATTATAAACTTTGTATTTAAATGTGCTACATAAATAAATATTATTTTTTTATTGCACGATTTGTGTAGATACATGAAATAGCTGTATTTAATAAAATCTGTATTTTCCTTTGAAACTTTTGTATGTCCTGAAGTTCCTGTAGCAAAAAAGAAATGTCTAAAGGCAAGTTGTTGACCAAACATTTCCTATCGAATAAAGAAACAGTATGGAATAAAATATTCAAGTTGTTTTACCTTGTAGTTGAATCTTCTGGGAGTGTCGCTCTTGTTGGATGCAGGTGTCCCTGCAGAGGTAACAACTGAAGGAGAAGAGGGTCCAGAGCTCTGAAGAAGGATTGAGTTACTTTTAGTGTGATACTCATTTGGATTTGTTTTCCTCATAAATGCTCATTATGTGTTAAAAACAAATGTTCACGTTTACAACTTGTTAGTGGCCCGTTATATCTATTGAGTAACACAATGAGTTATTACTACACAAGATGTTCGTATTATGCACTTTATTTTATTGTAACTGGTAACAACTTATGGATGTAGTACATAGATCAAATGAAGCACACAAGTGAAATACTCTGAACACACTGTATTGTACTTTGATCCACCAGATATGATTTAAACAGACCAGACACATACAGGTCTGACGATTCCCTTTGAGGACACACTGCCGACGTGCATTAATATAAAGAGTGGCATACTGATACAAGCAGACAGACACACAGAGAGACATGCATTTACCTGCAGTGGGCTAATAGGAGGTGGAGGTGCTTTTCGTTTTTTGGGAGTTGTGATCCGTTCATCACTTAGCCTAGCTACTTGATCATGCTGAGGAGCCAGCAAAAAGAAAGAGAGGAAAGGCAACAGGAAGACAGAAAAAAGAAAGGTGGGTTTCAGTGCTGGTTAGTAAAAGGAGAGATAATCAATGAGTGCTACATTAAGACTTAAGTTGTATCTTCCAAAAACTAAAGGATTTTTCACAAGCTGAGAAATTTGAAATTGCCAAAAAACTGATTCTAAATAATACTAATTTTAGCTCTTGAATCACGTTCTAGTACTAGTACTACGACTTCACAGTGATGAATAGTTGATTTGTTGTTATATTTGGGAGTTTTAGTAATCTTGATTCCATGTTTGTGAGGACCTTTAAAGAAAAAGTAACTGGGATCTTACCTGGGGACTTCTAGGAGACTTTGCATCTGTTAAAAGGAGACAGGAAGAACATACAATCTTCAAGAAGTAGTAATTACAGCTTTTTCAAAACATATTTAACATTTTTCTACGACAGTACAGCTTGCATGAAACTGAAAAGAAGTACTACTAACTGGTAAACTCCTCTAGATGGCAGTGTTGACTTTGCGTTAAAACCAAAGAAGTACAAATCTCATTCTCCAGGCAACTTATTTAAGTGTCTGTGTGTGCATTGCTATTGATTATGTTGTAAGGACAAAGATCTAAAAATTCTAACATTATGAGGACTTTATTCCCATCTGGGGTTAATCTGAAGGTAGTCAAAAAGGTAGCGTGTACACGGTCAACCATTAAAAAGGAGAAAACTTTTTAGAGTGGTATGGGAAAATAAACCAAGTAATGCAGCTTCCTTAAGTCACAGATCAAGTATGTGTGTGTGTGAACAAGGCAGGAATAAGCTCATAAAATCTGATGTCTAGATGATGTCCTCTTCTGCTGCCTCAGTGCGTCCTTCCTGCATTCTCCGTGCGCATGTCTTTGCATAACTCTTACCTGAGATCTGTTGTCTGCTCAGGGCAGCAACAAGGGCAGTTTTGACCTCAGAGTTGCCCAAGAGCTTAATGTAGTGTGTCACATCGTGGCCTTGTGAATCCACAGCTGACAGATCTGCTCCTCGCTGAACCAAGACCTCAGCGACAGAAACGGCGTTGGACTCGCTGGCCAGAATCAAGGCCGTCCTGCAACACAGAAACAAAGAAAAAGCCATCATTTTTTTCCCCCTCTACTGAGCACTGTTATTTATTGGTGGAAACATACGGTATACTATTTAACATTTCCTTTTCCCACTAACCAATGGAAATGAAATGTACAAATATTGATCACCAAAGCAACATCTATCCATCATCGAAGAGCATGAGTGTCTTAAACCTGTCATCACTGCTTTTACACATTATGTCTGAATTGTGTGTGTGGGGACTGTGTTTGTACCTGCCGCTGTTGTCTGAAGCATTGATTTCAGCACCGCAGTCCAGCAAAGTGCAGCACACCTCAGCATGAGAGTTTTTGGCTGACAGCAGCAAAGGCGTGAGCCCGTCCTTTGAGACAAACAGACATTATACACATTAGATATGCCTTAAACCATCCTATGGAAGAGTACACACACGCATGTGACAAGAGTACGTGGGCCTAGACATGAAGTATGCCAAGTGTCTGTGTGGTGAGAGAAATCTCAGATTCATGTGAAAAAGGAGTGAATGTCTCCTAAATGAATTTCCCAGCAAGTAAACAGAAAGGCTAAAAGTTGTTCTACTTATAGAGCAGTGCAGCTTTTGGGAAAATCCCCCAAATGATATATTTACAGTTCTAAATGAATGGGCTGGCTCAGCAGGGTTTATTGCCCTGAGTTAGGCGACTGAGGCAGCATTTCATGCAACATAGACATCCCACAAATTTTCACCATGATTGACAGATCCTAACCCCAAGCATGACATTTAACCTAACCTTAGCAATCTATGACCTAAGTCTAACATAAACATTTGATTGGCTGGGCTTGTGGAGGGCAGAATACAGCCTGGAAGAAGCAGCTGATTACTCCCTTGGACAAAGGGTAAGGAACCACCTTAAAATAGGTGCTTGACTTGTCTCTGCATTTTATTCTGCTAGGTTGTGTTCTATGAACACCCTGAGAAAAACAGAGAACACTAGAAAGCAGCATGGAAACCAGTGGCAATGTAACTGAGGTTACTTGTTTTATCTTTTATTTCAGTTTCTCAAACTCAATGGCGACAGCAACGATGTTCAAGTGTGATTTGAGAGGAGACATATGGGGTGCTCAGGAAGTTTAAACAAAATGTGATAAAGATGTACTTTGGCCCTTTGCTTTTCCTTTTGTTATGTCTGTCTACATCGCACTGTCTGTATATTGTATATATAAAACTGAAAATAAAAGATGTACTTTGGTTTGGAACACAGTAGATGAAAAGAAGAGAAAGACTGTTACCCTGACCCAGGCAAAAAGGAAAAAAAAAAAAAAAGGATTTTAATGGCTATTTCATGCTGCTGAATTTCTTAAAAAACATTGACAATGCATTTTTTTTTTTAATGAGCTAGGTTGCAACCCATGCGTAGCGACACAAATTTTTGCTGCCATGCTGTGTACCCGAAAAAGAGCCAAAAATGTGCGTGCCCATCAAGCTGTCGTGTCCATCACAGCTGATCTGAGCCGGAGCTGATAAACTGTGACTACTGCAGAGACGTTTGACCCGAGAATGAATGCCGATTGTACCCTTTCCCACTGAAGACAAAAGCCAGATGTTAGTGGGTGTTAGTAGGTTTTTTGTCCGGTGAGAAAGAGGTATTACATTGTTAAATGTGGAAAAAATAAAAATCCAAAGTCAGGTCCAACTGGAAAAAAGCTAAAGAATGTCAAGAAACAGTTAAGTGTGTCAGCATAGTTCTGTGTTTTATATTACAAGACTGCTGCTTTGACACGCCACAGAGAACAAAACTATGTTGTGGGCTCCTCTGAGCTCTGCTGAAGACTTTAACAGCCCTGTCTCTGCTCTGCTCAGTCTGTGTTTCTATTGAACTATTTTATTCTCTGGAATATAAAAGGCAGAAACAGTTTTTTCCTCAGAGTAATAAATTCAGTGTCTGTGTGACTGAATGTGAGGGCACAGGTGTATAAAATGCTCGCTTGTCTACAGTTATTGTTTACAACCTGTGGCACAACTTGTCACCTTCAAGCCAGAACACATTTGGCCAAGCAGCAACCATCGCAGCAAAGTGTGAGAACTGGAGAGACCTGTCAATCGAGGCAAGCGCACACAATCATGCCCTTCTTTAAAGTTTAATACACTCCTAATGGGACAATAATGATCACAGCTGCCACCCAAACATGCCGTTACTTCGCTAAACATGGCGCAGCTTCTATATTTACTGTGGTTTTAAAGGATTGAAGTTGGATGGCAGTGAATTTGCAAACCACACAGTTCTGACCTGATAAAAACCAGGTCATAATTTCTTCACAGCTCTCAGTTGTGGTGGTTGTATCTTGATATAGACACAGATACTGTTGATACAGATCTGTGCCGTATGATAGACTTGTTTGGAAAGGGCATTTTTTCATGCCACCACTTACTCATGAAAAATGATACGTGATATCTATGAAAGTAGTGGTTGTGCCCCAACAAGTGCGCTACTTCCACAACTGAAGAGTAGAGAGTAGAGGAAGGGACAACACAAAGCAGTGCCTCTCAACCTTTTTAGCATTCATGTTAAAGTAAGCTATATCTGTGCACCCTCATCACATGTTTCATATGTAAATGAGTTGTGAACTTTTGAAACAAATACATTCAGAGGCCTTAGAATGAGAAATAATATCTCTTAAAACTCCATCTGAATACAACCAAACATGTACTTCAGTACTGGTGGAAGTAATCACTCAACATGCTACTTCTGGTACATGGACGTCCAGTGGACCAGCCTAGACCTCACTCCTATTTGTTTAACTCTTACCATATTGCCTAAAATACACATGCGTACTATTATTTTGTCATGTGCAAGTCTACAAATATTCCACAAACCATAGTGTACTTCAAACTGTCTTTAACACGAATACGAACACCAACAATCCCACAGAGCTAAACTTCTACTAACATGTGCTAAGCTAGGCTAAGATGACCTTGCCCAGGCAGATTTATAAATATTTTTTAAAGAAATTGAAAAGTGTACTTCTTTCCAACTGAGAACATAAGGAAGTTTTTATACAACGCATTACCACAGCCTCTGAGCAGAATTTAAGTTTACATTTACTTGATTTTCTATAAACAGTCTTTGTTCTATGACCTGGCAGATGTTCCTCCATTTCTTCCTCTATTTCTCTGTGTGTTTATTCAAGTCAAATATAGATCAGGTATAGATATTTGTTACACAGCCATGATGTATGCCTGAAGCCAACAAGCTGGCATGTTCTGCTCGACCCACAAACAGGAATATGTTCCAGATGACTCTGCGGTCTATACGTCCACTTACAGCAGACAGAGCTGCTCAAATCTCACACACACATTTGCGAACATATGGCTTTGTTGTCTCACTGGTATGAAACCTTAAATGTCCAAGTATGGAGAAAACCAAATTTTGAGTGGAATGAGTCATTGCATTTTTTTAACAATCTGGATTGATTGGTGAGAAATACTAGAAGACTCCATGTAAATGTCACAGAAAAACACCCGCCAACTCTGGTTGGGTTTGCTCCAACTGTAAAGATTACAGACACCCTATACTTTAGCTTTAAAATCCTCACAGGCAGTGGTACAAAGTGGTAGCATGAACCAGTTTCTAAAGCCACAACATACAACTTGTCACAGGCTTAAACAAGCATGAGTCGGCAGTAACGTTTAATGCACAATAATATAACGTCTTTACATGTAGGCTAAGAGACCACTGTGTGAAAGTGTTTATCTCCAAGAGGCCAACTCTGGCATGATCATAAAAAGGGAAATAAAGGGGCAAAACATTCACACACACACACACACACACACACACACGCCAGTATCATGCTCATACACCCCAGTTGGGTAAAAACCACAGGCATGGAGCATCGCTGCAATGGAGACCACATGTCTGCGGCTTGAGAGCAGAGTTCCCACAGTAAACTGACCCCTCTACCTCACACACATTCACACACTCACACATGAACATACAGATACTAATATGAATCAGTCTTTGCACAGAGAAGGACAATCAAGAGGAAATGTCAGCTTATCAGGATTCTTCATATTGTGGATAACAGCTGTGAGAGACAGCTCTAGTTAATTTATGTTTTTAAAGCCCATGTGTGGATGCAAACAAAACTATAATTAGGCAAGTATGATTTCTAAGCAGGTAACTACCGACACAGAAACTGTAGATAAGTAAATCTTTAAGCCAATCCAAGGCGTACAAACAGTGGTTAACCTTCCTTGAACAAATTCTTCTCTGGAAAGCGATATGAATGAGAAGTGAATAAAGAATTTCTGTGGTCTTCATTCTGTTTCAGAGCCCTTCTGCTATCCTGCCAGGAAAAATAAGTCTGGGAGAGAAAGAGTGGAAGTAATAATGAAAGTACATACTGCATCTTTCATGTTGATGGGACTTTTGAGTTCACACAGCAGCTGGACGGCCTGGATGTTCCCGCTGGCAGCTGAGGAGAAAATAAAACGGCAGTCAGACAATGAAAAGAAGAACACAGGTGTTCAAAGAGAACAGTGAGGTCTAGCCTTGGATTGAATTAGGCAGGAAATGTCTCCCTCTCTGATTTCCAAACGAAATTAATCGAAGAATAACACAAGTTGAACATGACTGGACTGCCTTGCTAGAGGTAGCTGTAAAGCTGTTTGACACTAGAAAATATTGCCCTTACATTAAAAGTGCAGGACTGATTAAAACATAGAATAATTTACCTTGACAGTGTTGTCAAGAAACATCAGCAATGAAACTCAAATTGAAAAGTAGCTCAAAAGAGGTCCGTCATAAGTGGTGTGGACACACATTGTTAAAAAAAACATTATTTTTAGAGACAGAAATCAGCAGCCTGAAGAAAAATTATTAAATCTGAGAATCTTCTCATGTCTGAATGAAAACAGCAATATGGGAATGACTGATAGAAACAAAATGATCTGAAAGCAAGCTTAATCACTTAATTCCAAATGCGGTAGATGAATTCATCCAAATAAAATTAGAGCATAAACTTAATCTCACAGGATTCTTTCCCACGTTCTTGTCGAAGCAGACTAATCTCCAACAAAAACCCTTTTGCTTAATTAACTCTCAGGACACTTAGACACTTACCAGCGTGATGAAGAGCAGTCTTTCCTGAGCTGTCTGTAGCATCGATAGGTAATTTACTCTGGAGGAGGAGCAGAAACATATTAGACGTGAAAATCAATGCTATACACATGAATTATGAATGATTATGAAAGGAGAGCTCTCTTGTAAATACTTTTGCGTCAGTAGTCTTCGACATGCAATACATTTAATTGCTGAAAATGATAACATTTGTTCACCACTCTAATAAGCTGCTGTATCTACTGATAAATTAGTAAATTCTTACATTTTCCCGAGGGACAATTTTCCGATTCATCAGTGATAATCTTAGTGAAGTTTATTTTCTGTTATTTTACAGAATAAATGCTTATCTGATATTAGCCTGCACTGGAAATGCACTGGAAATACAAATATTTGGAGCGATCAATCACTGTCATTTCACTGCAATATTACCATCACATCGCAGTTTGGGGCAACAAGGTGCTCAGAGCTTTTAAACTTTGCTTTGTGTTCAAGTAAACTTTTATGGATATTTGACCAGGCAGGTGTGTGTTGAGATGCTGCAGAATGTTTCGGGATAGTTACATAGCATGAAGAAGGTGTGTGTATGTGTGTGTTTGTGCCTCTTCCTGCTGAGAGCTGCTGATCTGCTTACATAATACAAACAAGATCAGCAGACTAAGAAAATGATGCAGTGACACTGTCTGGTTTCAGACATTGAAGAGGAAGAGTGAGAGAAGAGTTCTGTCCCTGTTCAAGTTATGTGTCCAAGAGAAAGTCCTGCTGGGTGACCGGATGCTCTGCCATTAAAACATTCTGACTTCCATGTTTCTTGCACTTTTTGTTTTATGACATAAGTCACTCATCACGGTTGTACATTATTGTGTACAGAATTTATGGCTTGAAAGATTGCACTTAGTTGTCGCATTATTGGTAATTTCAGTGCTATAAATAAAGTATGTCAAAGTGATTTTAAAGTAGTTCATTCATCTTACCTGAATGAGCTTCTTGCAGCACTCAGTGTGATTGTTTTTGGCAGCCAGGTGTAACGGATTGTAACCTGATCATAAGACAAGAAATGTGTTAGTCAGGTTAATTAGGCCAAACAATTTGGTAACAAATTGGATTATATAAAAAAGAACCCAGGCATGCACTAGAAAGCATGTGAATTCTTTTAAATTATCAGTATAAAGTCCAGTTAATCAAGTAAGACTACAACTTTATACTTTCTCTTTACAGAAAAAGAGGGGGGGGGGGGGAAATCACATTTATGCAGAAATACACAAGATTTAAACAATTCTCACATTTCCTATCACTTCTAAATTTAACTGCAGTACACACCTGCAGCATCAGTGATTGACAAGTCAGCTCCGTGGGCCAGGATGACAGACAGACAATCTGTCTGACCTCGTGCAGCTGCCACATGAAGACTGATTACACAAACCCAAAGCAAAGAACAAATTAGAAACGCAGTTATTGTTGGCTATAACAGCTAAACAGAGATGTTTAAGAGACTCTTAAACCACTCCACTCTTTAAGGTCTCAGTGCAGTCTGTCACTCTGCCCTTAGAACTATAACTTTAGAACACAACATTGTTTGTATGAGAGTCAGCACTGCATTTTATTTATTTACAAGGCACTTCTTGGCAAGCTACTTGAGTATCTTACATGCCTTTTCAAGTGAAGTCAACATACTAACACTGAGCTAGGGAAAAATTGGCTTTTAAATATGATTCTCCAGAAAGGTGGAAACATTTCCAGACACATGCAACATAAAATAGATTTAATTTAGATAAGAAACCAGGGCAGCAACTGATGATTTCATTGTCACCAGTTACGATCTGTCAACTATTTTCTTGATTAAATGATTTGCTGCCTGGTCAATAAAGTGTAAAACGGAAGAAAAATCAATCAGTGGTTCCCAAATATTTTGGACTGTCCACAACCCAAATAAATTATTTTTACTGTAATAGAGGAGTAAATAAACCAGAAATGATTCACACTTAAGAAGCTGGGATGCGAGAATGTGACCTCTCTTAAAAAAATATTCAAACCAATGTATCATTTATGGAAATAGCTGCCGATTAATACAACACTTGACCGTTAATAAATGTATCATCGCAGCCCTAACCTGACAATTCAGCATTTTGGGAAATATGAAGCTTCAGTCTGTAATCAGTTAGTTTAGCTTAGCATACACATCGGAAACCCTGGGATAAAACTTGCCTGTCTATGTCCGAATTCAACAAAACTGCTACCAAAACCTCTAATGATTTTTTAAAAAACTGTCTTTGCCAGGTGCAGTGACTCTGCTTGAGTCACCGCACTCTGTCAAGAAATGTTATAGCAAATCACGTAAAACCAAAACATTAATTTTATACATTGTCTGTTTGTGCGTATGTGTGCAGAAGGCAATCAATACAACCACTTTCCAGCTCAGCGAGCAGAGTGAAAAAACACTACACATGCCAAGTTTTCCCTTGCTGTGTGTGTGTGTGTGTGTGTGTGTGTGTGTGTGTGTGTGTGTGTGAAGGGTACACACTCACACACTCTTACACACTCACAACTATGCCCACATGCCTTTCAATCAGGTTTTATCACCATAGAGATACTGTAGACTCCTCCTTTGTGCACCCTGAAAAGACTGGAGCACTCAGATCTCAAACCACCACATTCACTGCAATTTGCAAAGGCTGTGGGTATGCATCTGTATGTGTGCATCTGTGCTCCAGTGGCACACAGAGAAAAAGGTCAAGGATGTGAACTATTGGTGAAACAAAAAGCCTGTGTGTTTGTTTCGGCATGTGAGAATCTGTGCATTCGTCTCTCCCTGCATTTGTCCCTATGTTTTGATGTTCCTGGCTCTGCGTGAGCTGCTTAACACATTGAGGTCAGTGGGTGTTGTGTTTCAGAGAAAGAAAGAGGTCAAATATTAACAGTGAGCCTCTGTGTTATCAGCAATCTCAATCAGTGAGGCAACAAGCTCCCCTACCTCTGCAGAAATGAACTGGCTCTCAAACACTGACTGTCAGGGAGGCTGAGTAAATGGTCGAAAATGTCAGCGTTTGAGGAAGTCAGAAAAACAGTCATATTTTTAGATTGGCCATTCATTTTTAACATTGTGCTGTGGAGCATGAAAGTGGTTGCATAAGCCCAAGAATCTGAGTGCATGCTGGAGAGAAAACACAAAAATCACCAAGACTGGATCATGTTTACCTGAAAGTGAATACATCCACTTTTGCTTTACCACAATCAAACCATTTCTTATCACACTGTTGTTAAAGTGTAAGCTTATTCCTAAATAGCACCTGAATATAGGCACCTCGTTTTCCTAAACCAGGCAGCAAACTTGAGATTTGCATATGTAATTCTACTTGGTCTGCATCCTTGTCAGTGTAGCATATCCAAATTAGTGTGTCTTTCTTTTTTGATTGACGCTAATACAGAGGCAACTTCAGACTATTGTCTCTTACAATAAATTACCCAGCAGGAGTATTTTTTATCTATTTTGCAGCAGGCATGTTGAGATTCTGTCTCCATGAGGAGCCTGGGTCCTACTGGGATGCTTACACTGACATAAATCAACATGGAGCACAAACAATTGTTTAAAATGAAAATTCCCTTGATTACTAAATCTGTGCAAGATTCATCTTTTTTTATTTTAAGATATATAACATTAAGAATGCTTACGCTGATTTGCCCTCACTGTCCAGCTTTACAGCGCTGGCACCTTTCTTTGCAAGAAGCGATGCCACCTTCTCCGCCTCGCCATGCTCCACCGCAGCAAGCAGGCGCTCGTCATTTTTGTTCCACTCATTGACCTTTAGGGAAAAAGAGCAAAGAGAAGAGGAAAATAAGAGATGGTGTAAGAGAAAGAGCTATAAAAACTAATTAATGGGGAACAAGTGGGTGGAGGACAATACTACATAAAACTCTTTGAGATATTAGTTTTGTTATCATTGTGATGTATCTATCCATGGTCTTGATTCTAAGAAGGATCCTAATCTCTAATAATAATGTATACATTCCGAAGAATGACATACATTATTATACATCAACACCAAAATTAGCAAATCTTACTCTGCAGCCAAAAAGACTTAGATGCCCTGATTGTGAGTAATGTTTCTCAGAAGGAGACAATGGGCCTCATTCACCAATATCTTCTTGGGAATCTTCTTAGATTCTTTCTTAAGTTGTTCTTAAGAGGTTCCTTAAGAAAACCCTACGTCAGATTCACCAACTCGTTCGTAAGCCTCAGAATTGTTCGCAGCTGTGTTCTTACATTGATGAAAGCCGCAGGAGCAATATATATGCCATTGTTTTGCGGGCCTTGGATGGAGAAATGCCACGTATAAATATGGTGGGGGGGTTACTAATTGATGGCATGTTTCCAATTTACTTGATTTATCTTAAATCATTGGCACATTTAATTTATTTTAGAATTTAAATTCTTTGTAAATTACCAAAAATATGAAATAAATAAATAAATGAATAAATATGACAGAATTATCACTGTAATATTGCATTTTATTGAACTACACTAGAGAAGAAAACACAACCATGCCAGCATTTCGGCACTGAAATGTGCGTAAGAGTACTCCTGAGTGTTCGTAGGATTTGTTCTTGCCTAAGAAAAAATCCTAGATAAAGAAAAAATTCATGAATGCCACAATCTTCGTAAAATCTTCGTAAGTGGGACTTAAGGACACATTTGTTCGTAAGAACGGTTCATGAATGAGGCCCAATGTTTTCTTGGCTCTGCAATGGCCCACACAAAACACTGGTGTCTATATGTGCGAACGCATGCACACGCAAGCACACACAGACACACACACACAGACACAGCATCCAGTGCAGGCATGCACACTTACACACGCTTACACAAACCAAATGGCCCCACATTTGCATCACTGACAGGCTGTTCAGATAGAGAGAAGTCAGCTATTGGGAAGCTTCAAGCATGAGCTCATAGAGACAGTGTTGCTACACTAGAGTCTGAAAAGCACAGTACAGCACAGCAAGCTTTAAAATCTGTACGCTTGAGCATTTACTTCTGGAAACCACATCTACAAATACTGTACATCTTCTTACAAACTACAATAAAAAACAAAATCACAAAATATCAGACTAAAAAAGAAGCCTGGCCATACACATACAGTATAAGCACACATTTGAAGGAAAACATATGTATAGAAGTAACATTACAGAATAAATAGTTAGAGAGCGGACTGACAAGTTGGTAGCATGACTTGATCACTCAGCTCTCCTGTTCATATTAGGCTGTAGCCGGTATTAGATTTGACCTGATAGCCTACTGACCTACACGTGATACCTGGGTGAACCTCTCTGACTCCATAAATACTTGCGATGGCAAACTGTACCCTATTTTGGGGAGAGCAATATGCCAACATGGTGATACATGGTGTAAATAGCCTCTGTGGCAAACACCCAGATGCAATTACTGCAATACATTTTGCACAGCTGGTGGAAAAATGTAAGGCTATAAAAAAATCCCCTCTGTCGCTCAAGAGCTTGGATGACCACTGAGCTCTGCAGCCTGCAAAGTCATTAATGAAAAAAACTAAATTGTTGGTGTTTTGAAAAACTAAAAATGAGATGACTAAGGGTGGGGAAACATTCTTGGTATTCAGGCAAGGAGCTCTGGGCAACTCTTGTAAAAGAATACCCACACACACTCCTTGTGATCCTGGCTTCAAAGCACTGAAGCAAGTGGTGAGATACTATTTAGGAGGCGTGTAAGACGAGAAAGTTCTCCACCAGACTGGAAATAACAAATAGAAAGACACTCAGCCCAGCACTGACAGAGACACGAGAAAGAGATATATGAATCTACCAGGTGCACTACCAAATCTTTGGTTGCACACTTCAAGTCTTCCCATAAATATCCAAGAGTAGTTTAGAGTTACAACAAAAAAGAAGCAGGATCAGGGAAAACCTTCCTTAATAACGCACACACAGTGGAAAGAATGTTATCACAGAATACTGATAAACAAGCCAGGATCCAAGAGTTGGGGAAAAAAAGTTTTAATAGTTTGACTGCACAATTCCTATATTATTATATATTCTAGTAATACGGCTAGCAATAGCTCTTCACTAATTACTAGCATGTTCATCAGTATCTCCAAGATACCTCTGCTGTGTCCACCTCAGTGATTCTGTATGCGCAGTGAATGTACTGTAAAATTTGTGAATGTTTTTCTAAATTTGCATAATTTTTGCCCTTAATGCAACATTTCTGTTTGTCGAAGTGATCTTGTTTATTTGTTTGCTTTTTATCTTTATTTGTATTTCCTTAAAAAGTACCTTGTGGAGTTTTTGACCACTAGTAGTATGACTGAGCAATGTGTTAACCATCCAGTCACAGTTTTGTATGCATCATATACGCGCACAAAGATGCACACACTGTTTGAACATGCAGACAAGGTGATACACATTCATCTCGCCATTTTCAGGGTATTCCACTGATGGGAAGTTGGTGGCGGTAATGTGAAACAAAGCAAAGTAACACACTAACACAGGTAAGGAAGAACAAGACTGTAAGCTAGCAAACATGGATGCAAACATTGTGTGATTTTAAATATTGAAAGATTGGGCTTTCATTTAGAGAAATATATATGTTCAACACACCTGATGGGCCTCAAAGTTACACAGAATGTGAACACTCCTTTAAATTGCAGTTGCATTGAAGTTTTTCAGCCACTGTACCTTTATCTTTACAAAAAAAGGACCCACAAAATTATGCATTTGACATGTGGATTGAGTTTTACATTTTCTGCATTAGAAGACTCCCTCCTCTGACATGTTCAGCATCTCTTCAAACATCAAAACACATTATAACACTTTCATTAAATAAAACCCTGAGGAGCTATTTCACACAGCAAATGCCATGTCATCTATAAACAGAATTGACTGTAAGACGAGATGAATCAGCACCTGGGTGGTTTACCACCTCTGCTAAACAATTTCCTGGGGTCTGGAGCAGAACATTCACAAAGGTACTGTGGGGATTGAGGGGTAAGCAAAAGTGGAACAGAGAGGTCAGAGAGTGCACGTCTGTCCATCACTATGATTAGTGTGCAGTGAAACATGACACAGCAGAAGATAGCTGCTGCTATAAAGCACATATTCCATATGGTAGAGGGGTAAGGACTCCTTGTTTTCACAGAGGTCAACTGGTCTCATGATTTTCATAGAGACAGTCATGTGTTGTTCAGTCAGCGTGCAGGGCACTGAGGCAACCAAATACTAAAAATAGGTACACTCCGGAGATGGTACAGGAGCCAAACAGAAAAAAGATGAATATACATAACTGAGGTATGACTGAACAAAATGGAAAGAAGTGTGAACATACATATGAACAAAGACTATGTTTCTGTTGACCTAGTTTAACCAAAATCTTCAAAGGGAATGTAAAAGGAACCTGGAGAGGGGTTTGTGTATATATTCACCACAACACACAGTGATCCTCTTATCATGTTTTGTGTACATCAGGAAGGGTGGGACTTGCTGCTGTAATTGAATGCTTTTGTGACCCGGAAACAGCAGCAAAACAAACCCAGTCCTGTACATGATGGACTGAATAACAGGAGCAGTCATGTCTTGTAGATTGCGAGTGCCTTAATTAACAGATGAAAAAATAAAAATAACAAATTCACTTAAAGTTGCATATGATTTTTCACTCGGAATTGATATTTTGAATATTAGCACAAACACTCTGAATTGAGCTAATTAAAACTGTAATTTCCTATATCTGACCCTGAGCTCTACTTATACATATGAAGAGCTGTTGTTAATGGGCACTTCTTGCCTGATCAAACCAGGCTCTTTAAGTTTTCTAAATAATTGAATCCTGCACTCTTTCTTAGTTTGAAAAGCTATTATAAATGTATGCATTTCTGTTTGAGTAACTGAATCTGAATTTGCTTTTCTAAGAGACGTTTTCCAGTAGGACAGGAAAACATCTCAGTTTCTGAAATGACTTGCATGTCACAAATCATAAAGAATGACATCGACCTTGAATGTTTTTATCTAAACTAGTAAAGTTCTCTGTGAGATGTCTTACAGAGAAAAAACATGAGCTTTTAAATGCACCATTCACTGAGAGTACAACCAAAGTTTATCTTTAAGATGTACCCACCCTGGATTTACATAAAAACCCAGAGTCAGAGCAAAGTTGCCATGAAATATGGTCAACCACACAAACCTGTCCAACCTAAGAGGGCAGTAAGAGGAGGAACATAGCAATTAGAAACTTAGAGTGCGGCTATATAGATGGAAAACCAGAAACAAGGTATAAGTGAGTGCAGCACTTAGACTAAGGTCCAGGGATTTGGGTACTGTGTACTTTGTTGGTTCAGAGCTTTGCACCATCATTAAAAACACTACCAAGCAGTTATCACAAGCAGTTCTCTGTGTACTCGCTTCAGTAAAGATTTCTTCATGCTGGCCTTGGTTGTCATTTGCTTTAAATCAAGAAACTGCAGAACATCTAGGGCAAAGAAACGATTGGGAAGACCTATCATACTGTGTTTCATAACAAAGGTTACACTCTGAAAGTTATTAAAAGCTTTTACCAAAGGTCTAAACTTTTCTGAACCTTCACTGTGTCGACAGAGAAGAGTCAACACTCCCTTTCCCTATCAAATAGAAATATGTATTGTTATTGTTTATTACCATGCTGGTTATTCTTACCTAAAGGGGGTTAAATGACAGACAAAGCAGTCTTACAACATCTGTACAACTCTGTGTACTTTCAAGTAGTTTCATATTGAGCAGGAATTTGCCTTGCACACTGAAGCGTCACAGTGGTCACGCTCGACTGCAGCCAGGAACAAAAGCAGATACATTTGTCAAGGACAGGAAATAATTGTCATTTTCACTGTAGATTAATCTGCTGGTTACTTTTTGTTAATGAATCAAGTGATCGTTTGGTATTTAAAACAAAAATAGCTGAAGATGCTCATAACCAACAGAGCAAAGTCATTCAAATAAGAAGAATGTAAGACTAGAAAAAGACATTCAAATTAGGGTGGATGACTTTTTTGGTCAAACCAAATAGTTTAATTCCTTATATGAGTGTGACACATCTCTACTGGACACGTATACAGCTGACATTTCCAGTGAGTTCTCAGCTCACAGTCTCATTAGCAAGAACTGCATGTGGGAGAGAAACTGGAATGGACTCAGACCCCCTACCAGGAGTCATAGAAAAAATTACAGGGGAAATACTGATGTACTGTATCGCATGATCCTGCCTAATGGCTTCAGTGATTTTAATAGGCTAAACAAAAAGTGAAGGGCCGTCACGACAGGGCAGCATGACACCGACGGCGTTAGAATACATTGTAATGGACAGCTTTAAGTGGAGCGGAATGCACTGCTCCAGTTTCGGCCTCATACACAACTACTGTCATCTCAGGAAGGTTGATGAAATAATCATGCGCTGGCAGAGGTGGTGCAAAATCAGCGCAGGACTCGCTCCAACAAAAAATGATTAAACAAAGTGTATTTAAAAGAGTTCTAGTTGGATACTAAATATGTTGTTACCCTGGAGAAAATATTTTGTGTGTGTGTGTACTTTTAATACCCTTGTGCCAAACCAAACAATAATGCACAGCTGGCCCTTGCTGCTGGCATGTGAACTATCCCTGAAGTCCTCATTAGAGCTGAATCGATTAGTAGACAAAAAAATAATGAGCAACTATTGTGATAATCAATTAATCATTACTTTTTCAGATTTAATTAAAACAATCATTAGTTGCCGCCCTCCTCTTCATGATGTGTAGCATGGACACAACACAACAAGAACATGTCAAATTTTATACAAACACACATTAAAAAACAGCTAAACCAGTGCACAACACATGAACTATAATTACTTACGTAAAGACAACAACTGCTTGTATTGAACACTCTAGGATTAGCCTACATTGGCTTGTACTGGACGGCATGGGTTTGGCCCAAATTGGTTTGAACCAGCAATAAGTCATGGGCCACTAATCCTGAGATTATAAACCACTGTGGTTCTGTGTGTGCCACCAGGAGGTGAAAAGGATCTCACTTCCTCTCTTGCTTCCAGTTTCCTTGACTGTGGCCAGCTGTCCTCTCTTGCTCTATCCGTCTGCCTGCCTCTCTTTCAGGTTCTTGTGCTGCGATAAGTGTGTTTACAGTGGGATCAGGGTGTGGACGGTAGTGTTTGTTCCCTCTCTGTCTTTAGCCTGACACTCATTAAGACACACAAAGAGTGAGCTGATAACACTGAGTGTTTCCTGTTTGTCCAGGCCTGAGGCTGGCTGCAAGGACAAGAGAGCAAGGAGCAAGAGAGGTAAAGGGGTATGGAAAAAAGAAAGCAGTTCATTAACTTAAACATGCTGTAAACATGCTGCGTAACCTCCCTCTGTGTGTCCCCCTCTCCTCATTTGTCTCACATGTGTTCTTTCTCTCTATAAGACTTTGTAAAGTAGTTAAAAGAATTTATGGAACCACAACTTCAAACATCCACTCATTACTACAGTTTTAGAATAAAGTGCAAAGAAAACATGCTCATCAAGTGCGTGTGTTTGTTTGTATGTTGTAAACCTAATATTTTTTGGGTAACCATTTCTGCTTGGACTGTGCTTCTCACAACGTCCTCAGTTCTCTGAAGTGAAAATAAACTAAGACTGGGAAACAGTAACACCTACCTCACGTTCTGTGTGTTTGTACAGTTCAGCCACCGACTTAGAGTAAATGGAGTTTAACAGAAAAACATTTACTTTAGAAAGCCCTTTGTATTTCCCTCCAAAATAGACCTAATAACATTTCTGTTGATCTACAGATTAAAAGGTGTTTGTTCTTCTTGGATTTTCTTGGTTGTCCTGTTTGACTTCGCTACGTTCTAAATCACTATATCTTTTTGTTGGAATTTGAGAGCTCTACTGTTTATTTTAATACAGATACTATAACTGATACAAAGTGGTGAAATCTTATAAAACGACATAAAACTACGTAAAGCATGACCTTATCCCAGGGGGCCTTTTGGATTGTTTTTGCCAATGATGTACATTTGTGAACTTGGTGAACTTTGGTGACGTTTAAAAAGGAAACACATTTCAAGAGAATCCTTTCCCAGGAAATCTAAAGATCAAGAAAACTTTATGAAAGGCAAAGCCAGGACTATGGCTTATCCACAGTAAAGTTAATAGAAAATCAGGAATTACTTTTCCAGATGTCTTGTGATGGATTACAGTGTTTTTTGAGGGAAATTTGACCTGACGGTGGCACTGCAATCGCTGGTAATTATATTCTGGGGATGAAAAGAATCCTGAACATATTTCATGGGGATCTGGCCAGTAATTGTCAGGAAATCTTGCTCTGGACTGACAGACTGACAAACCTGTTAGGTACTGTTATTAATTGGGCAAGAAGAATGAAAATGTTTGACATACAGAGGAAATAGAAGGGAAATAGAAGGAAAAAGACAAAGTGAAACAGGCCGGGTCAGGTTGTGTCAAGTAGAAAGGGAAAAAATAACAAAAGTGTCAAAAGATTATTACAATGAAAAAACAGGGAGAATACAGAGAGATGACTGAACAGATCATGGACACACAACAACATACGTTGTCTAAGGGATTACATTAAGAGATGAAAGATAAAGCTACAAAAATGTAAGAAGAAAAGTAGGTTAGATGGGAGGTAACACACACACACACACACACACACACACACACACACACACACACACTCAAGACAGACTTTACTCCAGAGGGAAATAACCTTTACACAGGTTACAAGAATATTCTTTGTGTGAGTGTTTGAGAGACAGTGGAGGGCAGTGCAGACAGGAAGTAAAGGAGAGAATGTACAAGTGAACAATGTACAGAACAGAAAGGAAAGAGACAGTGAAAGGGAGCAGAGATTGACACATCGACAATACTTCTGCCCTTTGATCAGTAGTGGCTGTTAACTTCAGACCCGTTATCTGAAACAAAGCAGATGCTCAAATGTCCTCAAACAATACATCCTTTCTCTCGGGCCACAGCTGAAACCGCTTACTGCCCTTTGTGCTACAAACACACATCAACACGAGCACACACACACACACACACACACACACCACAGTGGTTTACTAGACTCTGAGACTCAAACCCAGAATAAGAGAGTTGGTAGACAGAACTGTTAAACAAAGACCAGATGTTTGTTCTCATGGTGAGAGATGCTGCCTTGTATTTCAAAATACCGCCTAATCTGGACTGCATGTTTAGATAATACATTTTAGATAATTAATTTACACCATGAGAACATTTTCCTAATGTGGCACATTTGCATTAAAGTAAATGCAGTTATAGTAGCACCAGCCTCTCTTTTTTTATCTCTCAAAAAAAGTGAACAGTGGCAATACAGCCGCACGATACTGGAAAAAACTAACATTGGGATATTTTGTTTTTCTACAATATGAGGAAATAAAGGAATTTTCAACTGGTAATTTCAATAGTACTGTTTGATAAAATACACTTCCTAACAACTCACCCCAATCATCGAAGATTATGTCCAAACAACCAAAACGGTTCCAGTTTTGCTTAATAAATTGAACAAGAATAATCATGATTAGTGGTCCCCTATGCATGTCCAGTCAGGTAATTTACCTTACTTGACCTTGCACACACTGCAATGTCCACATTGCGATGTTGATGTTGAAACTATATATTACGCAGCCCTAGAATAAAAGAAAATAACAGAAGAAAACCCAAGAATTATAAACACACTGATGTGTAAAAATCGGTGGCGGCCCCCTTTACAGACACCGATGCGAGCCAAGTTAAACTGTGCCCTGATTAACGCACAATGTCTGCCAAGGGTGCTTCTTTATACTAAATCTGCCAACATCCAGGACCGCCAAACAGAATATCTGTGCCTAAGCTATACTTACGATAAATCATTTTGAAGGAATCAAGCAGCTAACATTGATTATTTGTAAGATGTGATTTGTTCACCAATAATATGCAAAGGAAATGTTAATGTGCTTTGCATAGCGCCTCCAAGTCTGTTCTTCAATTGTTTCCAGCTCTACTCTATTTATGTTTATTATTACTGAGATTCAGTCAGTGTTTACATAGATTTTTCTTGGAATACTACATGCAGTGTAGTGTCAGCAGGAGATAGATGAGACATGTCTCTCAAATGAAAGGGCCTGTGCCAAATAAAGACTTGTGTTCACACTTCAAGTTTTTCAGAGAACAAACCATGAAGATAATTCTGCCCAAAAGATGGTAAAACTGTTTATTTCTTAGGACACGAT
This sequence comes from Sparus aurata, assembly GCF_900880675.1. Classification (NCBI taxonomy): domain Eukaryota; kingdom Metazoa; phylum Chordata; class Actinopteri; order Spariformes; family Sparidae; genus Sparus; species Sparus aurata. The sequence continues at coordinate 14,553,686 of NC_044198.1, forward strand.
GGTAACGTGTTATTGTTAAAAAAGTCTCTCAGCCTTTTCCCTGTTGACAGCACATCAACACTTTATTAAGAGGAAAACAAGAGGAAACCAAAGCCCATCATTTGCCTTCACTTCTCTTTAGAACTGGAGCTTGAAAAACTCACTCAACTACATTTTCCTCTGACTTCTCTAAATACCTTTTATTTTACTGCCTAACTAGTGGTCCTCTTATAAACAACTCTTGGAAATACAGCAACACTATGAGGTCACCATGACTCTCCAAACTGAAATCCATTGTGCCCCTTTACTCGTTCACAGATGTTATACATGTAAAATTTTAGCCAAGTATGTCCTTTGCTTGGTGCAGGACAGACTTCTACATTGTTAGAAGATGCAAAAAGAAACCAGCCTGCGACCTACAAAAATTATTTTCCCTTAATCTGCTTATTTCAAAGCTCAAGGGTTGGTGCAGAAGTCCAGCATGGGACATTTATGGGTACAAGAAGACCTCCAGTAAAAAAATAGCCCTCGTGCAACACTTCCTCCTGACACAAATAGCCTTTCCTGCCCTATAAATAAATACTGCTGGACTTGGAAAGCAACCAGGCTCATTACGGGTTGAGGGCTGCTCATAAAGTCAGTTGAGTAGGGCAAAAATATATCCCTCACTTTAGTCAGAATAGGCTAATTCATGCACACTAACACACACACATGCACACAGTGTACAAAGAGTCAAAGGCAGTTTCACTGATCATTCCGTTGTACTCACAAGACAAAACTTTATGCAACAATCTAAAACAGGAAATAGTGTACAACTCCACTCTACTTCTCAGCTGTGGCCATAAAACTGTCTGTCACTTCCATCATTTAAAAATTATGAGACAGAACTAAAAACAATTCTCACAAGCGCTTGTGAGCAACAACAGTTCGCGGAAGTGCACTGCAAATCAAGCTGGCCAATGCCAAAAGTCTCTCATAGAGGGAAAGTTCTCAAAGTTTTTTCAGGTGAACTGGGTCTAACCCTCCCTCCATCCATCTCCTAGCATGAATATTGTTCCAGTTGTTCAGCAAAGGCCAAACTAAACAACCCGTCTGGACCAAACTGGGGGTGGGGGACTGCCTTCCTGCCCTTCTCGCCCAAATAGGGTTTCTCCCCTCCTCACTGTCATCCCCAATCTCTCATCCTTTTTCGGCTCTTGTTCCTCATTAATCCTTCATCATTGTCTCTCAACTCTTTACAACCTTTCTCACAACCTTTCATCTGAATTCCCCTCATCAAACTTATCTGCTTTCATCTATCTCTCTAGTGCTGCCATCTTTATCAGTGATTAGTTGTGTGTGACAGCTAGTTCACCGGTCTAATGAGTCATTCTAATCTGGAGGTACAGCTACTGATAAATATGTCTTAAACAAATTCTTATAAAAACAAATGCACAAAAATACACAGTTGGCTTCTACGACCTGTACTGTGAATTTTTTTTAAGGCCCTCCACCAGTGAGCACAAAAAAGTAGTGTGTTGCCTCTCCATGTCCCATTTATTACTTTCTTATTAAACCTGCTGTGTTAGGCAAACCCAAAACACTCAGTTACAATGTTGGCAGCTGTATTTCTTTTCTGTCGTTTGCGATTAGTGCTTCTCTCAATCGAGCCATTGTTATTTGTGCTTTCTTAGCTTAGCTCCCTTAGTTTAGCTAGCCAGCTAAATTTGCGTCAATCATCTAAGCCTGCATACGGCTAAGTTATGGACATGCAGTGTGGAGGCCCTGCGAAGACCCTTTTAAACTCGGTACGTGAATATATGTTCAACTAGATGAGACAGTTGGAGGTTGCCATCAGATCAATATCGTCATATTCCAATTCAGAAGACAACTCCCTAATACAGCTGCAAACAAGCACCTATGCATCATCACCGATTTCCTCACACCCACACCAGACAACAAACAAGCCCATGTACAAAACACACGCCTACACATAAATGAGCATGCAAACACATGCATAGGAATAAAGATCACACCCGCCTGCTTCTACCAGGCTCAGTGCTTCATGTACTTGCTGACGAGCAGGTTTCCTGGCTGTTTGTCTGTAGTTCATGCACACAGGCGATAAGGAATAAAGAGATCCCATGGGCAGTTCCTGTTTTAATTGGATCCATGTTTAAACAGGCTCTAAGCCATTTTCCTCTGCCTTTCCCTAGATTAACAAGACCAAGTCTGTGTTTTTAACATTCTTTTGGTTCTGTTTAGGGCTTAGCTATTTAATCTTTCTTTTCATCATCGATTATTTTGCTAGTCATTTTCTCAACTCATTACTTGTTCCATAGAAAACTGAATATTAATGAAAAAAGCTTAGCACATTTTCCCAAAGCCCAGTAGGACAAATGTCTCAAATGTCTTGTTTTCCCTGACCAATAGTCCAATACTCCTACAAATCTTTATGTACTATAAAACAAAGAAAAGCAGCAGATTTTCCCATGAGAGAAGCTGGATTGAGAGAAAGTTATTTTTTATCAAACTGCTAGATGGAATCTAGCCCTAGGGTTACACACTAAGGGGGACCCAAAGTGGATCTGCCACAGATGATTATTTTCTTCTGATTATCTGATCCATTATTCTGTCCATAAAATCTCAGAAAACTGTGGAAAATGTCCTTTCCCCTGTTCCAAAGTCTAAAGTGCCAACTTCAAATGTCCTTAATCTCTAACCAGAGAGAGAAAAGCAACAAATCTTCATGTTGGTGAATGTGTGGCTTTTTTTTGGTTAGAAATTAATTTAAATGACTGATTATCAAAAAGGCTTCTGATTCATTTTCAATCGTCAAATTGTCAATCGACTAACTGATAATCAGCTGATAGTTTCAGCTCTAACCCTAAACCATGGCTTACAACATGCAAGTGATTGGCCAGCCTCTTAAATGTGAATCTATCCTTGTTTCTTTTTGGATGTAATCTTGGAACTTTTAACACGCCAAACATGATGAATCAAGAAATAGTCAACAGATTAATCAATGATGAAAATAATCCTTAGCTGCAGCCCTTCTGTGAACCCATATTACCCTACATTCTTCTTGTGAATGGGCTCCATATGTATTTTTACATCAGTGTTGACACTTCCTGCAGTTTCCCTGGTTGTTGATAGAGTCTGAATACACTGTATACCTAGATATGAAATACTAGAGGAAGTGTGAACAGGGCCAGAGTTATCCCTTGGACCACTGTACTATCTCCTGCTGACAACACAACACACACACAAAGACTGGCACCCTTCCTCCACCTCCTCTCCCAGATTAATGTTGGGTGTCCCTGAGGTTTAACTGTCACTCCCAGTACTAATACCCTTTCACTACAGCCAGCCAGAACAAACCATTCCATGCCAAACCAAGTCAGAATGGGCCAAATCAAACAGAGCTGAGGGGAGATACTTGGGGCTCTGCTTCAGTTAAAAACAAACCCGCGATATTTGAAGGATTACTGCATTTTGGTGTTACCATATAATGATTTTTATTTCACAGCAGTATGCTTCAACTTTAATGGAAAAAGTAGGCCGTTACATTTTTCTCTAATGGCAATATCGTCCAAGAAGGCGGGGGGAATATTTATGGTTTTCTGTTTTCAACCACACAGTGCGTTATTTAGAATTCTTCTCAGATGATCATCATGTGATTTCCTTAGCTGTGCTGCTCCAGTTAACAGAGCAGACGCATTTCATAACTTCTGATAAGAACGACTCCATTCCTTCCACATTTGCGCTGCCAAATTCAGATTTTACATTTTAATGAGTGCCAGCAAACAGTAGATGTACAGGTTTAGTCTCCAGTGTCATGTAGCTTGGATGAATTGAAGCGATGAAACAGCTGTGTGGAGTGAAAGGAGCGTAATCCACATATCAATTAGACACAGAGAGACTGGAATGATTAGTGGAGTGTGTGTGTGTGTGTGTGTGTGTGTGTGTGTGTGTGTATGCGCGCCTAGGCTGTGGGTACTAGTCAACCTACATGGATGTGAAAGCGTGTATGTGTGTGAGAGTGTATGTGTGTGAAAGCCTTGAGTAATCCTGCTTAGTCTAGCAGCTGGGGGAGCAGATTTAAGCATTGTGATAGTATGAAGGGCTGGGTGAGGGTTTAATACTACAACTACTGTCAACAGCAGAATACACACATAATAATCGAGTGTGTGCAAACAACAGTACAGCAAGTAAGTAATGTGCTTGGTGGTAGAAGTAAGGGGCTGAGAGCAAGATAGCAGTCTAAGTAAATTAACTAATTTAGAGCAGCCCTGCTAAAACAGCAGGGACTGAGTCATTAATGTGGTCTCAAAGGGTCGACGCACACTACAAGATTTAATTAAGATGCCTCAAACTAATTTCACATGACTGTTTTTTTCTGTTTTTAGAATGGTTTTCTACATTTTAGAGTGTGACGCTGTTTGTTTATTATTACAGAGAACCTCAATAACTTTATTTTCTTCTCAACCAAAATGTGTTGACAACAAGACTACTGACAACTATTAAGAACCAAGAGCTGGATATGATTGTTTGTTCAGCACCAGAATTTGAACATTTAATACAATAGTAGAAGAAAATAAATGTTTTAAGTCAATACGCCTTTCAACACCACGGCCAAAACAAAATAATTCCTAGTTTGTTTTTCCTTTTGTTTTGATTTGTTTTTGGAACAAACAACCTGAACACAGTGATAGAACAGACAACACAACTGAAAACATGCCAAGACATACAACATTATTCTAAAGCTGAACATCTGAAAACTTTATATTTCTTTATTTTACTCAAAGTAAATTTAAAAAAATATTATTTTAGTATCAGTACCAAATCGCTAATTATATGGTAAATCTTGGTCTTCTTGTATTCAAACTACAGGTTATTACATCTATGGATTTTGTTGCAGGGTTATCTACTAACGTTAGCATGCTAACCAGTTAGCCTGTCCTAAAGTTCTAGAGCTGCAAGATCAGTTGATTAATCAAATAGTCAATTGAAAGAAAACATACAATTTTTTGACTATTGTCCTTTTTCAGGCAAAAAAAAAAAATCAAGAAAGATTTGTGGGTTCCAGCCTTTTACATTTAAGAATTTACTGCTTTTCTTTGTCAATTAGTGAAATGAGTCTTTGGGTTTTGGACTTTTGTTCGGACAAAAGAAGTAAACTGATGAAATCACTCGCAAATTAAGTGAAACTGATTGACTTGTATTGTATTAAATCACATTAAATAAATAAATTCTAATTTGAACACAAAAGAGAACGATTCTTACTGACACTGTCAGTGCACGTCACAGCAAAACCATTTCTGACAGGTGATTGTTCAGACATGGCTGAGACAGAATGCTTGTAAGTCTCTGTGGCTGTTCGCCAACCCCATTCCCAGAAACCAGATTACACCGTCTGCTTGTCTTTAACACAGTTCACATATACACAACACACTCACATACACACTCACATACACACTCAGACACAGAAGCCACCTCATTAAACTGGCTGTTTGGCCAAATAGGTTGAGCCGAAATGATCCACACAAATCCCAAAATTTCAGTGATATCTTTCAAACACATATTCAGACAGACACAGACAAACAGAAACAACACTCAAACACAGACACAAAGTCTAGCAGAGAGACATGCAAACATTTGAGAATACACACACACACACACACACTTAGAATCAGAATTCCTCTGATTCATTGTGACCTTGCATAACTACAGACCTGCCTACAATGTCTGATAAAGCAACACTGGCATTACTCTCTTTTAGGTACAGGCATGCACACAATTTGGTGGACAAATTTGATGTGGAAAAGTCAGACCATGACACGGCCATTATGACCCCAGTGCAGAAGAAAGACAAATGTTATTACCGCTGCTGCAAAATCTGTGAGAAAAATCACACATTCAGTTCCTCTCCTTTGCAGCAATAAAGCTGTTTTATATCAGGGTTGGAAATGCATGAGCACCTTAAGTGTAGGCGGCATTTTCACACTACTTAGCCTAACAGCACATTAACAGTGCAGCATTTGAGAAAGTAGATCTGCTTAACCTGGTGACACATTCTGCCGAGTCTGCCTGGCTGTGCCGTTTTAAGATAGACTGCATGTTTTTTCTACTGCCAACATATTTTCATATAACATTTTAACATAATAAGAGGTTCTATTTTTTTTAGAAATAGAGATGGTTGTTAAGCTACATTTGTGTTGCACTGATGTGAGCGCTAGTTTTCATTTTAATGCATATATATGACAAAGATAGCACTCTGCAGTGCACTTCCTCAATTATCCCTTACACTACAAAACTCACCAGTATTGTAATATAGTAATTGGTGTATGTGTGGTGTGAGTGTTTTTCTTTTCGTGGGAGTTTGTGTGTGTGTAGTCTCAAAGGATCAGACTGATAATCTTCACACAGCCCGACCTTCACATCTTTCCTATCAGTTCTGTAGCTGGCACAATCTGGTAAAGCAGCCTAATTAATAACACAGTACCTCACAACAGATATCTTATCAACACCCTTCAATAAAATATACTGTTACAATTCTTGTGAAAGAGGAGCAATAGAAAAATTCTGACTTCACAAACTGTAATAGTTTGTGCACGGCCAAGGACAGTAAGGCTCTGCAGTGGGCAATTAAAATTGAAATTTCAAATAATTTGAGAAGAGAAACTAATCTAATCTTATAAAACTGCGACCCATGCATGAATTTGACGAATATACAATCACGGTTTTAATTTCAGTCCATATCATCCAGCTCAACATGTAGCCCTTATACTGTCCGTTTCATATTACAGTAACAATAATAATACATCTTATTCTCTCTTCCAGTAACATTTCTACCTTATTTAGGCCTCTGTTGAAGAGCTGTTTGAGTAAAAGGTTTGGCTGCCTGATGCATTCAGTTCACTGGGCTGTAGGAGGATCTTCAAAGTGAAACATTCAGCAATGGTTTGACACTTAAACACAGATTCCATTACACATTATCTGTTGATATCTTGACTTCATAGAAAAGCTATTTACTGAGAGATTAAGTTTCTGTTATTTTGTTTGAAAAAAAATAAAGGGCTGGTTTTGGAGGGGAAACATTCCTGGGTAATCTGTCACTGACACACACAGCCTAAAATAGCACCAGGGAGATATTTTCTTTCTATTACGGTTGTTCAGGGTTTCTATAAAAAGCAGTGGAATGACTATTGCCTCAGAGGATAAACACGCTGGCCTGTGAAACACTTTTTCTTCTGCATATCTTAATCATGACCATTAATTTTAATCACCATGTGTGTGGTGCACTACAATGCTGGCACTGTTAACTCAGGATCCCTCTGCATGAAAAATACTTCTCAAGTTGTTTGTTTGTAAGGGTATATCTATGGATCTTTTTATAAATAAAAAAAAATATATTGTTGTTGTATATTTCATAAAACTGCCCGAAAGAAAATGTAATATCTAATTTCAGTATATAGACACAAACACTGTTTTCTGATTAGAGCACATAATCAATACACACAGTGTGTCACACATCATTGAGGGTGTATATTGACCTGGACGATGGAAAGGGCTTTATATGAAAAACAACATACAAAGAAATAGAAATGCTTTTGCCGTCAGATAACTTATGTAATTCTTTACAGCAAAACATTAATGCCTCATTTCTGACATTTTATGATATCATGTGTGCACTTTGAATGCATCAAAACTCTTGACAATAGTTTTAGATGTTTGACTGTGACTATACAACAGTCCTTTCCCTTTCTAAAAGCATCCTAAAAATGCATGAAAATGAAAATGGTGGTTCATTACATTTAAGAGCAAACCAAAACATTATCAGATATCCAAGCAATCAAAGTGCAACAGTGTATGTGGGTGTGAGGTCTGCAAAGGCATGCATGACTGCAAATGGCTTCAGTCGCGTTCCTAAGCAACATTCACATCCACTGCTCTTCCCTTTCTTCTCTCATGCCGCCTACGACTGGCTATTTCAGCGAGGACAGGCATTTCACTTCGAAAGCATCATTCTCAAACAATTTTACAACTCTTACTGTAACAGCACAGGTTTTGACTGGAAAACACCCAGTAAAGGTGAGACAGCCACCGTACATTTCAGGCACCAAGGAGGGACTATTGTGACCTTGCAGCCTGAACCTCGACTGAACATTTTCCAGGACAATGGACACTATTGTACTCCCCACATAGCTGACTGAATTTGCAATACTTTACAAATATTAGGCCACTGGTTCGTGTCAAATTGAAGGATAACATGAAAGATTAAATCAAAGACCAAAAATGGGAATAAAATTAGTTGTCTTTTCTGTTTTTTGATATGCATTTGTCTCTGTATTCCTTATAAACAGTTTTAAATATATAGTAATGGTAATTTAAATTTGGTCTCTCTATACATCCACACACTATTTATGCCTTGCAGTGTATTGTGGCTATAATTGAGTAAAAGCAGGGATGTACTCCACCTAATTCTTCCTCTGCGGGACAGTCTCTCTCACTCTGAACAGAGCATGCCATTTATTTAACCAGAGCACACACTTAATCTCATGGAAACTGTCTACATAAACCAAGTGTCTCATTTAGTTGGCATTCTTCTCTCCATTGGCCAACTTCTCTACTTCTGACACTCCCTCCATCCTCTTAAAACTTATCCCATTCATTCAGCAACCCTCCAGACTTTTCCTGTCTGGCATTTGGCTCTATGTCATTACGGTCACCGTGACAACAGATGAGTCAGCCGCTGTGGAGACGCCTCACTTCCTGTGAGTGTAGAGTGTCATAGACCGAATGAATGACTGAACCGACATGTAAAATTTCCTCCCTAAACACTGATTCATAGTCAGCAGCGTCCAATCCTCCTCTGGAGATATTTGTGGTCTTTGTAGGATTAAAACAATTCACATCACACTGTACAGTCACCTCACTAAGTGACTTAACATGTCTGTATAAAAGTGTGTCATACCGCTAACACCATATCATCAGGGTTTCTCAAGTTCATGACCCCATTTTATGTCCCATATCATGATGGCATGCTCACTTAGACCCGAGATGGTGTCATGCCAAATTGAGTATGGCAAACTTTTGGATGGAGCATGGAAAAAGAGCATGGAGGGAGGAAGCTCTTACTGGATTATACCAATATTGTGATTTTATTTTATTTATCTTTTCACTCAAAGCTATTTATTTTTTCTAGAAAAGCAAAATATCAACAAGCTGCGCGGTGCTGCTGACTCCAAGTTTGAGAAATTCTCCCATAAATCATCCGATACAGCCATGCATACACAGACACTGACTCTGCCATGCGGACGTACACACACACGATTGCATGTACACATACACGCTTTACGCAGTCACGAACATGTGTTGTAGTACTTACATCAGTTTTTCTAAACTTGGCTTTAAGGCTCTTCATGTTCAGTCCGGTCCATGCAGTCACTCACTCAATCACTCAGTCAAGGCTGCAAAGAAAAGAAACACAGATGTTGAAGCTTGGCCTCAGTGACGTTTGCTTCCATTTCAGATGTGATTTGGTGTTTCTAAAAAGACTAAGCTACCTGACTAAGAGTGTTTTGCAATGCTGTATCCATACAAGTTACAGCACATATGAGGTTTGATTTTGCAGTGCATTCACACTGGCAATAGTCTACTCTACAGCACTAGTAAATCAACATTTTCTTCATAAAAACTAAAATATGATGTTTGTTGAAGCCTCATCAGCAGCACAACTTCTAGTACTACACTGCGTGACATAAGCAAATGTGGAATATGTTTTGATCACACGACTCTACACTCAAGCTGTAACACATTTAACCATCCCTCACAAATAATGTGTAATTTTGGCAATGGATTTCATACCACATGCAATTCTAATTTAGACCTGTTGCTGGAAACGGTATCCAGCTTTTTGTTGTTTCCTATAAGGATGTTTTAAATCACCACAGAGCCCTTGGGGATGTGTAGCAACTGTATTATAGCGCCTCAACTGCCTCAAGCAATTTCCGACTTTTCATGCATGAAATGTCAATGATTCTTCTGAGTACTCCAGTCCAAATCAGTCTGCCTACTTTGTTCATTATTATCATTGCCATGGTCCTCTGTGTATGCTCATATTCCAACCAAGAGCACCATGTAAGCAATTTGAGCCTCTTTGCAATTATTACTGGCAGTTATGTCATGAAAGGATAATATTTGCTCTACCGCTTTTGCGTCTTTGCATTAATTTTACTGTCTACGACATACATAACAGCTGACTTGTACAGACTCTTGGTCATGGTGTTGATCACTGGTGTGATTTAAACATACTGTATACACACCTACTTTCTTCGAACATGTTGCTGATCAGTACTCTCCCCATTATTTTTTCTTTACCTAATTTTAGCTTTTGTTGATCTTGTTCTTAGCTGTGTCTACATCTGTGCAATTACACCATGAGCAATGTAAAACCAGGGTCACATTCCTCGTGTGTGTACACATACTTGGCAATTAAAGCAGATTTTGATTTCGATTTAAAACAGTCACAAAAGCATAAGTGAGAAAGATTTCTGAGACTTTAAGTGGGCAGATACCTATGTGTTTAATAAAGGAGCTGTACTGGAAGTGGGTGCATCAAAGAAAGCCATGTCTGGGCTCTTCTGGCAACATTCAAGCCATTCAGATTAACCTGTATTGGCCTAGCATATTCATAGAGGCACATTTTCTGTGGACTCTTGATGAGCCGAGCATTAGCAAATGGGATCAAAACAACAACAACAACAAAAAACAGATTCATCACACAAGTAAGCTAACTTTACTAGTGAGTCCATTGTCAAACTTTCTATTAGAGCACACATGAGGTCATGAAGTGTTACAACAAACAGTTCGGAGCTGGGCTTATCAAGTTGTTACCTGTCTATATTTGCATACCGTTCCACAATCAATGAAAGCTACAGCTACAAACATCGTTAGAGCTGCAACTCGTTTAGCACAAAAAAGCATCAAACGCGCGCCGTCTGTCATTGTACACCGAACACTTAAACGTCAGATCAGATTTGAGACTGCTCCCGAGCGATGTGCCGTTCAGACTCACGAACAGTTTAGTTGAGGCTTTTGTATGAAAAGTAAGAAAAAAATGACCAGCCATCATTTCGTGACCAACAACTGCTGCTAACATGAAATGAAATGACTGGACACACACTTACCCGGCTCTGTGCTGGGAGTCGCGGGAGGAAAAAGAAGCTGACACACAACGGCTTTTTGTGCCAAAAACAGATTAGCTACCGAACCGGTGAGAAAACAACGAGCCGTTGTTGAGCTAAGTCGAGCAGGAGGATGCATAAAGGAGGGAAAACAGTGTGTCGCTGCGAGCTACTCACTGGCCCGGCTCGGCCCATATACATTAAAAGTTGTTCACGGACTCCTGCCTGCCTGCCTGCCCCCCTCTCTCTCTCTCTCCCTCTCTCTCTCTCTCTCTCTCTCTCTGCTGCCCGGTTTAGGAAAGTGACGTCACTCCTCTCCCAGCGCTCTCGTGACCGCGGCGAGCGAGCCCTCTTGTGTTCTCCATTGTGCCCCATTCATGTTCGGCTTAAAGGGCTGTTCCTTTCAAAACATTTTAGAATCTAACAAATTAGAATTATTAAAACCCTTTGAATAACATAACTTTTTCACTTCAGTGTAAATGTTTCGTAATTTTGCCCAGACCCCTGAACCCAATGACCCCCCCCCCCCCCCCCCCCCCCCACACACACACACACACACACACACACACACACACTTTGAAAATGGCCAGCTTTCAACAAACTTCCATGTTGAGGGAGCTCCAATATATCAATGACTTGTTTCACACCATTTAATGTGTATCAATAAATCGGTCAATGTTAAAGATTCCAACATATAAGTAGTATTGCACCCAAGTTGGGGGATTTCCAAGCGTTGGTGTAATATAACGTAAAGTATATTTACTTAAGTCCAAATTTGAGGTACTTGTGCTTTATGGACAAAGTGGCCAAAATAATTCTAAATGAACTCCAACCCAACCAGCTACAACAATAAAATGCTGCTTTTAAATGAATATGTATCTGATTTAACGTATCACTGTAGAAGCCACTGACTGAAGTACTTTCCATTGTAACACCTTCAGTAGATGCATTTTATTGATTATACTAACATGCTTTGCAATGAAGGACTAGTGTAATATTATTACTTCGATTTCAGTAAAGAATCTGAGTTCTTCCTCCGAAAACTCAAAATAATTCAATAGTGGCCATTATGTTCTGACTTTTATTATGGATGCCCCCTGAATAATACATTTCTTTTAATGCATCTCAGACTTGACAAAATTCCTCCAGATCCACAGAAGACTCTATTCAGCCATGTTTTCAGTCTGTGGTAGTGTTCTGCTCTTCATCAGCATGTTCCCTCAAGATTGACTGCCAGTCAGACAAGTCATGTCAATGACCTGGGCCTATGTCGCAACTGCACTGCAGTGAGATTTATTAATGCAGGTAAGAACATGTCTGAGCTGTGAGGCTGTAATGTTGATGCTATCTGGTGAGATAATGCAACCGAGGCTACCTTATTGTCTGTGTGTCTTACCAAATAAAGTAATTTAAAACAAATGTTTGGTGTTTTCAATTTACAGCCAATGTTCGTTGAATAAATCAACCACTTGTTTTTACTTGTTTCTTGTTTTAGATTCTCCTGGCAAATATTTCCTAAAGTACAAACATTATGTTTGAAATTATGCAATATCTGTGTTTATAATCAGAGAAGGGGAATAAGAAAAAACAAGAGAAAGTATGACACCAATGCTTGGTCATAGGTGAGTCTGCTCAGCCAAGGTGTGTCAACTTTTATATGAAATTTTGACTTAACAAAGACAATTAGTCCACTTTATGGACCAGCAAATAATGTAGGTCTGACGTGAAGTCTCAGTAAATGTCAAGACAGTGACATCTAGTGGACAAGCTATTTATTAAATTGTTGTTCTGTAGTATAAAAAGAAGGATATTTAATAGTAAAGGCAACAAAATGTTGAATTCTGAATTCAAAAAGCTGAATATTATGTCAACACAAATGTCTCATATAAACCATAAATACATGGATTATTTGAGTAAATATGTGAGAGAATATTTAACTTGTGTACACACCTGGTTATGTTGTAAACATGCACTGAATGCATTCACACACGCACTTAATACAATGTAGGTGACTGAATAAAATATGTCATTCCAGCTGGTTTTTATGTTATTAAGGACTGATGTTTCTGTCATTTGATCTCCACTCTCTCAACACTCTTCAGGTAAGAATGCCTGTCACCTACATTGTATTAAGTGCGTGTGTGAAAAGAAATTATACAAGGAAATGGATTTCATTGCCCACAGGTATCTGGGCACTGAGAATGATTGGATTTATTGTAGGTATGGAGAGGTTGGACATAACTGGGGAGAGGTAAGGGCGTGTTTGTGTGTAAAATAAAGTAGACAAGACATTAGTGGGGTTATCTTTTAGAAGAAAATATTAGCTGAGGGCCTCAATTGGCTCCGATTTATGGTGATTTTCAAATTATTAAAAAATATTCTGAGGGGTGCATATTGAAAAAAATCTTTCAATTTCCAAATAACCTTAAACTAAATGTTTCCAAATGAAAATGGGTGCTTTGTGGCCCACTTTGTTGGTTAGGAAATCCAGCCTTGAATTTACACCATGCACAGCAGAAGAATCTTGTTATCATTTCTATGGACACTATAACAATAGTGCAATATAATCGCCTGGTATTGTTTACACTCAGATATGGATCTGAGTTTCAGTGGGGTTATGCTGACATTGAAACTGTTTGATTGTATGAAATTGTCACGTATGAAAACTCAAATTTGATTTAACTTCATTGCAATACATCTGAGACTTAATGTGTAATGTTTCTTGCCTAACATTCAATTACTCTCTAACAGACCCAGTCCCAGTAACCCAAACACTATATAAATGGACCATTTCCTGAATTCATGTAAAAACTGCAAGAACATGTGCTTCATTTTTGCTTGTCTTGTAGTTTACTGTTTCCTTTACTGCATCAAAAAATTATTTAAAGCCATTTGTTTATTGTATATGAACACATATGATATTACACATTTCTATGATATAATAATTATAATACATATACGATCTATTATAATATGGTATAAGCATTATAGTTTTGCTTTATATAAAATATTGCAATATCAATATCAATGGCTTATGGCCTACTTTTGAAACAAAATGGGCCGCAAAAACTGAGGTTTCACGGATGATGACGTAACTGTCATGTGATTCAAATCAAAGAGTCTTCATGTGCAAAATATATATATCCCCTGCAGCCGGGCGTCAACAACAAGCTAATGTGGAAAAACATAATTTTGTCCCCCTTTCACTGGATTTCTAGAGCAGTATCACATTTCAATTTGTAAACAACAGTTTGCATTAATTTTGCTATTCTAGATAAAGCTATATGGAGCATTCTTCACGGTTGAATGATTCAGGAAGCCGTCGACTGTCGAAGAAGGCGGAAGTGGTGGAAGGGATAGGTTTCACTCGTGACGTGGATCTTTGTTACATCGAGCAAGTTGCTGGGCCATCAAAACAAACACAACCCACATTCACAGAAGCTAATGTCAGCTCAGGCGACCACTGGCCGACATCAGCCTGCTGCTTCACCATGCTACTGAAATCATGCTGCATTTACACCATCGGAGTTTTTTCTATATTAATTTTGATTTCGGGTATTGTTTTAGTCTTGTCGGACGTGTTTCCACATATTGTACAGTCGGTGGTTAAGAAGGTAAGCATATTATTTAGGCTAACGTTTTATAACTGGCGTTAACTGCTAAGTAAGCTAACTTTAGACATTTTGTTGACAGCTAACGTTAGCTAGCTTGACTTGACAAAACACCTCTGAGTCTGAGAGTCTGCCGCGCAACGATTCTACCACAGAGATTTATTATTAAAATGTCGACATCTTTAGGTCTCTAGCTAAGTTACATGTTTTGCCACTGAGTCACATTTAGGAATTTATGCTCATTTGAAACGACTCCCATCGTTATACATGATGTTGTAGCTGCTTGCAGACACACACAAATAACAAAAACAAGCAGGCACAGTAAACCATTGGTGCGACACACCCAAAGGACACACAGAATGTGTACACTACAGTGAAGATAGAATATGTACAGTTCAGTTTCCTACCAACTTCCTACCAGCATGTTTTATCTGTCTGAGGATGTAATGTGTTAGTGTAAATATTTTCAAGGAGCACTGTGTAGTTTCTGAGACCTAATGCAAATTCAAGAATTTTAATATTTACAATATTATTGAGGTAATACTACAAACCCGGCAATATATTTTTTTTTCCCATAACTGTTCTCAGAGGCTAATAAGGTGCCCAGAACACTGTTTGAAGCCAGAAAGGTGGCAGGGTCCAGCACATATAAATAAAGTAAAACAGTATGAAACCGTGTTGTCCTTTAAAGTCAGTTTGTTTACTCAAATTGTTCAGTCATAAATGTGACGATATTTGTTTATTCACTTTGTTTAGGCATAAATAAAAACAGTCAAACGAAGATAAAAAAAAAAATCTTCCCTAAAACTAGTTAGTACGTTAGTAGCGTTGGCAGGATGAACTATGATACACTCTGTTGTTTCAGATCACATGGATATCTAGCATAGCTTTCAGTTATTTTAGTCTACTTCTGCTTTGTGATTGGTTAATCTCTCCCCATCTGCCTACTTTAATGTGTTATAAGTGACAAATACGGTGATTTGCTCATGTGCAGGGGGTTTATAGAGAGGTTGTTTAATCGTCATATGATGTGAGGACAGCTTAGTCAGCAGCAGACCATTCTTCTTAAACTTTGCACGAGTATTAACCCACCGCCCTTTGTCCCACATAGGAAGTGGTTTTGAAGAATGGAACTATGGCGTTTGAGGCCTGGGAGAATCCACCAGCCCCCATTTACATGCAGTTTTACTTCTTTAATCTGACGAATCCCATGGAGGTGCTGGATGGAGACAGGCCTGCAGTAGTGGAAATTGGACCCTATACTTACAGGTGAGAGAAAAATCAGAGAACTACAACATTTTTACTACTACACTGTCTATTTATATATAAGACAGAAGTGCATACCTTCCAATAAAAAACAGTCACACATAAAAAGAACTTGCATTTATGATGCCTCCTTCTAAATTATACTAAATTGAATTTGCATACAGTTGAACTGCTATTTCCGGTATTGATTGAAAAGCTAGCCAAACGTATTGTATACACACATTTGCAGGTCATGAGATGAGATCAAGGTCTGTTTTCCATCATGGTAGAGAAGGTGCAAACAAGCTGATGATTAGATTAACTGAAACACAAAGAGGAAAGAAATGTGAAAGAATAATGTTCATTCCCTTTAGATTACAGCAACAAAATTTACCACAGAAAAGTTAGATTATCATAAGTACTGTGATTACAACCAACCAATCAATCAATCAATCAGTGGCATTCAGTCAAACCAAAACAAAGAAAAGGAAAACACAAACTGACAAAGAAAAGTTGTAAAAAACAATGTTTTACATCAGATAATTCATAAATAATAGAACAATTAATATGTGAAATAACATTCAGTTACAAAAAAGACTTAAACTTTGCAATTATGGCAGATCAAACAAGTAAATAAAAATAACTGAATGTAAAAAAAAACTCAACTCAGTGCAATCATCAGTCATTTAAAACAATAACAAGTAGAGGTTGGGAGGCTTAGGAGAAATTTCAAATTTATAAATTGGCTGAAATATGTCAGTACACTGCCTCTTCTTCTCTCAGATGCTTTGTTGATGCATTTTGCTGCCCTTTTTAGTGCCACAAAATAGCTACTGTAAACTGAGACAAAGAAAAAAAAACAAGTCTATTTTTAGAATAAAATATGTTTCTGCCAATACTCAATGACTTTTTAGAAGTGACAGCTTGTAGAGACACAGTAGTACAGTCCTGTTTCTGGCTAGCTTCATGCAGCTTGTTTGCTTCACTGTCAGCACTGATGGACACAACAGCTTTGTACAGCTGCCAGTTTGTCTAATGAGAAAAAAGAATTGCATCACCGAGAGATCATTCTCTTCTGCTAAAATTCAGTTTACTGCATCGAAGAGCAAATCTTTGGCATAATGGTAGCACATTGGTTTCAGTAACCCTTTCAAACCATAACTTGAAATACTTTCCTTTATATGTCATTTACATACTTTTAGAATCTTGAAGTTCTGTTATTCTGTAACTTTATTTTTGGTAGACATCTGACTACATACCTAAAATGGATTTATCTTTTTCCTGGTGGTGAACTTCATAACAGTCAAAGCTGAAGCTGAACAAAATTCTCTGTTCTGAATCTCTGCTCAGTTAAACTCATTTCCTAATTTACACTTATGCATTTTTATATTTAAAGTAACACGACAATGATATGAAGCTAAAACAAGCTGAGATTCACCTTTTTTTGGGAAGTGTTTCATTTCAATGGATTTTCCGTGAGTGCATCACAGCAGCTGTCCCCATTGCTCATCAACTACAAAGTTGGGTTTTCTTTTTTTCTTTCGGCAGTCATGTGAAATTGAGTTTGGAATGGAAATACATTTTGAGGAAACCTCTTCTATCTGCTACTTCTAAGCCAAATATAGACATTTCAATACAGAACTTCAGTTGGCAATAGCCTTTGGTGGTCGTCAGAGGTACTTGTACATTTACATGATTGTAAAAATATTATTTTCCTACTTTAACATGTTGTATTATTGTAAATATTTTTCCTAAATATTGCACATGGGCCTTTGAGAGCCTAGAAAAAAAGTATTGTTGAACCCACTTTTTTTGTTAAAAGGTTCCATCGACAGTTAACTTGCTTCCACTTTAACCCAGTTGTTTTTGTTCTGCACAGAGAGTACCGGCCTATGGAGCAAGTGAATTTCCAGGACAATGGTACTAAAGTGTCAGCTGTCAACACTAAGACCTACATATTCCAGCCTAACATGTCCCGAGGTCCAGAGAGTGACCTCATCAGGACAGTCAACATCCCTGCTATGGTGAGCCTAGAAATCTCTAATAAATAATTACAGTAATATTATTTTCAGGTTTTTTTTTTTTTAAGTATTCCATTGGCTAGCAATGTACAAACAAGGGGTAGCTTTACTTTTTTAAACCAATAAAAAGTACTTCACCTTATGGAGTAACAGTACACTTAATAGGTTTTTTTTAACACTGCAGTAAATGACTGACTCTTGGGCCATTTGTGTCCCAAAAAAAGTTATGAGATGATTTGGACAGAGAAAGG
Source organism: Sparus aurata (assembly GCF_900880675.1). Classification (NCBI taxonomy): domain Eukaryota; kingdom Metazoa; phylum Chordata; class Actinopteri; order Spariformes; family Sparidae; genus Sparus; species Sparus aurata. Next base: position 14,571,961 of record NC_044198.1, read on the forward strand.
GTAAAAGAATTGTCAAAAAAGTGCATGTTATTATTAAGTTAATCATTCAAATGATGCATGTTTTTTTTAATTTTTCCTAGTTTCAACTGATAATTATTGATTTAGTATTAACTTTTCTTGACTGTAATTAATGTAATGTAATTAATGTAATTAATCTTATCTTGCTGTTTTTAATCTAATAATGTTATTTTATATATAATCTTAATATATATATAATCCAGTGACTCTATGGGCGAAGGCCAGGGTACTCCCTGGATAAGTCGCCAGCTCATCGCAGGGCCCTTACTGATGGCAGTGGCTGCCACGAAGGTGCCAACTGCACATCAGGAGCAGTGTTGGGGTTGGGGTTCAGCATCTTGCTCAAGGATGCTTCGGCTTGTAACTCAGTCCCGCCCTGGGGAGCCAGGGATTCGAACCAGCGACCTTCCGGTCACTAGTCCTCAGCTCTACCCACTGAGCTACAGCCGCCCTGAGTCACTGGATTTGGCCCCAGTACCCCCGCTCCACCTTGAAAAAAGGTGGTATAAAAGCGGTAACATCACCCGCAACCCGCATGGATAAAGCGGAAGAAAACGGAAAGGAACGGAATATATATAATCTTAGTGAGATGTAATTGTCGTCTGCTCTTACAAAAATATAGCGGCAACGAGATTGATCATATGCCTTGCCGTAATGTGCTACTGTAATGTGGCCTGTCCTATAGGTTTCTTTTACATGCTACTTAAGTTAATGATTCATTATATAACATGGTCTTCTTTATGGAACTTATGCAATTTCTTTACTTAAGGAGTAGTTTTTAACGATCACTTCATTTTCTTCCCCCTGGTAGACGGTGATGGAGAAGTTCAAGGACAACTTCATCGTGGCCAATGTGATCTCCTCCTACATGACGGGCACAGACCAAGGCCTGTTTGTCACCCACACAGTGGGAGAGCTGCTGTGGGGATATGAAGACGGCTTGCTCAAAGCCCTTAAAACCTTCCAACCTGATCTGGATGATGTCTTTGGACTCTTCTATAAGGTCTCATTTAAGCATATGAATACATTATTGAATGCTTTGCACAGACATGAGTGTGGTTATTCATGAAAAGGTGCCATAGATATCAGAGTAGTGTGCAGAAACATTACTAGAATTGCAAAAGAAACAAGAAATCAAGAGTTTCTGAGAGATGGTTGATGAATATATTTATTTTTCTTTCTCCCACAGACAAACGCTTCTAACGACGGGGAATATGTGTTCTTCAGCGGACAGGAAAACTACAAAGACTTTGCTAGAGTGGATACATGGAACAGTCAGAGGTAGTTGTCTCCACTCACCTGCCGCAAAACACAACAATGACTGAATGAGAATTATCTCCAGCTCTGTAAATCTTATTAGGGAGGTCATCCAATTTGAATATGCGAGAGTTGGATAACACGCCTCAGTCACGGGCAGGAAAATGATCAAGGCCTGTTTCATCCTGCTGATAAGACACTGTACCCGTAGCTTTAATCATAGCTCTTCGTGTCAAAAAGCCACATTGAATTAATTGATGAGATTTTCTTTCATCTTTGTCCCCTGATGTTTCAGAGTCTTCTGTCAGTAAGCTATAACAATGATCCTCATACCAGTCTCGCTAACGAGCTAACACAGCAGTTTAAGGATATTAAATATTTTGGGACATACACATGTTGATTTCTTGTAGAGATTTGGATGGGAAAGTCGGTACCACCCTCATATCTGTCTGGAATTTGGAAGCTGCAGCCAGGAGACAGTTGGCTTAGCAAAATGCCAAACTATTCCTTTAACACACAAAGGACTGCTGTACAGCAAAAGCTGCTTAAGCCAGGCTTTTTATGACCTACAAACATTTTCATTCTTGTTCTTCTGCACTTTGCAAAACGTTTAAAAGACGTTTTGGTTTTGGTTTTTTGGCCTTCAAATAAACTGACAAAATAACTGTATTTGTAAATACATAAATGACAAACTGATAAAATACAGAAACATGTATAATATTGTTTTTTGTGTGTATATGGATGCAGCTCGCTGGATTGGTGGACGTCCGATGAGTGCAATATGATCAATGGAACCAACGGTGCTTTTTTTCATTCAGTCATCACTAAGAATGAGACACTCTACATGTTCTCCTCCGACCTGTGCAGGTGAGTACACTGTTTCACAGACAGCTACGGAGCATACTGTACTACTAAGGAGTAGTGATGTCAACAAATGTAATAGGGCTTGAACCAAATCAAATCAATTTTATTTGTACTATATTGTGCAGACCTAGAAACAGTCCTGTGCATCACAAAGCATCTCCAGAAGGAGGTAATTTGAAATTGTTATCAATTTGTGTTTTCTGCTTTCTCTTCTGCTGAGTCATTCTTCTTCTGGTCTTATCTCCAGATGGCCAGTGAAAAGGCTTTCCCATCAGTCATCCTGAGAATGTCCTCCTAAGCCTTTCTTTCAGCGTTATTCATGTCTGGATATTGGATTAGGGAGACCATTTTAGGCTGGATGGTTGCACGGCCTCTTGAATGAGGTCACTGTTAGATTACCTCTTCTCCTATTTACTGTTGCTTAAAACAACTGATATCTGCTCTATTCGACTGTCCATACATCCAAACTGAGAGTGCAGACTATGCACTGCTGACTGAGGTTGTGACAGGACAGACAAGGTTTATTAGGCAGTAACATGTCAGTGACTAGTTTAACTTTGTAATGTTAAACCTGTTTGTGTCGTGCAAGTTTTCTGTAAATCAGCTTACCACAGAATTCCCTCTTTTGTTGCAGAATGTATTTGTGCCTGCAAAAACTAACCAGCATCTGGCTCTGTTTCCAAGGTCTCTGTATGCTGTGTATGAGGAGGATGTGAACGTGAAGGGGATCCCTGGGTATCGCTTCAGTCCCCCGAGCGAGGTGTTTGCCAATCTGACCGTGAACCCGGCCAATGCGGGCTTCTGTGTCCCTGCAGGAAACTGCCTGGGCTCTGGCGTGCTGAATGTCAGTGGATGTAAACAAGGTGGGAAGTGCATGAAGCAGCTGGTCAGCATGTCACATGAGCAACTGTTGCTCTGAAAGTGAACCAAGTCTTTTTATTTCAACTGAATCCTTTTTGTGTTTAGGAGCTCCCATCATAATGTCCTCACCACACTTCTACCAGGCAGATGAGAAATATGTTCAAGATGTATTTGGGATGAACCCGGAAAAGGAGCAGCACCAGACAACGATTGATATCAATCCGGTAGGAATATCATTCAGTTCTTAAAGATCCCCTCCAGACATGTTTTACAACATTTAAAATGCTTATAATACAATTTCTGTATGTTAAATTATCATGTAGAGGTGCACAGATTGGAATTGTCTTGGCCGATTTCATTTTCCATATTAAATTTATGACCTGCCGATTTAGATTTTGGCCTGTTCTGATTTGCTTTCAAAGAACTACAATTGACAGCATACACAAACATTTGTATGCTTATAAAGCAACGTAGACTATTACATTTCTTACATTTTCTCCAAAACTGCCCCACAGGACTTGATCCCTCTCTCGAACAAGTCTTAGAATAAAGTGCCTTCTGGGTTCCAACTCTGCACATACGTCATTCTGCACATTGAAGGTCAAACATTCAAGTGAAGTAACAATGAGCAAAACATTTCTTTTTTTACATGTAGTGACCTTAGTTGCGACGTAGACAGCTGATATGAAAACCTGCAGTGACATTCATCTACCACTGGGTGGTGAACTACCTCAGCTCTGTGCCCATCAGCCAGAGGGTTATCCATGAGGTAGCGCTTCTATTTTTTTTATTAAACAGTGGTTAAAGATTACAGCAGAGGTACATGGAACGGAGCTGTCACCAAAGATAAGCTCAAACAGATCTTATCTTGTGAACCTGTGATAAACCCTTGATAACTGGAAGCAGACTGAAAAAACAATAGTTCCAGGAGCACAATGTGTCACTTGACATCTTTGATATGTATTGCATTTGAAAACATTTTAACAAAGTACAGTTGGAAAAGTTGGAGATAATAAATTACTGATAGTGATTAACCCTTTTTTCACCTTTTTTATGACAAGGCAGCCGACGGAGCGCAAAGACATAAACAGTTGAAGTGTGAATAAGTTGATGTCTGTTTGGATGACAGAGTGAGGGAGTTTGAGATTGGTATGCTTTGGCAGCCATGCGGTGCTTGCTGTGCATAATGAGTTTAATTCTCTTTTTTCTGGCTATGGTCTAGGACTGGAGAGTACATTAATATTAATACAAATAATTGGACATTTTATCTATCGGCCTAATCGAGTATGCAACATTGACACACACACATTTCTTACTCGGTCACGTACACCTCATTAACACCAACATGTAAGGTGGCAGCGCCATGAGCTGAGATTAGTATTTGAAAGTGATAAACAAGCTACTGTTTTATCTGTTTATCTTCTCCATGCCACTACATGAGATTATTAAATTGATCAAAGTCCTGAGACTTCTGTCATTAATCATGGGTTGTGGCACCTTGTTAAACCTCATGGGTACAGCAAACCACCCTCGCAGTCAGGTTCAGGGCGGTTAGTATGCAGATACATCTCTGTTGGAAAGTTCATTAGAAGAGGAAGACTACATACATATAAATCCCTGAACAGAAATTCTTTTTCATTTTCATTTTTCTTTTTTTCATGTGGTATTGGTGCCAAACATGCTGTCATGAGGCATAAATACCCATACAACAGGAGGGACAGGTGCAATTATAATTTTCGCACACAATTCTCATGAACCATGATTTTCCCAACAGATGGAGCCTAATTTTCCACTAATAATCGGAATAGTTTTTCCCAACCAGTGGAAAAACAAAGCCTCATGTAACCACCTCAGTTGGAAAAGACTGGCCCAATCTTGCTCAGTTGGAAGGAATTTTCAATTGGATTGAGATGAGATATTCTTTTTGCGCATGTTTGCCCCACATGGCATTAGTTGATGTGAATGAGTTTCCTGGAGGGACAGAAACATTGGAAAATGTATAGCATAAAAACACTACTTTAAGAACTTGTAATAATCATCTCAAGTTATACATACATTTGATGTAAATCCCACAGAGGTAGGAGAATAAGTATCACTTCAAACTGAAAATATCAACTTATATGATGTTGCCATGATCATTTTCACCTAATACTGTAGGTGTTCCTCTTAGATGATCTAGCTGGTAACTTGCCTATTAAAGCTGAAATTCTGTTCAAATAATTGTTGCTGTGTCAATTAGACTTGTGCAGAATGTACGGAAACTTTGTGCTTAGTCAGTCTCTATCATGCTTGAGTAAGATGAGACCGTGGGTGGAACCACTTTGAGCAAAAAGAAATGTTATATTTTGATTAAATACTTTGAGGCATGCAAACCCAAATCTTAACCAATCATTGGGATGCTTCCAATCAGGCTGAAGGAATATTGTCCCTGTAACTGCATCTGATGTTTAATTTTGTTTTGCAGCTAACAGGAATCGTCCTGCAGGCAGCAAAGCGGCTTCAGGTCAACGTCTATGTCGAGAAAATCCCCAGCTTCAGGTAATCGACTCATTGCTTTCAACCGTCTCTGCCATAAACTCCTTTGTCACCATATTAATGAAGCTGTTATAGCTGTGTTACTACCAAAGCCAAGGAAGCGTTGCCAGTAAGATAACTAAAGAAATTGTGCCACCATCATCATTATAAGTGGACTTTTGGACAGTCGTGGCTCACTTGTTATGCATCAACGTTTCATCCAATGGAACAAACAGTGATGTCATCCCGAATCCGGACCGAACAAATGGACGACTAAATTTAAATTTGTCCGATTGTTTCTAGGTCTTTGTTCGTTAACTTACAGACACATGTCCAGATCACAAATAAGGACAACGGAATACATAATTATAATTGTAGGGGACACAATGTAATTATTTTTCTTTTCCTTTTTCAGTCAAACTGGAGACGTGAGGACAGTCGTCTTACCTGTGGTTTATCTCAATGAGGTACAAAAAACACACAAACACAGAGTTTGTCACTTATTCATATACTGTACACTGGTTGGTCAAAGTCAGGCCACATTCAAAGGGCAACGAGTTTCATTGACCTCGATAACACTTGATCTGTCCACTCATCGGTCAAACACTTTGATTACGTGTCATACATTACATCACAGACACCTTTGACATCATATTGAACTGAGTGAACTCTTTTTCTCAGTTCCACAATTTAAACATCAGTCTGCTTACATTATAATGTTTAATTTTTATCATAAATGAGTTGCAGATTGGCTCAGACGGTGGTTTGTTAATGAAGTCCACTGCCTGTGTCATCTAGACACTTATCTTATTCACTTCAGTCATTTTTCAAAATGCACCTGACTTGTTTTTGTCTTTTTAAAATTACAATCTTTGTTAAAATGATCTTGGATTTAATTGCTGTTCGGTCTTAGATGTGGCAATAAGTCTTTTGTCATCGACAGATCGTAAGTAGAGCCTTAACACTAGGGCCATAGTGATTTGAAGGGATTTGAATTTATAGGAAACTGAATGTGCCACTGAATGTATGTACTGAAATACTTTACTTAATAATAATCTATATAAAGTTTTATGTGTTGTATTACAAAGTTTATAGATTCAGACAGAATATTTAACTTCTTTTTCTTGGGTCATGTGACTGACAGAATGTAACCTGATCGAGCAGAGAAATAACGTGCCTTGGCAGCCCAGATGTTCCAGATTTTTTATCATCACCATCACCTTTTTTATTAATTTCACTAATCCAAATAGAGTGAACCTTTGAAGTTTGAAGAATCTAAGTTGTGAACCCTAAAATTAACTACTAAATATCAAGTGGAAATTTCATACCAGGCTGCACACTTTCAGACAGGCATTTTTCAAAGTAGATACTGTATTTCACTGCCTATAGATTCAGTGGAAGTAAGAATTTCAACATCTGGTGTTGTGAAATTGTGAAATACCAAATGAAATGGCAGAAGAAGCAGTGTTATGCGGATCTCTGTCATTAATCTTGCTCTCCTGCCATCTTCTCAGAGCGTCCTCATCGACGACGAGTCAGTCGCGAAGCTGAAGGCGATTGTTACCGAGCAGAATGTGGTGGTGAACATTCCGTTCATGCTGATTGGTCTCGGCATCATTCTGGGAGGAATCTTCATGTTCCTGATGTGTCGACAGAAAGTCCCAGAGGTGAAAAATTTATGCGTTGGTGTGGCCATCAGAGCTGCATCTTATGATCATATTCCATTAGTGATTAAAACAGACAAACAGAAAATCTTAACATTTCGAGTAACTGCACTACACGATATTTGCCGTTTCTGCTTGACTACCGCGAAGATGAATCAATTTTTTAAAATGTTATGAATAAACAATAACGACTTGACTTGACTTGACAGTCTGATTAGTAGAAGCTTGTTTTGATTTTCTGTTGGATTTGTTTTTGAGATAATGTGATTGTGGCAAATTAACAAGGTCAATGCTGTGTTCATTTATTTATCATTTAACATTTATGTTTCTGGTTTCATTTCTCAGAGCACTGCTGCTGAGCGACAGCCCCTGCTCTCCTCATAGCTCCAAATAGGACGTGAAAGGAGGAGCATTGCCATCTTTGCAGTATAACACAACATTTTCAGTGGTTCAACAGAATACAGTTTAACCCGTTGACAGTAAGTCAAAAACACTTTTCATTAATAACCAGAATTTCACCTTTTAATCTTTTTTTTTTTTTTTTTTTTTTTTAATCAAATGGTTTTAAGGAAGCTCAGTGAAGAGGGCGGTATCCTCTCTTTGTGTTATTTGTTACAAGGTGTTTTAAGGTCTGCCTTTCAAATCAGTTGTAACGATGCTAAAATCCCTGTGCTTTTACTGTCATTTTTAATAGGCTATATTTTCTCTTTTTTCCCTTTTTTAAATATGGGTTAACTAATCAAACCTCCAGGAACTGAAGTGAAAAAAGTGAAAACAAAACTGCCATTATTTGATCCAAGTATTTTTGCGTGAAACGGCTGCTGAATGTGCGAGTGTGTGTTTATAAGATGAATGGCTACAGAGCTGTAATAGTAATGAAGGAATTCTGTCAGCGTGTGTTTTTAGAGTTGGGCCAATAGTCACTTTTTTTAGCATCATCTGCTGAAGGTGTTGAGAATTCACAAAGAAGAAAGTTTATACAATGTTTTAAATTCTATATGTGAGGAGGATTTCGTTTCTCCTGCCTACAATGTTTTGCTCCAAGAAAAAAGCTCTCAAGTCATTTTAATAACGGGGCGTTAGATATTTGTTTTTTTTTACATTCCCTTTAGTCCGGTGGGTTGGCTTGAGCTCTGTATTTTTAGTGAACCTTTCCTAAACCAGGTTTTATTGTAGCCTCCAGTGGAAATCCAGTAAATCACAATGCATGTACGTTCAGTTGTAAATGTGGAATAGCATCCAAATAGTATTAATTCAACAGCAGCAGTATAAAGGGAAGGTTTCTGCCTGATGTGGAGTTTTATGATGGTGTGAGGCATATTTTCTTTCTTTCCCCTCGTTTCCAATAGTTTTCCATTAATGTGTGATTTTCTACTGACATGCTAAAACCCTTCTATGAATCAGCTGTATGTTTCTCCTGTTAACCACTAGGAATTGGTCATTATTGTCAATGGTCTGCACTATTAAACTGCAATTATAAAATTATTATGACTTTATTTAAATTTTCTACATGTTCTTAAAATGTCATTTTCTGCCCAGTACTAAACAGAATGTCAATATAACGTGCCAGTTATATGCGGTTTAAATAACCACCGTGTGACAACATTACTGACTGTTCATCTTGTGTAAATGTTGCTGTTGCTGTATTTGTTTTATATATATATTTATATATATATATGTATGTATGTGAAAAAAGAATAGTGTTTACACTACTGCAAAGAAAAATCAATATGTAATCAGTTTACATGCTCTCAATAGGTCATATATCTAACAATTTGCATGTTGTCTTGTCATTCACTACAATTCCAATAAACCTGCCTCACATTCTCTGAAGGTGTGTTTGTGTTTCCTCCATCACACATTGCAAAATGATTGTTACAAGTGCTGTATCATTGCATACATTGCTTTTCCCCATTTGTGTAGAGGTTACCTGTAGAGCAGGAACAGCATTGTGATCACCTTTTAGAGAGGTCTGACTAATTCCCTATTAGCTGGTGCTGAAAGTATGTCGCAATGTTTCTAATCATACCTGTGGTAAATGTGCACACAGACACACCCGTGTTGATTTCAACAGATGAGTAAGTGAAGCTAGTAGTTGCACAGTGCACTGTAGCCTAGTATTTTGAAAGACGTACTTAAGCTACAAACCTACTATAAACTGTATGTTAATAATTCACTTTTTAATGAAAGCTGTATTAGAGACTAATGTAGCTTTACATTTCTCTAAGAACGTCAGACCCGCTAAAAAAGATGCAGGACAGTAGATATTATCTTTTTTTATTCCATGGATTCTTATTGTCTATTGCCTTATTGTCTTCTTGCCAACATTACCCATATTGCAACACAACTGCTGACTAGTCATGGGAATTCTACCTCTTTTCAGTGACTGAGCTCAACAATCAAAGCCTCTTTTGGCTCCAAAACAGCTCTTTGTTTAGTACCACTTTAGTTCCCCTGGCTTTTTATATTTCAGCCACATTCAGCAGTGCTTCAACTTATGATTGGTTTGTTTGCACATAAATCGCTTGCACTGTTCAGTATATTTATACTGTACCTTATAATTTCCAGGATACAATAATCCATAGATGATGTAAAGACATTAAACTCTATTAATTATGCTTATTGGACATTTACATTGACTTACATTGAGCAATGTTAGCGGCCAAGGCAAAATGATAGTAAGATGTGGTTGGGTGGATTTTGGCAGACGCCCCTCCGCTTCCAGTCTCTCTGCTAAGCTACACTGACTGGCTGCTGGCTATTGCTGTCTATTTAAAGTGGAAATGCGAGAGAACTATCTATCTTCTCATCCAACTCTCGGTTAAAAGGCCAATAAGTACATTTCTCATCATGTCAAGCTATTCCTTTGAGAATGTCTGCCTTTCTTCAGCAGTACATTCAAACTGACGACCACAGCTGTAAAAAAACAACAACAGCTGTTTTATTTTGTTGGGCAGTGAGAAGCTCAAGTTGAACATTTAATGGAGGACTCAAGAGGAAATCAGCAGCAATTTTTGCAGCCCTAATCGTTTTCTAATTTTGCCAAACTTCATACTTAATTCACTTTCATTTGCCAGAAAGTCTCAGCCATTCCTGGCATCCACTCTAGCCGAGGACCTTTAGCTATTATAGGCAGGACTATTCACACAGCGGCATCTCAGCATGAAGGTCCCGGGGTCAGATCTGAATCAGTGGTTCCAGGGTGAAGGTTTCTGTAAATGGATGGATGGATACATTTATTTTGCAGTTTCATTTAGATACCGCCGACGTGGAATTGTCCTTAATTAGAGGGTTAAAGTGTACTTTGGCTCCCTGCAGATAAACTATTACCTTGGTCATCCTTATAAAACTGATAAGTACCAATATGTAGAGAAGTCTGCCTCATTGGCTCTGACTTGAGATCAGCCTCCCTTCCAAACGTCAGCCTCTGTCATTAACGGAGCAAATAGGAGGATAAATCTCTCAAATCTGTCAAAGTGTAACTCCTCCCCAACCCAGTTTAGGCCTTAAATACAAGCGGCGTGGGAGGACATATCAGCCCTGACACAGAACAGCCTCTGTCTTGTTGCCGAAGTGCAAACATCATGAGGACTCTTCAGGAGAGAATCATCATCGCCTCCATTTTATTGTCTCTGATCTGTGCCGTTCAGGTAAGTTAATTACTTCTGCTTTTGCTGTTTATGGCCTGAGACTTTGCTTTAGTCTCATTGCCTCTGATTTTTGATGGAATTTGCCCTTCATGAGTTGTTAAAAGATCTTATATTTGCCTTTACAGGTCAGCTCACTGCCTCTACCCGACGACTGGAATGGCTTGCTGCAGCGGACCAAGCGGTCACTTTTGTGGCGATGGAACAGCATGAAGCCTGTGGGCGCCAGCTGCAGGGACCACCTGGAGTGTGGCACAAAATACTGCAGGTACGCACCTTTGGGAAACTCAGCTTGAACTCACAATCAGAAGAAATGTATGAATAGATGAACATGCTTCATTTGTAGCTTTTAAATTTGAGCATTTGTTTTTATTTCAACTCATTTATGTCTGTTTCCATTAAATATTTTATCACTTATGTGTAAATCGCAAACATTCCTCCAAGTGATATCAAATAGACGTAATGTTCCATTTCATAGTTTTCAAAGACTGTATGTGATGATATCTTTGTACTGTGTGAGTGTAATGTGCCATGTCTTGTCCACGTGTATTGTGCATGGCAGGAATGACCCTACAATAAAGTTTCTCCTTATCTCTGCAGGAAAAATATCTGTTCCTTCTGGAGCACCTGATCAAGAGACACAAAAAAATAACTACATCAGGGTGACAAACAACTTTATGGACTGCAGCTTCTCAAAATCAACCCTGTAATAAATCACCGCTCTGACATGCTGTCGGCTCGAACTGAAGACCGGCTGGCTCCTTATCAAACTCCGTTGATGTAATCTGATCTGGCGCCGCACTGCAGCGTAAACAACGCCATAAACGTTCATGTGAGCGGTCAAGTGGCTCCATCTACTGCAGAATTGATTTTTTTAGGATTTAGCCAGGACGCACATACACGGGGCTGTATAAATCTGTCTTTGATAAGGAAATATAAATACTCATGCAAAGTTTTTTGAGGTGCTCTGAGTTTATTGGTTGGATTGGATATTTCATATTTATTTGTACATATTGTAAACTATGTAAATATTTATACTTTTATAAAAAAAAGAGGTTGTATTGACCAAACTTTGTTTGAAGTTCAGAATCAATTCAAATCGCCCATAGAAGCAACTTTCCTTTTACTCTTTCAGTGCAATGGGAAAAGACTATAAACACTTTGATGCTGTTTGTTAAAAAAGATGACTGGGATTTCTTTTTTAATTGAATTTATTTCTGTACTTTTTCATCACAGGCCATGTGATACTTTAAATCCAAACTCTTCACCTATTTTTTTTTTTTTTTACGTTTTGAACTATTATTCTTTATTGCTGCAACAAAGTACCAGAAATGATCAAAATTAAAATAAATACAAGTATATATTTCTCGTCTCTGTGAAAAATGACAGGAAAACCTCCATAGTTACTTTGATAACAGTCCTGAAATGCACAGGAGGGTTGGGAATGTGAGGATTTGGGTTTTGCCATGTAAACATGTCAAATTCTTGCTAGCGTGGAGAAACCAAATATTAAAGTGGCTCTCAACTTTTGTCTTGTGTGGATGATGAGAGCTGGTCAAAGTAAAAAACAGAATCAGAAATACTTAATTAATGACCGAAAATCGAAATTGGGTAACAACACAGTGCTCCTTGGAGAAATTATAAGAACATAGATAAGATATAAAGAAAAAAAAATAGGTGAAAATAAAAATATAGATAAACATGTGCATTAAACTATGATATATAACCCTGATATAGAGATAGAAACATGTAAAGATAATCTACACTGTAACAATAGTGTAGATTGTAATGAGTAAAATTGAAATAAGCAAAAATGTGCATTAAACATTGAGTGGTGAAAAAGATGTCTGACGTCTGACATCTGTCCACTGCAGTACTAATGTGTGTGGCTCAGTCCAGCAACATGCATTTTTTACAGGTATTAATATTCATATGAGGCATCCAGCTGAAAAACATCTGCAGAAGACCTCAATGAGCTTCCAGAAGGGGACACCACCATGTGGGTTTTTTACTTTAGACATGAAGTTACCCACAGAATATGACAGGGGCAACCACGTGAGACATATTGTACAACCGTCCTTGAAAATGGATGCATCAGTAGCTGAACACTGACTGCTCGTTTTTCCCCACTGGAGGGCGAGCTGACACAGGCTTAGTGAGAAGACCTGGCCAAAACCAACAACCTGCAGTTATGTTTGCATACTGAAATGATACAACAATACCAAAATTACTACAGTAACAGTTTGAAAGTCTGTATCTGATCACTTTAAGGGTTCACAATTTGGACTTTTTATGCATCATGTCTCTATTTAGGCACTAAAACAGTCACTGATGAGTTCTACAAGTATGTGAACATCATTTGTTACTAATATGTGGATTTATTACTATTTTTGTTTGCCTATTTTCATTTTTACTGTTTTTACAGTTTTTGCTATAGATAGATAGATAGATAAAACACTAAAATAGTATATACAATTATATATATATATATATATATATGTATATATATATGTATGTATATATATATATATATATATATATATATATATATATATATATATATATATATATATATATATATATAGACATATACATAGATAGATAGATAGATAGATAGATAGATAGATAGATAGATAGATAGATAGATAACCCCAGACCTATATACTGTCATAAATGACAAAGACCAGCAGATAAACCTTACATTTAAGAAGCTGGGAAATTTTTTTCACAATTTTGCTTGAAGAATGACTAATTAATCCCAATGTTGCTTTATCAAAAAGTAGTTGCAGCTGATTTTCTTTTCATTGCATCTCCATATGAAAAGTGGAAAATTAAAATAACGTTCATTTTATATCATGAAAGGATTTAAGTTAGGAATGAGAACAATCTCTAATTAGTAATAAAATGGCCGTAACGTTAATTCGGCATGGTTAATCATAACTAAATGTGTTGTTTCCTCAGTAGGCTGTTTGTCAGAATGGGTGATGAAGCGACTCTTTGGTGTGACTCATCATAATAAAACGCACAGTCATGATTCCAGTCCTCACACGGTGTAACTGGGACATAAGTTACAAGCCTACTCATGATGTTTATTTTTATCATTTGACAGACTTTATTAATAAACCATTTCCTACCAGGTGTCTCGGCTGCGCTGAGTGGCAGTCGCTTCTCCCTCCTCATTGGCTGAAGCCGGCGTGACGTCAGATCTCCGCGAGGGTGCCGAGCGGTGCTGAGGCGGCGGCGTGTGGACAGCTGAGTGTGTCTGGACTGTCAGAGCCGGACCCGCATCATCCGACCTGATAACAGAGTTATGAAGCTTATTGATCCGAGTCGCAGATGTCGCGTAACAGCGCGGGAAAATAAGAGCTTCCTGATGCAGCTTTGACGTCAAAGGTGCGTCGAGATGAGATGATTTTAAATATTTTTTTAAAATATTGTTAGGTTGCAGGATATTTGGTCCAAATCAGGCTATTTGGAAGAAGAGGATGGATATCACCTCCGGCTGCAGACTGATTTCAGGTAGGTGTGTTATTATTGTAATAAAAGCAGCAGAGACTCTGCTCATGTGATGGATGCTTCAAAATACAGGAGCGCTCGTCTTCATATGTGCTTTAGCTACTTTGCCTTGAAGTCAATTATTCAGCTGTGTCTTGATGCTAATTTGTCTTACTTCATGTGAGGTTTAAGTGTGTTTGTGTGTGTGTGTGTGTGTGTGTGTGTGAGAGAGAGAGAGATGCTACTTCTGTCATGGTGTGTTCAGTGTCTCATGATGTCTAACATGTTGTCCTACTTGCATATTTCACCATCACAGATGCCTTCATACTGTACTCTCCCCACCGAACCTTCCTCCTCTCTTCATCCGTGTAAATCTATGTCACTTTTCAGATCCAGTATCATGTGATCATGTGTCCTTTTAATTGGCATCTCACTGAAACTTTTCCTCGCATGATTATGGACCCAAAATGAGCTGTGATGTCTCCATTATAGAGAGCAGCAACCCAGCTGACAAGCGTCAACATCGTCTGTCTCCAAGCACGAGAACCAAAATTTAAAAAAAAAAGAAAAAGGGGGCACTCCACAGTCCCATCCTTCATGTGAGATGGCTGACTTGACCTGACAGACGAATATCCAGTGAAATATCCCCAGTTAATCACGACCGTCTCCATCCCAGCGTGCTCCAGTATCCAGACGACAATTGTGCCGCAATTTCGGGGGCAACAGTGGAGTCTGTGCGGTGGAGTTGTTAGTCCTCTGCAGCCAGCTAGTCAGTCACGCTGGCCTACTTTTCTCTTCTGGTATTGAACTATTGAACTGTTGAGGATAAGATGGATGAGACACGACAGGATCGAGAATTATTCCATTCGTCTTTCATATTTCATCGCCAGAGATTTTTTAATCCAACCGATCAAATGACAACATGTGGATTTAGAGTAAAGTGTGTGAATGCCTTTTTAAAAAAGGACGTCCAAAAGCATTCTCTTCCGTTCTCTTCCTCACCTACACCTTCACTCAAAACTGTGGGGGATTCAGTGTCTTGCTCAAGGACAAAACACGAGCTCTATAATTAAGGTCCTACCTGCTCTGCCTCCTGAGCTACAGCCATAAATAGGATGCTTTGCTGTGCAGTTCAGCAATAAGCAAACAGTAGCCTGATTTTTTTTAAACCAGCTTGATGGCCAATCACATCTGAATATCTGGTTGCGATGTAAGTCACGATTAAAGCGGGAACGTTGTGACACATTTACCTTCATCAAAAACAACGCAGCGCCTGTGATTTGGATGTTGCACTGACATAGAACTTGGTCTCTTCTGTTGTAGAGCAGATTTCTAAGTCTTCTAAAATGCTTGATTCTCAACATTTTGTTGTTTGAATCGACGCTCTTAGGAAGGTTCACCAAAGACCCGCAGCGAAGCCACGTGCATCCACTTTTTATACTGATCAGATGAAGCGACGGCTGACCGACATGGCTGAATGTTACAGCCCCAACAGCACAACACAAACAACGGGCTCAACCCAATGACCAGCGATATGCAAGGAGGGCATCGTACCTGAGGATTAGTTTGTCAAGCAAAGTGATTTTACCTAACTTTACTAAATAATAATGTCGTATATTCAGTCTATGTTCCTCCAAAACACAGGATTCAAACCATCAGCTCGTCATCAAGCTCTGCCGAAGCCTGATACCAAGCCATTCACTTGAATCAGGTGTGCTGGAGCAGGGAAACATCTACAACACGCAGGGCAGGGCGGCCCAGGAACAGGACTGAAACACACTCAACGGAACTAACAAACAAAACAGGGAAAATAACTCTTAAGATGGTCAGACACTGCTTTGTCTGGAAGAGAGAGTCCCTCCTCCACCAGACTGTCTTAAAAAAAAAAAGGGCAGGGCCACCTACTAGTCAGCCAATCATGAGACACTGCACAGATTCTTCGTTCTGAACATCTCGACCTATAGCTTCCCAACCAGAAATCACCATCACTGGCTAAGTGGAGATGAAGAGAGGTGGACCCCTCTGCTCTGAAACAGTGACGCCAGCAGCTCAACAGTCAAAGCCCAGTGAGTGATGTTGTCCCGTCTGTAAGCAGCTCGTTCAATACTTCAGGAATCTCTATTGCACCTGTTTACCAGGCAAGAAGGCGAGAGCGCTCTGTCAGCCTGTAAATGCACAGTAAGCTGCAGAGAAAATGCAAAATATACATAAAACACTGTCATATGGCTGTTTTAACCTCTAGGTGCTTCTGTCGTGCATCGTGCCTTAAACAAGTTTACCAGAGATGCTATTTATGATTAAAAGAGTCCTGCAAAGGTCGTTTTTCCATCAGTAATTCGATGTGTTTACTACCCGTTGCCATGGAAAAGCTGTTGTTTATCCCGGGGACATGATGAGGATTACCTCCTCGTGGTCGTCGGCAGCAGATGTTGCTCAGATTGTTTACACATTAAAACCAGAACAATAACACAGCAGTGTGACGGCCACAGCCTGACGCACGATGTGAAGGGCCAAAAACAGGATGTTACTTCTATGGTGTTGGATTTTCTGCTCATGGTTTTCAGTCTCGTTTAAATTCACAACACAGCACCAGGCCGAGGGCAGATATCAGTGAATGGTGTGGGATTGTATCCTAGCAACATTAATGGTCACCGATAACTTAAATCCTATTCTTCGTCTGCATGGCTTATATTTGACTTGTTTAGCATACAACCGCTTTAAAGTTGTGTTTCATGACAGGATGATGATCATTATTCATTTTGTTTCTGTTTCAGGCTTGATGTCTGTAAATTCAATAGTAATGCAGACGAATTTGGTGGAGCTGCATTAACTAAACTGATGTGAAAATGTATTTACTCTTAGCGGCGCCAGCGGTGTGTCTCTGCAGTGCAGCTGCCCTAGTTACAGAGCCGCTGAGTATCTGTGAGAGACGGTGGTTGGCCCAGGCGGAGAGAGGAGGAGTTTGTTAATGGTTGACTGAATTATGGAGGCGAGGCTGTGCTGAGGGCGACAAGCAGACAGCAGAGCGGGACTGTGACTGGAGGACCAGAGATGCGATGTGAGGGAGCAGTCGCCTGAAGTTGTGCTTTATGTTTGCAACTTTTTCTTTTCTGCCGGGATGCTTTTACACCCAAACATTAAATGCATTATTTTTTTCAAACTACAGTCCATAATGAGGTCTCTGAGGCTTAAAGCTTGTCACAGCATTATAGCTAAGAGGGTCCATTGAGGGCAGAAAACAAAAGAAAAAATCAAGAAGCACATCCTCAGAGAGATCAACATCAACGCTTCACGCAACAAAAGATATCATTTATACAGATTACACTCACATGCAGCATTAAAACATGTCTCCAGGGTCCGACTGTGCATAATTGAAAACACTTTTACACAAATACAGGAGAGCCATGTCTGCTCATAGGGCCAGGTCTAAACTTGTGGTAGTGAAATCTACATTCAGTTCACAGGCAAGAGCACTGTGGCGTTGTGTGGTGATACATTTTAGAGTGTTTTTGTCATTATCACTAACACAGATTTGAGCAAATTTGTGCTCAAAATCTGAGACGCAATTCTTTTTTGTGCACAAAAAATGTCTGTAAATGTTCCCTTCAACTCGTGACAAATGGGAGCATCATATTAATTGAACAATTGCGCGTTTCAGTGTTAAACCTAACCCGTCCTTGCTAGTGAGAGACTGAGCCTTTTCGAGGATGTTCCTTTCATACCTAATCGCATACCCCAACTCAATCACCTGTGACCAGTGAACCTATTTATCTGTGAAATGTTCCAAACATTCCACAACCTTCCCAGTCATTTGTTGCTCCTGTCCCAACTTGTTTGAAAACGTGGTGCTGGCATCAAATTCAGAACAAGCAAACCATTTCAATGTAGTATTTGTCTAAAAGGATAAGCAAAATGATTACATCCTGTTATATTTATGTTTTATACCGCATACCAACTTTTTGGAATCGGGGGTTTGCAAGTCTAACTGCCCTAAAACTTCCCTTATAGACCCCGGAACCACTTATTATATGTTCCGATTTGTGACGTGAACAGTTTGTTTCTGTTCATACTGTCTCATGAGCTGCAGGAAATTAGTCACGAGCCTTCATTCTCGCGACTGATTTCACGCATTTTTTTTTTATAGGTGCAACATTCTAGTTGAAAACATTGAAATGAACTAAAATCAATCAAAGAATGTGAAGAATTAACAGTCATGACGTTGTGATGTCTGTCTCTTGTGTTGTAGAGATACACTATCTACCCAAATTAGCATGCTAACCAGCCAGCCCGGGGCCCACTCTGGCCCAGTGCCCCTTTGCGAGGTTTGTAAACACCAACACGTCCCAAGCTCCAGGTCCAGACTGTTAGCTGCACGGCTAATTCAGCAAACTAGCTAAGGGCAGCCACAATTACGGCGGTTACTCTCGTAGTATACTGCTCCCCATTTGCTTTTAGCAGGAATTTGACAGGAGGCCAATTCTTACATATTGCATCTTGAATTCTCGGTATTATATTCTTAAGGAGTGGGTTTAATGCATTCCCATCACCATGACAACCAATCTGAGTTCAGACTGAACACACAGGAGCAGTAGTAGAAACTGACTGTTTCATGTATTTTATATATCCGCACATATAATCTATATGTATCCACCTTTGTACTCTGTATGCATGAAACCCCCCTCTGAGGTCACATTTAAAGCAGATCCATCACACTCAGAAGCAATTCTCTTCTTTTCTTTCAGGATTAAATTTTAGGAGCATGGAGACACTTTCCATGGCCCAGCCTCATCCAGCATCATGATTGGGACGTCCAGTCTCTCAGGGGACACCCTGATAGCATGCCACTTCCCCGTGGTTCAACTTCCCACTTGGCAACTTCCTGTCCAGGCCCTGTGCAGCACGGCAAAGAGGCCCGGCCGGTTGTGCTCAGTGGGCCTGACCCGAGCCGTGTCCCTCCCAGAGCAAGACTCGCTGAACCGAGAGCATGCCTTCACCGGCGGCAGAAAACATTTCTCCAGCAGCTACAGTATTCTCAACGAGGACCGGGCGGAGGAGGAAGGGGGCAGTGACAGCAGCGGGAGGTATGACTCCAACTCGTCACCTGAGGAGACGAGTTCCCATCTGAAGAAGGAAAGCTCTGGAGCCCGAGGCAGCCTGCGATCACACAACTCATTTCTTCCCAACGCAGACCTCGACGAGGATGAGGAAGATGAAGATAGTGATGGAGGTAATCTACACAGATATCACGAGGACTCATCCTTTGTGTTGCATGGAAATTCCAACTGGCCTGTGAGTAATGGTGCCAGGAACTATACAATGTCCCGCAGGGATGTGGACAGTGAATGGAGCAACGAAGGGACCATGTTGGGTACTCAGACTGACAGAAAGTGGCTCTCTAACCAGCCCAACCAGCTGGACTCACTGCAGGCTGAGTGCCAGTGCTTTCATGGCAGCAGATCTGGCACCGTAGCTTACGGAGAGCATGACTCAGACAGACTGAAGGATAACATGTCCTGCTGCATCCACAGCCAACACAAATGTTCCCCAGAGCTGTTCTCCAACGGCCACACAGAGTATGTCAGCGACTCCTCCTGCAACAGCTCTGATGGCGTCTTGGTTAACTTCTGCACCATCTACAACCGGAGCAACAATCCTGCCACGCCTCATGATCTCAGCAGTCCTGCAGTTCACCCCTCTCAGTCATCTGAGGGATCCGTGTTCCTCAACCTCCAACCTGTTCCAAAAACTCCAGCCGAGGACCTCCGACACTCTCCTGGAAAAGAGGGGGTTGACACTACGCCCTCTGCTTCCTGCTGGTCTCCTCAGGGCCTCGACTCAAACTGCAATCTTTACTCCCTGGAGCCGCTACCCCCTGGTCTCTCCTCTCTGGAGGTATCCGACCTGACTGCTTGTCTACAAAGCCAGGCCACGCTGGCCATCGGGACCAACCAGAAGTACTACAAGCTTGTGACTTGTGACCTCTCCTCCCAGTCGCCCAGCCCAGCCTGGTCCAGCCACACCAGCTGCCCCGAGGTTCAGAGCAGAAGTAGCCCCTTCCCTCCCTCCGAGCACCTCTTTGTTGACCATAAGAAGGAGGCACAACATAAAGAAGTCAAGAAGGTAATGTTGGAATGAGACACCTCTTTTCTTATAACTGAATTAGATGGTATAGGTGTGCTCAACATTTTTACAAGGAAAATGTAAAAAAAAAATAAATAATGCACAGCTATTTAAAAAATGAGGTTGTTGCGGTTAGGTCTTAACCCCATACAAACGTTTTCCAACATCATACCAACATCTTCTATTGTTTCTGAATCCCCATCAGGAGAGAGAAGATCAGCAAAAGGAGAAGAGGTTCTCCGCCGCACAGTGCAGCGCCGGGTTTGACTGCTCTCAGCTGCAGACCTATGATTACCAAGTCGCCACCACCTCCACTGACAAAGCCCTCTGCAGGAAGAAGCATACAGACAGCATCCAAAGCTTCTCCCACTCGCCCTGTTCGCTGTGCCCCAGCCAGTGTAGCCCACATAGCAGTAAGCGCCAAGGCACAAGCATGGCATCCACACAGCCATCTGTGATCCTGGACCGGGAGCACTGTGATACTGATGCTGCTGAGAGGGGTAAGGCAATCAATAAGAGATTTTTTTTTGCATGTGTTGCACTGTTTTATAAATGAGGAAAAAAATCTAACATCCGTTCCAAATAGAGATTCTGTTTCAATGCCGCAGACAAATATTTTCCGTGTTTACTGAGCCTAAAACCAATGCATGGAGATAGCCAACCCAAAGTGTCAGTATGACAACCCAGGAATGAGACTAAACAATCAGCTAGCTGAATATGGAAAAGGTAGAAACATAGTTGGTGTCTGCGCTCAGTTACAGGTAGGACTAAACTCAGCACTCACCAGAGACGTTGGTTATTTCCGTACAGCGTCTTTCCCTTTTCCTCTTTCCTCTCTCTTCCTCCAGTGAGCAGTCAACAAAGACGATAATTTACATAACATGACTATATACCGTCTTAGATTTTGTGTTTCGTGATGTGATATCAATGTTGTCTTTTCCTGGCTAAAAAGGTAGCATTACAGTTTAGTGATATGATTTTCTAAACCTACTTAAATATTCTACCTATTCTTATACTAGCCTTTACCCACTTTTCCACTACAGTATTGTTGTAAGGCCTATTTTGTCACCTAGTCTTAAAACGTATGAAGTGCTTTTGAGAAGATTTTAAACTTGTGCAAATACTCTTTGCATTGATCTTGCATGTAATCACACCAGGCCATCTTCATGTTTCGTGGATGACTGTTTGCCATAGAATTAATATGTGTCCAACGGTGATTATCAGATAACAAAAACTGCTGTTCACGCTATTTTTTGTATCCATTCCCTACTTTTCAGGAGCATGTGCATCGGAAAATGAAGTGGTGCGCTTCAGTAAGGCCCAGAGACCAACCTCGCTGCCCATCCAGCCGTTTGTCCTCGTCCCTGCAGACAAACCCCAGGCCCAACACTTGGGCTGCCTTCTGGAGCAGTACATGAACCAGAAGAGCAGCAAGTCTGGCAGCTCCCAGTCAGGCTTCAAGTTCAAGGGCAAAAGGAGTCAATGCTTCTCTAATCTCCAGCTGTCACCTATGGGGGGACACTACCCCGTCTTCCTGGAGGCTCCCTCGAGCTCTGACACCTGCTCCACCTGCACGCCGAGTCCAGAGTGCTTCAGCCGCAGACACACGTGGAGCCAGTCCAGCAGAGGCCAAGGACACCCAAGTCCATGTACATCAAAAAGCAGCCTGGATCCAGGTCACAGCAGCCCAAAGCCACCACAGGTTCAGGTGCAGGATAGAATGAGCCCGCACTCAGGCAAAACTCCGACTTTTATAAATCTGACCCAAGCCCCAAATCAGCCCAGTCTAGTTAAAATCCCCACCTACCAGGACCTTATTAACCTCACACCTGAGCAGAGCCGTGCGATCAGTCAGCCCCAGACACACACCTCCCACCATACAATATTCTCTCATACACCACCCACTTTAACCCTAACCACTGACACCCATCACCCAAACCTGCAGGCGTCCCTGTCTCCCCCAGAGAAGAAGCTCCCTCAGTACCAGGCAGCACCTGCAGCTGACTCCGGCTTTTTTCACAGTAGCTTTACAGCTGCCCTCTCCTCAGTAGCTCCTCTCTCCTCTTTAAGTTCCCTGCTATCGTTTGCTGCTTCCGGGCTGCACACACAGCAAATCCCGGAGAATGCCGGGAAAAGTCAGAGTCAACACAGTGAATCTCTGATCCTGAGCGACAAGCCGCCCACGGAGTTCTGCCTCTCACCCGAAACATCTTATGAGTCCATGTCTATCAGCCATCTTCAGAGGAGAGGTGAGGTCAACGAATCACTGGTACACTATATCAGTTTGTATCAAAACCTGATGTGAAATGGAGTATGCCGTACAGTGAATTCTGAACGGGGTTAAAAGTGACCCAGTAACAGTAACGACTGTATCCCTCCTTGATTGGATTGTCTATCCAGTGATAAGCGTTTGAGAGCAGCAATAAAAACTCACTGTGCTGCAGCAGTGCCTTCAATACCCTGAAGGGGCTTCCTCTCAAACATGACCTATTTTTAACTCTCCCTGCACATGATTGGCCGAGCCTTCTGCTCTGTAGCCTATGTGTGTGCGCGCGACTGCGAGCTCCAACAGAAGGACGAGAGGGAGAGTGATGCAGTAGAAACAGTGTTAATGATTTATAACACACCTAATCATTTTGTTTCAGCGCCACTACCATATGGTCCACCCGGTGCAAATTTGATTACATAAATGTGAGCCTTCTGCAATGGATAATCAGCGATGGAGACATTAGCAGCAGTGGTTAACAGTCTGTGTGGTGCAGCACTGCAGGCGGCATCAACATGCATAAAGAATTCACCGTGACATTTGCAGAGGCTAGAGATGAAGAAAGGGAGGCAAGGGAGAGGGGAGTCAAGGAGGATCGTTGCTAAAATGGAAAACTCACCCTTTCATCTGGAGTTCTTGAGCACATTTGCATTCGTGCAATATGATAATGAACCCAGACGCCATCTCTCTCTCTCTCTCTCACATGTTGTATGCATTGACCTAGTTAGCGAGGTGAAAATCTAAATCCTAAAGGGATTTTTCTTTGTTGAGTCATTTTTTTCAGCAGCACCAACAGTAATATCACTGCAACCTTCTTTCAATATAAATCAAGAATTGATCTTGACATCAGTCTGCGAAGAGGACAGACAGAACAAGAAGAAAACAGCTTATTTTATTTCACAGCATCCCAGTTTTTTTTTTATTGGTGTTGCGACATGTACTGTAGCAATTTCGCCCAAACATGGAAGCATCAGCTCATCCAACCACTGTCCTTGTCCACTGTCTTTAGGTTTACTGAGGTCTGTGAGCCGGGCGGTGGATTTGATCATGGCTCATTTTGGCAGCAGCAGAGACCCTGAAGAAAAGGTATAAATTGGCAGAGCGAAGCAGCATCACAATGGAAAAGTGCCAAGCTAATATTACTTACATTCATGGACTGGAGTCAAATAACTTGTGTCAGCAGGAAATATACTGTATTATACTCATATTTCTCTCCTCTTGCCACAGATGCGTTTGGGTAACAGCTCGCGCAGTCCCACAATCGCCGGTCTGGTCCTGGAACATTTGTGTCCAGCGATCCAGAATATTCTAGAGGACGGTCTAAGGGATCACAAACTGGATTTAATCATCGGGCAGCGGCGCAACCACTCCTGGAGTGTGGTAGAAATCTCTACTAGGATTGGTAACTAGTGGTCATGATTCAAAAGTCGTCAGTGTCCTAGTTGTCTATTTGTTGTGAGCTTTTTGATGAACTCTTCTGTCCAACTCTGCCACAGGTCCGTCCACCAGGGTCCTTCACAGCCTGGTCACCAAAATCAGACTATGTCCTCAGCTCACCAGCCACTGTATGAGACTGAGAGCCTTCCTCATGGGCCTGCTAAAGTAAATACTGCAGCACCCTTTGATCGTACTGATGATGTGAAAAATGCTAATAGAATTACTGTGCATATTTATCTTTTGTTGGTCATTTTCTTTCTTCTAGCTTGAGAGCTTTGGAGTTCTGGCTCAGTCACCTCCAGAGTCAAAAAGGTGAGCACACAGTCAATTTGCTGTACCACTTATTTTTGGCCACACTGCACTGTATCAGCAAGGCACAGTGTCAGATGGTGATCAGTTGGACGTTTGGGTGACCACTTTGGCACTGAAAAATGTCATGTCAGCATGATGTTAGCAGTTAGCTCCATTGAAGCCTTGCATAGCAGCTAGTTAACGCATTATATAATAATATAATAAAAGGAGAATACAGAAACCTAAACTAAACTAAACACAGTAATGGAGGACAAACCATAATGCCATGGGGAACACATCAACAACACAGAGAACAGACACAGAGACAAAGGTTTAAAAAATCAACTGATGTACCACTGGAGTACACAGAAAAAGGGCGGGGAAAAAACAAAGGCATAGTGACACATGACACCCAGTCCGCAAAATAAAATAAGGAAACAACCAAAAACCCAAAACATCAAAATCAGCATGAGGGCACAACAAGCTCATCACTGAAAATATTTTCCCAGACACGGCGCTACAAGCTTAAAAACAAGTGAAGTTTATGGCTGAATCTTTTTTCATCAGATATCTTAGTTACAAAAAGATTGAGCTAGCAAGGTTTCGTGTTTATTTGTGGGGTGTTCATTCAGTTTGGAAAATCCAACGAACGCTGGAAAGTGTTAACGTTAGCTACAGTTGGTTGGCTGACTTAACAGGGACTAGAAATCGTCTCTGCTGCTTCGGTAAGTTGTTATTAAGGTTTGGCCTATTTGCTGGAGTAGTAAACTATGTCTCCTGATGTGACGGAATGTTCTCCAGTCATTAGTCAGACCCCATTTATTTCCAGGCAAACAGATCACGTGAGAAAAATTCCCCAGAATAGGATGAATACCTTTTGATTATATCATTTATTTTGTCTGTAACCTTTACCAACAAATTATTGCATATGTTTGCTCACACTCACTACTGTCTCCACAGATGTAGTGACTACATACTACCATTCTTGGGGCTTCCTGTCCACGTCACTGGGTCAGTGTCAGCCCTTGTTTCAGGAGCTGCTTCTTCTTCTGCAGCCGCTCTCTGTGATGCCCTTTGACCTCAACTTGCTCCTGGAGCCCCGACTGTTACGTAACAGACAGCTGTGTTCGGAGGAGGAAGGTGTTTCTCCACCTCCGCCGTGCTCAGCCCTCCTCGTGACCAGCTGGCCATTACTGCAAGCTGACAAAAAGGTAGACCGTACCGGCAGTGGTCAACAAACTGAGACGTCACAGCAGACAGTTCTGCATCACCAAGATGAGAGACTCAGTTCCGAACGGATGCAGGCCAACAGGAGTCCATTGTTAGCTCCTATTCCAGAGTGGTGGCCGAAAGAGTCTGACCTAATAGACGGTGTGGATGAAGCAGAGGACTGTAGCCAGAATAATGCAGACGCGTGGTCGCAAATAAGTATGGACAGCAGGCAAGAAGAGAGGAAGGGAGAGAAAGACAATGACACACCGAATTCATCGACTTGTGTCCGGGATGAGAGTCCGTGTCAGGGCTGGCCTCGCTGGGCCAAACTGTTCGGAGCAGCTGATACTCCCACCAGGACAGACACCCTTTCTCACAGTCAGATTGGAGCACAAACAAGGAGGTAAGAACCTGAGATTTTTTTTTTAAATTTCATTGTGAGACTTGGATGCAGATTAATGGAGGACAGACGCTGCAACACTCGACTCATAACAAATAACTCTTTATTGTTGCTTTCGTAGGTGCAAGCGACCATCACAGTGGCTGCATTTGGACAGATCGCAGCTCGGACTGTTGGCTCAGTCCATCAGGTCAATGAAGCTTGGAGGAGGTCAGACTGAGAGGGATTCTTGAAAACTAAAGCCTCTGTGGGTGGAGGACATAGCAGAGGCTATTTACTGTAATAACAAAAAGTCGTAACTGCATGATAATACATACACAGTGCTCGGTCACACTGCCAAACTGAACAGAAAGCACACAACATACAGGATTAACAGCTTCGGCAACGGCCCACATTCATCAAGCTCTGCGTTGCACCAACTATTCTTAAACTAATCGCTGAGTTTGAGTGCATCCTTTTCTGTTCTTAGCATCCAAATGTAATAATCAGGTTGTGTAATGTAATAATTACAACTATGGGGAAAACTATAAAGGAAACATCTGTATCACTGTCAGGAAGGAAGCAGGAAGTCGTTGTAGCATCGCAAGGGACTCCTTAAAATGTTGGCATTGTGCCTGGGGGCGGTGCCTTACGTCCTGCGTCAGCTCTCATTGGGTGTCTTCTCACTTGTAACTTCAAACAGAGATGATTTTTGCGATCATCATCATCTGTTCGTGTACCATATGTAATCAATTATTATTATTTTAATCCAAGTCATTATTTTTTCCTAAACTGGAGTAGTTTTCTTGCCTGAACTGTGACTGAAAACTGAAAATAATCTCTTGAGATACCTGCAAACAATAAATCTACTAAGTCTAAAAGTAAGTCCTTCTGAAGGCGCTACAACAGGATAATATTGATTGGTTTAAAGCAGCCAGACCTTTCTCCGGCGCTGACACAGCGCTGTGGAACAACTGCTCTCTGTGTAAGAAATGTTTGTGTGGTGCAACAAGTTTTATAAATCTGCACTTAGTCAAAACTTAGTAAAGGCTTAATTAGAACTTTCGAACAGCTGGTGCAAACATCTCCTGGTGTGAATGACTCGAGTTCCTTCGGTCGTTGTTTTATCGGTGTACATTTTGTGTATTTTGTGCTGATACTAGTTGTGAGATAAAGCCTCATGAATGCGGTCGGAAGAGGCAGGATCACTTTCCACAGTCGATCCTGAACTCTTTTCCAGGACGCAGCTTGATGAATGAGGGCCGATTCCCCTATTTGCAATTGCACTTGGAGATAATTGTAAGTAGGCGCCTCTGTTATTTAACTCTCCTTGTTCCTGTAGGCTGAATATCAATCACAAAATGTGAATATCGACCTGCTGTAGACTGTTGGACATTCTCGTGGTGCAAAACTTTCCATTTCTCATAAGTCACTGTCATTCTCTCCATAACTGTACCTTTAATCTGTAGGTGGAAAAAAAAAGCGAGCAATACACTCATACTAGTGCCAAATATGTGACACACCAGCCGTGTGGATTGTCTGTGATGTTTTATTTCCGGTCATTTGCTTTCTTGAGCAAAGTCCCAGCATGGATTTACCGTAGGTGCATGAGTTACAACCATACAGTACAGTTCTTCAGTACTTACTAGATCTCTTATCCTCCTGTTAGTGTTTTTATAGCTGTGGAGTTTTGGACATTTGCTGACACTGACATTGACAGTGTGTGGAACTGCTTGGTATATACAGTAGTATGTCTTCCAGTGAAGTTTGTTCAGTTGCACAAATTTTAGCCACCTTGTGGCTGTTTCAGGTATTTACGTGTGTCAGGTATCTTTTGGTAGAGTGGTGTAAGGTAAGAAAGAGGAAAGAAAAGAAAATGTGTTTTTCTCCATTTGTGAAATATAGATTTTTTAATGTTCTGCAATAATGTGAAGTCTGTGAAACTGCTCCACCTAGTATCATTTTTGTCGTCCTCTGAATGCTTCCTCTATTGCCCAGTGACAATCAAAGTCTGTTAATAAAGACTTAACATATTAATCCGTCTTCTTCTTGTCACAGTGAACAGCACAGGAGTTCAGTCATGTGCCACATATTTCCAATACAAAATATCCAACACAAACTGTCAGGACTTCCTGATAACCTACATTTGACTCATGCCACAACTTCATCATGCCAGTAATCATCATTTTATTGATGGTTTTATGACTTCCACCTGATGCCGCTCTTTTCCAGTGCATTCTTGGACAGCTGACCAAAGGTTTGTCCATACATGAACTTGTATCCTGTGGGATAGTTAGACATGCTTTAACTGTATATCAAGATGGCAGTTCACCCCAAAATCCCAAATACATATTTGTCTAGTTCCATTCTATTCACTGGACTATAATGGAACTTGACGGAACTCTGCTTCTGGAGCTCGAAGTGCCAGAAAAATACATTTGATAAACTGAACTGCAATGTCTCTTTCTAGGAATCATGACACAGTTACTCAAGATGATGTACTGACCTTTTTGTGAGCAGTTTCATGCAGACAAGTTTAGTCTTTCTCTCAAATCTCACTTGCCAACTGTATCACTACCGAGAAGGAAGTGTGCATCTACTCACGGGCAAGAGGCTTGTGCTCGTGACCGTGTGTGATGTAAACATAAATGGGGTCATGACTCATTTTTGGCTTTTTGAGCACCACAAGTTGGTTTCATTCTAGTTTCATTATATTCAAGTGAAGGCAGACCTACTGAATCTCAACTCACACCAAAACAATCTAGATGGATAAAAAGCACTACAGCTTAGAGGGAAAATGTGTATTTTTTATTTTGGGGTGAACGGACCCTCTAAATTCAAATGAATAAATCACATGACTTCATGGTGTGAAATGTGTTGCTAACACCAACACTGACCTGGGATGTGTCCTGTGAATGATGGCACCACACCCCTGTTGGATGGATCGATCGTGGGCAAGGGAGTTAGCGTGCTGCTCCTCCTCCCTGCGAAGTCCTGGGTGGTGGGGTCTTCTCGCTGCTGCTTCCCAAA
This sequence comes from Sparus aurata, assembly GCF_900880675.1. Lineage (NCBI taxonomy): Eukaryota > Metazoa > Chordata > Actinopteri > Spariformes > Sparidae > Sparus > Sparus aurata. Next base: position 14,601,016 of record NC_044198.1, read on the forward strand.
CTGGATCAGTGCCTGGTTGGTGATCATGGGGTAACCTTTGCCAAACAGGAAGCGAGATTTTGGCACATGTCCTGTGAAACCTGGAAAAAGACATGACTCAGTGAGCTGATGGTGTATTTTTAGGAATTCTTAGGCATGGTGTGCAAGAGATAGGAAGTGTGAAAGACATTATAAATATCGTTCATATAAATGTAGATAACTATATGTGCAATATGAGAAGGGATCATACTGGCTTTTTACTGGAACCAACTGTCAGTTCTCGTTGTGGTACCTGAGATGAAGCACTTGCACGGGTCGTCATCATCCATGGAGTATGGTTTTCCAGTTGGGGTGAAGGACTTTAAGGGCTTGTAGTCAAACACTTTGTTGGAGATTGCTATCAAAGGGGGTTTCGGCCTCTGGACAAACATGCATGACTCAGGTATTACACAAGCTCTATGATCAAAAATGATGATGTACGGGACCTGTTTAAGCTTTAACAGAAAGTTTGTTAAGGGAACAAAGATTCTACAGAACAATATATATATATATATATATATATATATATATATATATATATATATATATATATATATATATATATATATATATGTGTACATATATATATATATATACATATAACACCAATAAACACAGGTTTAATGTTGACTTATTTCAAGTTTGTGCAATGAATGGAAATTTATGCCACAAGACAAAGTACTACTGCTAATTCCCTTTAATTGTCTAAAAAAGTTAAATTTATTTGGATCTCAGAGACATAATACATGAATCTGTTGTTGGTCCCTCTGGAAAGCTGACCACCTCTCATTCTTTTTAATAGGGGGGATTACATTACAGTGAAACTGGAGTTCCACCATGGATAATTGAACAAGTGTGAACCTATTCAGAGCTGCCATGTCAACATGTATGTGTGTGTTTGTGCGGAGGCGGGGGGGGGGGGCAATAGTGCAAGAACATGTGTGTTTGGGTTACCTCAAACTGTTGGCGGCTAGTGTTGGCAACAGCTGGCAGGTGTGATGACTGCCGCTGGAGCTTCGAACGGCCCTCCTGGTAAAACTCAGAGAGCGCTTTACGACATGCTTCAGAGTAGCTGCAGGCGAAGTAGTTCTGACGTTTTGGAATGAAGCCTAAAACACCAACAGGTGACATCAGAGCTGATTCACCTCAAATTCCAGTGGCTTCGAGCCATGAAGCCAAAAACCAAAATAAGGGCTTTTACTTTGAAATCACCATTGCAAAACACTACTAATATGGCTGCTAATATGGACGATGAGAACATTCTCATGTTCTCATCGTCTCATGTTTGTTGTGCTGTAGAGGTTCACATATTTGAATGATTATTGCATTGACACATGCAGCCGAGTGACACTTATTTCACAACGTAACTCGGTAATTGGCTTGTAACTGTATGAAATCACTTCCCATGAGGTGTTCAGTTACTGTGTTGACCTCCTGCTGTGTAAGTGTGCGATACCTGCCTGTGTATCCTGGTATCACTTTCTTCAGGTTACAGTCAGAGAGAGCACTGCTGGACCCTGCAACGGGGACGTGACCCGAGTGGAGGACCGGACGACTGGAGCGGTTCACATCAGGACTGGTCAGCAGCTCGGCTGTGAGGTGGCCATAAGACTTCCCCACAGTGTACTTGAGCTGTGGGCAGTAACCTGAGTACCTGAAAACACCAGGCAGTCACAAACGAGGCAGAAGCTTTAGGGGTAATGAAATTCAAACTCAGAATTTGAATATTTACAATACTAATGAGGAAATAATACAAACACATAGATATTTATTTCTTCGTAACTGAATAAACAAGTTACCAGAGGAAAATAAGGTCCCAGAACACTGTTTGAAGCTAGAAAGGTGGCAGGGTCCGCCACATATAAACAAAGTGTGTTGTCCTCCAAGACCAGTTTGTTTATACAGTGTATTTAGCCACGAAAACAAAGAAAGTTTGTTAATTTAGTTTGTTTAGGCATAAAATAAATAAATAAATGAATAAAAAATGTAAATGTCTTCCTCAAAACTACATAGTGCACCTTTAACACTTTATCATTAATAAAAGGTCAATAAAAGGATAATTAAACTTCAGTTAATGAGTTAGTTGCTTAATAAATGGTTCACGAAGCATTTCATTGTTTGGTTACAGTAAAATAACTAACACATTTACACGTTGTTACACGTTAATAAACCTTTAAACTCTCTGGATTAATAGTTTACAAAGAGTGTTGTTGTTTGCTGACAGTGAAATCACTATGAACTTATAGTTGAATTGCTTATAAGTTAACTATACTCCTCGGTTTATCACAAATATTTAAAAATCAGCACATCTGGAGCCGCACGATGTTCACTGTCCAGGTAGGGTGTGACACTGTAATCTGAAAAGTAACTTGTCACTCAAGTCCCTGGTATTTAGTTGAGGGGACGTATCAAGTTGCATCAAACGGAAATTTACAAAGTATGATATGATATTTTTCAGTCCGCCGCAGTACCAAGTACAATCATGCAACATCAATGATTTCATCCCTAACATCAACATTACCTCCTGACCCGTGGCGTTCAGCAGACATGTACTCACCCTGGGATGTAGTGTGGATCAGCTGTGACCAGAACTTTGCTAAATTTAGGGGCGTACCGGTCCATGTCGGGAGCTGCAGCAGCGGGTCGGGTCGGCGCTGTTTACTGGTTGCTACACAGATTCAAACACAAACACACACACACACACACACACGGAGCTCAGTGACTTTAAACCGCTGACGTCTCACCAACACGTTTTCTGCAACGATTTAAAAAAAAAAATAGCATTGTTGTCCTACGAGACGGCGTGCAGTGGAGATAATTGAATACGTTTATAGTCCTGGTACCGACTCACAACGTTCATTTGATGTCAAACCCAGCTGTATTGTCGCCATGCAGACTTTTTGTTGATTTGCAAACCGTGGTGTCACACTGGTTTTAAATAACAATAATTTCAATGGATTTAAATGATTACAGATCAAACATGGAGAGTTACTGGTGTCTTTTAAACAGATAGATGTTTTATTTTTATTTTTTTAGAAATGCTCAACAACGACCCCTAGTGGCTGAATATGATGTGGAGGAATGTTTACAGTGACCAGGAGGCTGAGATACTGTAAAGACCTTATTTATTTATTTATAAAAATAGAAAACACTGATCATTAACAAATAACTGGAAAATTAAACATAGGTAAAGTAAGTTTAATTAAAGTCCTCCCCTTATCTTAATAATTTAAAGTATAAGTATTTATTTATTAATTTTCTATGTGTGAATAGTGGCTGCACAATTAGAAATGTGAAACAAAGTAGCATTACACAACAGACATGAAGAAATATCCATTCATCATGACTTCTTTAGTGAAAAAGAAACTGGATGCCACAGCAATGATTCCCGCGTCACATTGGTAGTATCCATCAAAAATAATCACGCTCAAGTAATAATAATAATAATAATAATAATCAAATGAAATTATATTTCATTCACATGTAAAATCTTCCTCTAATTCAAGTAAATTATTTTTATGCAAAGTGTTTTTATAAATCACAGCTTTTCTATCATGTTCAATCGACGTGAATAAATTAGACAACTTAGTTTGCCTAAATTAAGTTAATGCATTACTGTTCATAAAAGTAATGCCCAACATATTGCATTTTATGAGTGATTGAAATACATCCAGTAGAGTCAATGTTTTAGGGACATTATTGTTTGGGTGCATAATGTGCTGCCGTAGTGTTAATTACAAATGTTTAATCATTCATTTAATATTCAATAAAAACCTAAATAGTGTTTTCAAACCATCGAGAATAACACATTAAAGGTGCAGTATGTAATTTTGGGGAAGAAATTTAGAAGATCAGAAGACTGATTTAGAAACCAAATAAAAAAATCTCATTGTCCTCATGACTGACTAAACTGAATAAACAAACTGACCTTAAAGGACGACGCAGTTTCATACTGTTTTACTTTGTTTACATGTGGCGGACAATGCCACCTTTCTAGCTTTAAACTGTGTTCTGGGGACTTTATTTTCATCTGAGAACAGCTTGTTTATTCAGATGTGGAATTTTAAATTTGTTTATTGTTGGTGGAATAGTTATTATTCATTGCCGAGCACTGATTTAGAATAACCTGCATCTGTTTTGTGTTTCCTGGATCGTGGGTGTGTGTGTGTGTGTGTGTGATAAGATGACCCACCCTGTCACAGTTCACCCAGGCGATGTAGATCAAATCAGCTCACGGGAGTGTCCATTCTCCACATTCCTCTCAGATAGTTCTTACCGGACTGACGAAATACCGTCTACTTTCCTTACAGTCCCCCTTCTCACACACTCACATACCATAACACTGTATATCCACTGAGGAATTCAAACGTATTGTGTTACTCAGTCTCGTGCTCTCACACTCTCTGTCAAAGCTTCCATCTCAACCTGTGACAAAGCTTAATGTCTGAGACTTCCTCGTTTTATCTGTTTTATCAGCATTCCCCTACAGCACCTCCGTGTCTAAAAGGCTCTCCTCGGCTGAAGTTGTGTTGTCTGCGCACACACGTGCAGGGTAAATCTATATGATCATGTCACGGCTTGTTCCTGTTATGTCTTGTATTTCTTACAGATGTGACGACAAATCCAACAATTCAAACAACACCACAGATGAGTCACTGTTTTTTTTCCCAGGATTGAGTGACAGGAGGGAGCAGGTATGAACACGCAGCTCCCGCGCTGTGACAGGACAGATGTTGGGGATGGGCGGGGTGAAGGACCAGAGGCGGATCACACGGGATGTTTTGAATTCTACTCCAGTCAAAGACTGCGTAGGCTGTCTTTAACTAGTGTGCATTTTCCAGTCTGAGTTCAGACACAGGGGAAGGTGTGAGGCACAGCGGTTTGGAGATGAATCTTTACAGGAGCTTTGGAAACCTCATGGAGGCTTGGGTTACTGAGGGAGGCCAGAGTCCAGACTCAGAGTGGCTTGGAAATAACGATGAAGACCCTTCTACACCGTCCTCTGACACAGGGACAAACCTGCGCTCAGAATCTGTGGACTCTGGCGTGGAGACAGCCAGCTCCGACACGTCCTTCCTTGCTACGTCCTGCTCCATCTCAACAGACAGAGCAGAAATAGACACATTCACACCGGAGAGAGGAGGACTCACTCCAGCCTCAGCGTCACAGTCTCCCGTCCTGTCCTCTCCTCCACCTTCCTCTTCTACCTTGCACCAAAAAGTGGAGCAAGCTCTGCAGAGGACTGACTCCAAACACCTAAAGGACAATCCAGAGCCCCTCACAGTGGAGGCGGTGCTCCGGCGACGACCTCGAGCATCTTTTCAACCCAGAAGGCACACATCGGACTTAGTGAGAGGTCAAAGGCCGGGGAGCTTTGGGCTATGGACAACGGTCAACCCAGCAGAGCCCATGAGGCTGACGCGCAGACGACCAGCGTCTATGATTTGTGACAGGCAGCCAGTTCGGAAAAGATTAGAGGTGAGATATGTTTATGTCACAAACCAAACTATGTTCAAATATTTACGAATTTAGCCTTTTAAGGAAAAACAGGAGTGATACAAACATTTCCATGATGTGTTTCACTTCTCTTTGTGCTTATTTGGAAGCAGTTTCAGTATGACCTCAGTTTCGGCCTAACATGTACGGTCTTGCACAGCTCACACAGGCTTGTAACTGTAAACGGAAAGCCTGGAAGAAAGTCCCCGAGGTGTGACAAGGCCTCTACTTTCTTACCTTAGTTAGAAGGTTGCAACACACAGAGTTCGCTCTCAAATCTAAAGTAGGACAGGCATGTCATTACTCACGCAGGATCTCTTTCATGCTCGCAACCCGTCATGAGCCCGTCTGCGGTGTGGGGGATCATAAACCAGTCTGCCCAGGTGACTTAACGCCCACAGGCATCAGAGGAATGGACATGTCATGTGGGGGAATTTGAGCAGTCTGCGTGGCTTTAGACACACGTTGTTGGCCACAGAGCGGAAGAAATGTGTCTTGATTTGAAATGAGATTTTGAGCAAAGGTGTAAAAGAAGAATGGAGACATTCCTCATTACACTTGCGATGAGTCATTGAGCGACAAACAGGTCCTGCTGACAGCACAATTAGGTATTGAAACAACTGGATTAAGCGAACCAGCTGGATCCAATTAACTTCTTAAAGTTGTTTTAGTCTGTGGGTGTGTGTGCACACTGTTCGTTTGTCTGAAAGCTATCATTAAAAAGGCTTTGAGAAATGCAATAGGCTGCGGAGAAGTCACACAATGTAAAGTTGTCATAATTACTGAATTACATAACGAGCTACTGATATTTTGCAATTAATTTAATGTAATTACGGTTTAATCACCCTGTTGGTATTTCATTGTTCTGATCAAAGTTAATACTAAGGTCAAGTCATATTTAATATTATCATTTACTGTCATCCATATCCTCATATTACACACATCAAACTCCCATAAAATATCGACAAATGATTTGGATATTATATTTCATCAGTATTAGTATTTTACTTCTTATCTTTTATTGTATTCTTCTACTTTCATTTACTGTTTGTGCTGAATGAAGTTACGATAAACAAAAATTTCACCGATAAAATGTTTCATAGTCAGCAAATAACTTACAAGCGAAATGAGATTAAAATATTCTTGAGTTGCAGCACCAAGCTCTCTGAGGCTGTACTTTGGATAAGCAGTGCTTGGAGCTAAATGCTAACCTCAGCATGCTAACATGCTACAGGTGACAATGTTAGCTTAGCCAGTTTAGCGTTTAACATGTTGGCCATCTTAGTTTAGCAATTAGTATGTTATTGTCTGCTAATTGGCACTCAATGTCAATCGCATTAGTTTTGCTGGTGTAAAACAAAGTAAGTTGAAATATGTAGACATCAAAACCACAAATCAACATTGGGCAGATGTTGAGATACTTTAGTCTGAACCAAAGTGGTGGATAGGCTGACCAACACTACTACATGGTTAAAATCTGCCACAGGATAATGTCCCCCATGTTTTGTTGCCTCCGTCATGGAGGGCTGTTTGTTGGTTGGTTGGTTTGTGAGCAGAATAACACAAAAACTGCTGAAAGGATTTCAATGAAACTTGAATGGAGGATAGGTCTCAGATCAGAATAGAACCCATTAACTTTTGCAGGTCTGGTTGAAGGGACAGATGCAGGAATTTTTTTTAACATGTTCAACATTATGAGATAGTGAGGTTTTTAACATTTTCATTAATTTCTCAGAGAATAATGCATGGATCTTTATGAGAAACATCAATGGTTTATAGGTTGCTGGTGTCTATGAGTGAGAGTTTGATGTAGACCCTGAGCTTAAATTACAGAGAAACACTTGCGGGTGATACAAAATTTAGAGTGATACAAGGTTATCCAGTTTGATATTGGATGAGGCTTGAATTAAAGAGCCTGGGTGGAGGTATACGCTCTAATGTTTGCCAATTTTTGTTTAGACTACAGTGCTTTGCAACTTTGAATTCCAGCTTGACTAAACTCGTAAAGCTACATTATATTTCTATTCTACGAGGTAACATTCTCTTGCTCGATGATCTGTGCAGGACCTCGGCGAGGAGGAAGGGAAAGGACTGAGTCCCGGGCTCAGCTACCTGGAGCAGGTGTGCCAAATGTTAGAGGAGGTTGCCAGACAGCAGATGCACAACCAAGCGTTACAAATGGATGCGAATGCCTCGCGGGAGCATCAAGACATGGAGGAGAGCCAGGTGAAGACATTCACTTACACATCTCTGAAAGGCAATTATCAAGGAGTCACAGATTCCACGTCAGGCTGGCCGGCTTTATAAACATGCCATGAGCTTGTCAATCTGGTAATGATAGGATATCATCCTGTAGCCTGAGGAGTTAATACAGATCAAAGCATGACAATATTGTTTTTGTTGCCGCTTGGCTCTTGTTCAGGCCTGCCAGTCTGACTCTAAAGCTGCTGAGGAGGACCCCTCTTCTTGTCAGAGTCTTGAAAGAGCTCAGCAAACTTCCAGAGAACCCCAGCAGAAGAAAGATCATCGTCTCGGACACTTTCGGCAGAGATCAACCTCGGACACGAGCCTTGCAACACTACATTTAAGTGAGTCCCAATCGACCTATTTCCATTTTCACCTTCTGTGTTGATATATTTTGTCTATTCGGTATCTTCCTGTGTGCAAATTGATTGCCGGTGTGATGTTCATGTGTTTACCATGGCTGTATGTGTGTGCTTGGTGCAGGACGGCTGAATGCAGACTGCAGGGGGCAGCAGCTGAGTACAAATGACCTGCTGGAGAAGATAGAGGAGGACCACGAGAAGCAGGTAGAATACACTCAAATGCATAATCAAAACAACAGCCATTATTTGTTAATAAGATAGATGTTCTATTTTTGTCCTCATCGACTTCTCTCTATTTTGATCCACAAATATATATTTAATGATTGTGTCTTTTCAGGAGTCTAAAAAAGAAGAGAATCACAAAACCTACAAAAACTGGCTTTACAAAATTGGGTCTCTCAGAAGAGACGAGTCTGCCGCGAAAGATTTAAAAAGGTGAGATATTGTATTTATATCTGTAACCTCTAATGCGGCAGAAACATTAATCTCACATGATGCATGATGCTCTGAGGAAATGTGTGTCCTGCTCCAACATGGCAGCCGGCCACAGAGACGCAGTGGTCCGGAGGTAATGCACAGTAGACGCAGAGGCTTTGCTGGGAGTTCTTTTTCAACCTGTGCTTCTGCTCCTCTTGAACATTGTGTCCCCTGCTTTTTCATGAACTTTAGCTTACATACTGCTCGCAGATTTTCCACAATGGTTTTTTCAGCCCTGTTTCATGAATTTTTTATCCACACAGCCAACAGATGCAGCCATCTGAGAAAAACTCGGCCCGGAGACGGTTGAGCCAGCTGTTCAGGAGGAACAGGAGGAAAACTCTGCCCGTGTAAATGATGACGGGTGTTTTCGGTTTCGGCTCTGAAGAGGAGAAAGACTTCCTTTAAGTCCGAGCACTGTCGCTGCTTTCAAACTGACTGCCTGCTCAGCTCCTGTGAGGGAGCAGTCTGCCATGTTTATTTATTGCCTGCTACCTGTGCCCTCATTATTTATACCGATAAACAATATGGTTTCTATAAAATTGTGATGGGGATCCAATTTCTCACAATACCACACAGCTTGGAATACACATATCAACCTTGTATATATGTATGTTTTGCAAATCTGTAAAGACTACTGGCACTGTGCAGTCTCCAGTATATTATTCTGTAAATGTCAAGATATCTGATGTAAATATAACTCTCTGTTTGAAATTCTTATTCATTTGTCTTGGTCTATATTTCTGTGTTATGAGAGAAACATGCTTCAGATCCATCAAATACCCAGATACTGAATGTGCATGTGACTGCACCCTGTGGTTAAATATGTGATCAACTAATTGTTTCAGATTTGTACTATATTAATGGATTACATTGAGGGGCTTTTTAATGGGTTGTCTGCATGACTTAAAGGGTAACTCCATAGATGCTCACATGTTCTACCGCATATGTGAAAAAAGTAGCATAAAGCCTTTTGTGGCTCCAGAAGAAGCTGCGTGCGATTACCTGGAGTGATGTCACTCAGGCTAAATTGCACTGTGGGTAATGTAGGCCAGTTTAGGAAAGGGGTCCACTCCGGTAACACTGATGGACACATTATCGACAATAACCAGAGAAATCGCTTTTATTCCACACATTCTACTTCCTTTTCAAAACGCGCTGCCTACATTACCCACAATGCAACCTAGCCGCTGAGCGACTTCACTAGAGACAGTTCCATAAAAAAATTTATACTCCCATTGCACAGGTACTCCAACATGTACTTTACACCTGTAAAGACACTATAATGTGTGAAATTTTAGTTATCCTCAAGGGTTTTTAGGTGTAAAAAATAGTTTAAGAATGAGCAAATACCATGAAAAGCCTCCTTGACCTGAAAATTACCTTATTTAGAAAGCATCATACCCATTTCTGGTTCTTCCTCCTAAATTGCAAAACATAGGTTGTAAATTTGGGGCTGTCCTTCATAGCATTTGGTGCATTTCAACCATCAAATACTGACCCTCTGGGTAAGAATTCCGGGCCGATTACCAGCCCAAGGCGCTGCTGTTTGACGACCTGGGAATGAGACTACTTTCTCTAGAATCACCTTCCCTACCTTTTACTATGCTCTGAAAGTATGCATCAATATTTAAGACAAAAAAATGAAGGGCTCCAGTTTCAGAGTGCACTAAGTAATAAAAGGAAAGCCAGACTTCTGCAGCCGTCTCCGTTCTACAGCTTGACAGATAACAAGTGCAGGCCACACAGAGTTACTTTTATCATTTATTTAATCTTTATTCACCTAGGTTGGGGGGATAGACCTCCCCTGGCATTCCCATGTAAAGAGATGTCAATGACAAACACGTCCAACCAGACGAGAGAGGGTGAATAGGATTCCAGTCCATACATAAAATACATTTATTTACTATTTCGCGAACCATCGGCATCCGTAAGTCCCACATAGCATCCATCTGTGCTATTAAATATATAGAGATAACATCTGTGGAGGGATTTATTTACTGTATGTCTGTGGGGGGGAGGGGGAGATTGGCAGAGAGGGTGTAGCTTATAGACGAAAAGAGTGGTGGCGGCGACGGTGGTGGTTTTGGGGGGGGGGGGGGCAGCGTCGAGTCATGCCTGCAGTGTCCCCCCTTGTCTACATGATGCCACAGGAGGACAAGGGGTTGGCGATCTGGCAGGTGCAGGCTGACTGGCAGTATTGGCGCACAGTCTGGTAGCAGCTGCGGTCGGCGTCCCCGCCCCACTGCACGGGCCCATTGGGGTCAGAGGGCAAGCGGCTCAGGATGCTGGTGTTGATGGCCAGGGCAGCCAGGCCATAGTCAGTGAACAGCACCGTCTCGCGCCGGCACGTGGGGCAGGAGATGAACTTGTACTTGGGACAGGACTCGTAGAGGATCTGCAGGCACTCCTCACACACTGAGTGCAGGCAGGAGAGGATGCGTGGACGCTTGCCGGCGAAGTTGTAGGTGTGACCGCAGGTGGGGCAGTCCAGGGGCTCGCAGGGCATGACGGGTCCCGAGGAGGAGGAGGAGGAAGTCGAGGAGGAGGTGGAGGAGGAGCGCAGCACGTACTGGTTGACGATGACGTCCTCCATCTTGTAATGGAACTGGTGGTAGCAGATTTCATTGGCACTGGTTTTGCGCTGCGCCAGGAAGCTCTGCTCCCTGCGCAAGACGGGGGCCGCAGGGGACACCATGGGCCGGGGGGAGCCTGTCATGTCCAGGGTGATATCGCTGCAGGCCTGGTTGACGATGATTTCGCCTTCACCTCCACCGTCCCACGCCACTCTGGGTGGAGGGGCATAGCGTGGCTGGGTGACGGGAACAGGGCACTCTCTGGGGAACTTCTCCGACTGGATGATCTTAACCGTGTCCATGGGGATGGTGACCGGCTGACGCCTGAGGCAGGACATTCGCACGTTTTTGGAGGTGGGAGAGATAGGGGCTGTGGCTCTTATCAGCGCTGGACACACCTGCCTGGTTCTGGGCAAGGGGAAAATAATTGGGCTCTTGCTCTGAAGTCAGCCATTTGAGGGAACATGGGGACGGATGGTTGCCTCCATGTTTCCCTCAAAGAGATCACCCCTTGTGGTAGACGCTATTGTCAGCCTGAGTCTTTGTGAGGGGAAGACAGATAGGAGAGCTCAGCCAGAGCACCACAATCTGCAGCTCTTATTCTGTCACTGCTGATATGTTCAAATTATTTAACAGTCCAGCTTACACTATCTGACCAGTGTTGACTACTTAAAGGTAGTTTTTTGTTGTTGTTTTCACTAACTTATTATGCTGATGTTCCTGTGCTGTCTCTGATGGCTGTTTGCGAATATTTACACACACAAGGACAGATAGTAGTTTAGCACACAGATATGTTCTCACCAATAAATAATCTCATATGCACACAGACTCTAACATATATACATACAGTGCAGGTTGGTGGTTTTAGAGGGGTGTTGCGGGGTTGAGTTCAGGCAGTTCATAAAGGTCCAAGAAGTTATTGTCTTGAACTATATCCTGTGGCCTGCCAAGGAAACTCTTGCCTTCTCGAACTAGCCCTTACATGTGTTTCTCGCTAAAACAACCGCTTAACTTCCTGTTTTTGGCTGCGGTTGTGCTCGAGTGTGTGAGAAAGATAGAAAAAGCTCCAGTCTGTCCCTCTGCTCTTGGTCCAGCTGGTCAGGTGACCCTGTGTGACCCTTTAGGTGGCTCGTTGGTAAGAAAAAGGGAGGAGGTCTTTCTTAGGGAAGGTCTCCTTTAAGCTCCAACCCTCCTGAATTCCTCCTCTTGAGCTGGGAGTGAAGGTGGTTTTTGGACTTTCAGACACTCCTCCCAGCTGAGCAGTAGATGTGATAACAGTCTGAAGGATGCCTCTGTGCTTGTCTCCTTTTTTCAGTGTCTCAGACTCGATTCCTTTGGTCCATCTACCTGTGAAAACAGTAAAGAGATGTCTTAAACAAGTGCATTTCTGATGCTATAAACACATTTTGTCATTGGGAATTTTAAGTAGATTTAATATGGAGAGAACAGGAACAACACAAGTTCACAAGAAACATGCTTTGTGACATTTTCATTGCATTTCCTTGAAAGCATATTGGCTGCTCTGACTGAGTGTACTGTAGCTGTATAAAGATCAGGTTCTTTGTGATGACAGAGGCTGCTCACTCAGAGAAAAAAAACCTTTTGTCCCATTTCCTTTTGCATCTTGGCCTCCGCCCAGGTGTGTCTCTTTAAAGAGCTGAGAGATAATTATCATGTTGCCACATGCTCCAGGGAACAGCACGAACAGACGCCTTGCCTTTAACTAAACAAAATCAGCGTGCTACTAAGTCGGAAGATTATGTGGATATGAGGTTTACCTTGACGTGATAGTTTCAAACACGGAACCTGCATGTCTGAAGATTGTGGAGAGTGTTAATCAGACAAATTTAACCTCTCAATAAGATGCAGTCCACTGCACCACCACTTTTAACTATGGCCTAAGTACATACAATTTAACGGACACAATTTCCGACAATGTGATGTAAAACGGAAAATGGGCTTCCTGATAAGAGATATGTATTTAGTGATAATCCTTAATACATTTGTTGATACATCATGTTATTTGTCATGAAGTCGATTTATTTTATTTGGTGTGGTGAAGATTATGAGTGATATCATTTGTTCTGGAACATACACATACATGTTATGCATCAAAATGTTTGCCTTAAGCAAATGTTTGCCCTCCTGCACACCCCAAGATAACACAGACCGCCCCCCTTTTCTCCCCTATATATCAAAACTAAGAAAAGCTTCACCATTTTAAATGAGACATACATATCATATATTTATTTTGTGCAACTACTAAAAAAATTACAAGCTATAATGCTTAAAAAACATATTAGTTTTCTCATACTGTCCAGAGCAGCAGCATGGTTTTCCTCCTCTGTCCAAAATGCTCTTTTTTTAAGCTCCTGTCTCTTTAAGCTCCCTCCTCCTGAATACCCAGTCTGCTCTAATTGGTCAGCTCAAACACACCTGAGCCAGCACCCCGACAACAACAAAGCAGCTGTGCTAAATCAATTATTACGTGCCAAACTAGCCGTGGGTACATATTATGCAATTATGTGACATGATGATGTTGTGTGATGTCACAAAGTAACAGAATTAAAGGCGGGACTACTGACGACGTTTTTCAGGAACAGTGCTTTCTGTGGGAGAGAGGAGCTTCTTTTGGTGCAGACCATTGTTAATTGTCAAGATCTTTTACATGCACAAGAACCTATAAAACACTGAAGGAAAGGAGACAAACAAAAAAACGTGAAACGTCTCCATTGAATCTTTTTAAAATGTTCAAGAAATCGTAGTGTGTTATATAAGTTATCAACTGTGCTTTAAGCAATAACTATAACCTGCCACACTGTCTGCTCCGAGCAGGTGATTGTGACACATGTTGTGGCTATATATACTTCCTGTTTCCTATCAGCATCATCTTGTGAGTTGCGTCAGTTAGATGCGAACATGCGTAGGAACATTTTACAGTCCCCATTGAGGGTTTGTGTCATACTGTGTGTGGGTTGTTGAAAAAAAGAACAAGTGCATGGACGAAAAATCGTTAGTTTGACCATAACAAAGGCTGCCAAACAGCAGAGGAGGGAGGATGACACATCTCTCATTCTTTGCACGGCTGTCAACACTGATGATTCATTACAGGAAAAAAAAACTGAGCAGAGGAGGTGACCTATATGGTGAGGAAGAGAGAGCGAGAGAGAAAAAGAGAGGGGAGAGAGCACATGCAGTGCTGGTTCTGGCTTCTATTTATGGTTTGTTTATCTATGTACCACTCAGTGGTTTCCTGCCCCCATCCCCTGCTGAAGATTCACACGGAATAAGAGAGATGTACCTAACAGGCGGAAGTGCTTGAGCCCAGTGCTTTCACGTGATGCGGCGAGCCATATTGGGCGGGCAGGCAGACGTTTGTCTCTCCCCTTTATCCTCCCTCAGTGTGGACATATCTGCACTGCACACCTCACAAACCCACAGAGCTGTTTACCAGAATCACTCAGTCTCACCACATGTGTTCCTCCAGCACCGCATCGCTGCAACACCTCTCCTAAAATAGACTTTCTCATCCTCTTGCAAACGCAGTATGTATTCATACCCGTTTGGAAAAAATAGCAATATATTAAGGGGGGGATGGTTGGTGCTTTTAGAAGATATTTGTGTAAGGATTTTTTGAGAAACTATCCTCATGAATGTTTGTATGATGGCCTTAAAGGTGCAAGCATTGACAGTAAGAAGGAATAAAAATGAAACAATGACCGGGCCTATAGAAAACAAACTTTAACCTAAATCAAAATATTATGATGACCAAAGTAACATTTTATGAAACAAACACTGAATGAGCCATCGACAATCAATGACATGATATTAAGTATAACTGTTTGATGATGATTTTTGGCTTCTTTGGTTTAAAAATGTGTCAAAAAACACCTTTGTTTTCATCATAGTATCAAAATGTGATCATTTGTCATAAATGATTTATTATCATCAAACAATTTTAAATGATACCCCCATGAAATTACAGTATACTACATTGTACTGATGTTTCCTAGCTCTGTTATTGGTTATGTATGTGCAAGAGTATTACTTCAGGCCTGAATGCTCAATTAAATTAGAAATTACAGCAACAAAGAGAATCAGAGCTAGCCTGATAAATCTGATATATTAGCTCATTGCAGACACATCTGTATTAGTGTGTTCTGTATATGGGCCAATAAATAACAATACATTGGCTGCCAGAAATTCTGTAAAGATATGTTTGATGTCATTTAGAATAGAAACAGTGTCTCTGCTACATTAACCCCAGAAAACAAAAAAGTGTACAGGATTTGTAGCGTAATTATGTACATGCAAAACAAAACAAAACAAAACAGAACAAAACAAAACAAAACAAAACAAAACAAAACAAAACAAAACAAAACAAAACAAACTGTATGCTATATTTTAAAGTTGGCTTTAGTTAGCTCAAGTTAGAAACTGATTAGCTCAGAATAAGTAAAGTAGTGCCAAACTAAACTTGTATGAGCTAAAAAGTAAAACAAACAAAGAAAAAAATTTATTAGTCTACTTTACTTGGTAACTTTGAGGTAATCCGTTTCCTTTCATTTTTAAAGTCACTTTGTGTAAAATAGTGATATTTGTTTTGGTCAACAGTCCAGTGTAACTGATGTTTTAAAATCAAATCATCACCATTGTTTATTTAGGGGATACATGACTAAGCATTAAGATCTTCTACATCAATGCCTCTACTAGAGGGAAACAAATAAAGTAACAACCACATCTCTTATTTTGGCATGGTCATTTCTATAACTGTTAGTCAATTATGGAAATGACCGCGCCAAAATAAGAGCTGGTAGTTTAAAATTGCAAATAGTTCAAAACAATCACGGATGTCTGGACACATTTAGTGGATATAAACAGCTTGTGAACACATGTCTGTCTGCTGGCGGCAGGGGTCGACTTGATAAAGTGTCCAGGCTGCATGAGGAGCCTTTGAGCCTGGGGGAGATGAAGCAGCTAAAATTACCCTCTAATTTGGTGACAGTGCTATGAAAAGGGCTGATAACTGACGCAGGCTGCCTGCTGATGGGCCAGCTTTGGTGCAGCCTCCTCCTAATCGACGGAGCCCTCTCCTGTTATGTAAGGAGCTCATCTCCGACCCAGCCACCATATTAACACAGTGCTGCAGCTCTCCCACAGTCTTGACATTGAGTGTGTGTGTGCGTGTGTGTGCATAGCTCTGGATCCTCTCCCTGCAGAGGAATTATTACACTAATGAAATCATGGCAGGCATTTGACCTCGTCGTCACAAGCACAGAGGAGGAAGAGGAGAGCTGACCACAGAGTTGTCAGAGGAGTCTGTCTCAGCAGCAAATTCCTCATACCATTAAACACACAAAGAGTTGCACACACGGTGTAAAGTCGCACAAGCACATCCTAGAACATTCTCACCCTCGGACGACTCCCAATCATGTGCGTGGCACCACCCTTTACATTCCAGCGGACGCACAAACAAACAGATAACGCACAGATAGAGCCGCTAAAAGGAACATTTTTAAAATGTGTGTATCATGCTGGATTTATCTCCGACTGATTAAACTGACACAAACACACCTCAAGAGAGAGGAAACACACACAGATCCACACGCCTAGAACATTCCTATCCTCTCACACTCCCACCATGCTCTCACACTGACACACACACACACGGACAGACACACAGCTCGGGTCATCATGATCAAACTGGATAGATTCCACCTGTGCACATCAGCCAGCAGGCGAAGGGCACCATGTTCTGAATGACTCATGGAGACCCCTCCCTCCCCTCTCTCTCTCTCTCTCTTTTTCTCTCAATGGATATCTAACTATTGATCTCTCCATCCATCCGTCCATCCGTCCTGTCCATCTTATTCAGCTACATGTGCAGTCTGTACGTCTGGTCAGGACAGGCGGTCCGGGTGTTTGTGCCCCGCCACCGCCACATACCAGCAGTATGTCAGGTATGCCAGCTATGTTGAGATGTGTATCCACATTCATACCTCGGCTGGTAAAAAAAAAAAAAAACATCGCCGCATCTCTCCTCGGACCTGTGTGGGATATTATGTTGTTATTTGGATTACGTAACAAGTTATGACCTTAGCGTGATCTGAGGACAAATCCTCAGATTTACTGTATATTTGCTGGCAGCAGCTTCTCTCTGGAAATCAGGGCATTTGCAGGGGATTCAGAGAGGTATTGTGAATGATTTCAATACAGGAGGATTTACTCCTTGGGCTTAGTTTACAGTTTGAGTGCTGTGCAGTACAAATACAGATGACAGCTAGTTTTTATGTCCGTAAAACCAAGATCTCCTTTTTGTGTAATAATTCAAAGTCTTGCCTTTCTCGATGAGCTCTGGTTTGTGATAAGTTAATTTGCATATAACACGGGCAGGTTGATGTCGACTGATAACGATTTAAATATTTTTCCCAGGTATCACATCCATATATGATGCTTAGGGCTAATTCTTATTTATAGAGTCCGTCCATCAAGCTGGGATTACATACATACTCCACACAAAGCTGTATGATGGCAGTCTCCTGTTTGTGTTGTTGCATGGGCAGAAAGTGCTTAGCAAGTATGTGTGTGTGTGTATGTGTGTGTGTGTGTGTGTGTGTGTGTGTGTGTGTGGGGGGGGGGGGGTTGTTTTGAATAATTCAGCCTGCTGTCATTCATGGCAGACATCGGCCATTTTGCCTCTCAATTCATTACAGCCAAGTGCTCTTTGTTCGCGTTTGTGTAGCTCCCACGGCAACATGGCAGAGCTGCACACACGAGCAAGAAAAATAAAAAGCAATAACCATCAGTGCTCTGCCTGACAGAAGTCTCATCGAAGATTTATGACGGGAACGGTTCAGCAAAATGTCTGGCTCCTCAATAAGAGCGGCCCCCTGATTGATTAAGGCGATCGATTTTTCTTTTAAGGAGGCTGTCTCGGCTCAGGGTTAAGGTGGACGGCGTTGTTGATGCCGCGTGAGCAGTCACCCGTGAGATAAAGGCAAGGTGGCCAAAACATTCGGAGGGTGAGATGGAGCAGCTCTAGCACGCGGGAGGGGTGTGTGATCAGGAGCGGTTATGCAATCGCAGCATGGTGTACCCAGCACTCACTGCAGCGCCGATGTATGGCCAATATGGAGATGCCTTAATGCTGCTGACATCTACAGAACAGGCCGTTCTTGCCCTGTCCCCATCACCCCCCACCCTTCCTCCAGCCCCCGCTGTCTGTCTGTGCAGAGGTCTGTGAAATGTCATAACCGCTGGAGACATGACACCCTGAAGATGCCATCTACACCCAAACCCACACATTGTCGCAGCCCTTATCACAGATTCTAATCGTTGTTTGTGGTCGATGCAGACAAGCAGGCGTGCAGGTGCATTTTTCTGTGCATATGTGTGCATGTGTGTGTGTGTGTGTTTATTCATGCGTCCATGTGTGTGAGCGTGTGTCTGCAAAATGGACGGCCATGATGCAACAACCATGCAAATCCCAGCTTAACATAACAAAACAAAAAGGGCAAAGACCACCTCTGTTCTTTTGATTCCTGCACGCAGAGAGCTCAAAGCCGAAGATCATTAGTTAGAAGCCACACCTCGTGGATCTGATACATGCAGGTGCAAACTATGCAGATTAATACACTCCCCTATCTGTTCTATGACACAGATACGAGCCTTTCTGATCCTCACCTGTCTGCCTACGCACTTGTCTCGTTCCAGTCCTTTCTTGCTCCTGTTCCAGTTGTTGTCTTTGCTCTGCGAAGGGAAAAATCGAGCCGCTCGGTCTCTTTGTTCAGACGTTTGTCTAACCAGAGGGAGAATGATGCTCTCTCCTGTCCATTCGATTCTAGCAGGACGAAGGACGAGCAGCAGCGGCAGCAGCGAGGCGGGGAGAACATGGAGGAGATGTAAGATGGAGGAAGCTGCTGCGAGGTGGATGCGTCATATCTCGGGCTGCTTTCATCAAACTCTGCATCCCTCGTTTCCTCTCCTCCTCTTCACTCTGGTGCCTCTGTCCTTCACTCTCCCACCTCCGCTCGTACACCTCTGAGCAGTGGCTGAACGTCTCCCTCCGGTCTCTCTTTCTCCATCCCTTCACCACCACTGCTCAGATTATTCAGCTTATTCTGTGCCACGACCTGAGCTTCTTGCGCTGTACGTCTCACCCCTTCTCCTTTTTCCTTGTCGTCTGCTCCTAACCCTTCAGGTAACAAAACCTCTCTCTTCTCCTTTCTCTCCCTCTCCTCTGCTGTTATCTCTCCTTCCGTCTCAGCAGCGGTTCATTACTCCTCTTTCTTCTCCGCCGTCTGCTCCAGTCGGTGCGCCTCACAGTCACACATGCGCAGTGTTTTCACACATACATGCACACTCACACACACTCCCTCTCTGTCTCTGTGCCTCTGGCTGCCTCCTTATGCATGTGGCTTGTTTTGCCTGCCAACCCCCCATCAGTCTCTCTCTCTTTCTCTCTTTCTCTCTCTCTCTCTCTCTCGCTCAGTCCCTCTCTTTCTCTCTCGTTGCTCTCTCCCGCTGCAGCACACACTGCAGTGCCTCTGCAGGCAGGATCACGTTTTCTAGCTGCCAGAGAAAAATATTTCAGCCAATGAGGAACGTCAACAATATTTCCCACCCTGCCCAACCCCCCTGTCTAACCCCCCCATCTAAACACACATATATACACACACACATGAACACAGATGGACACACCATCTGAGATACTGAGAGCTATATGAATCATACGTTAATGCACACGTACGGTTAGTACACCGGCCACGCACGCATGAAATACAGGAAGCTGGGAAAAACAGATCTAATCGAGGCAGTGCAGCAGATATGAGAGGGCAAAACAAAGCATAAATCCACTCGTAAATTTAATTTTCTATCAGGCTGCTGACTGGAAAAACAGTCACATTCAACGCCGGCCACATTTATCTCATTCATGTTTGCAGGAAATTGATATTTACGAGCAGACCCTCAGAGCAAAACACAACATTGCAGAAGGTGCCGTTTGTATTCATTCCTCCTTGAGAATCCTCTAAAAAGTCTTTGACACTGCTGAGTGTCTATAAAAATCCACCCAGACACTTGAAGGCAGCATCCTAAGCTCCCATCACAGATGTTGCATAATGCAGATTTTAACAAGTTTTGTCTCTGCTCAAGCCTTCATGCTGACCCATAAATAATCCTCAGATCAAAGCTGGATGAAAAAAAACACACACACACAAAAAAAACACACAATGTGATTTTCAATCAATGTAAGAGGGTTGTGCTTACATAATGTGAGTATCTGATGCATAATGTGATGGGAGGAAATAATGGAGCAGTAAGTCAGAGAGATAAGGGAACATCTAATAAAACATATAGCTCCTGATTAAAGGAGTTTTAGCAGAGAGTAACGCATAAACTTAATCCTCTGTAGATTTTCTCAGCAGTTTGAGAAAGGCTCACAGTATGTACTCAACATATCACTGACGCAAATCAAGTTCCTCAAACAGGTGTTTTGGTTAGCAGGTTTACTCTTACGGTATACTGTGGTATCTCTTGTTCCTTTTACCAAAAAAACTTTTCTAAGCAACTGGATTGCATGTCATAGCCTATTCAAAATTGTGACTGGTGAAATGGAATGGTTTATTACACACTTTAATGCACTTGTAAGCGGGTAAGTGTTTATAATTGTCAACAAACTTCAGTACAACAACCATGTACAATGTCCTTTAAGCTGCTTGCAACTACATTATAGTGAAACATTTATCAAACAATTGTAGTCTGCATATAGCTAGGCTAGTAATTATAGGACGGGTTACCAAGATAAAAAAAAAAATAAAATAAAATAAATTCAGCAACTGCATATGACTAAACCTAGTAATTCTCTGTTAGTTTGACATTTCGTTTTATAGTCAGTATTTGAGTCTTACCGGGAGTTTGATAGACGGTTGATGTCGAATAAATGGGCAGACTGCTCATAGATTTGTTAGCTTGGAGCCACATCTGGAAGAAGATAGATAGATAGATAGATAGATAGATAGATAGATAGATAGATAGATACATAGATGTAGACTAAGTTACCAGCTAATCATTACCCGGTGCAACATTTTTTCTCTGAAGCACGAGTAACGTTATTTCTCTAAACCAATTCAACCACTTCAGAGGGTCCTGAACACAAATTAACGTTATTATAACTGCCAGGTCACTTGAAAGACACTTTTGCTAACCAGTAGCCATTAACACAAAGCTAAACACAGGAGTTAGCATAGAAGCTAACAAGCTAGATTTAGCAACAACCTACATAGCTCGACTGCAACATCATACGGCGATATGTGCTATTGAGAGTATCACTGTAACCGCCGCCACCATGTTTGTGGTTAAAACATAGAATAAAACATATATCAAACAGGGTCCTTACTTGTCCTGCGGAAAAGCAGCTAACTCTGCATTTATCCTTTTGTTCCCTCTGGCTCGGTCCAATTCTTTCTTTTACACTGCTCTCTTCATCAGTCTTCTTATTTCTTATCTTTGAGTGGGCAATGGTGAGGCATTTTTCAGCTCTGTTGTTGTTGTCTGTTCTCAGACATTGTTTACAGTTTGGGCATGAAAGTATCTGACCAGATAAGAACAGGTACTGCGTTTGTGCAGGAAGGGCACTAGTTGAGGGAGGGGGGCTGCCAGCAGTATGTACAAGAGTGATTGACACTTCTCAGGCACTCTCCTTGACTCTGATTGGTTGTATTTAGCTGGGAGCGTCAATTCTTGCAAATAAAATTACAGCCACTGGGTGGAGCCACAGACAGTGTATTTTTACACAGCTGACCTGTATCTTATGCTACTCTCAGATCATAATGACAATTTTAGCAAATATAACCAAAAAATAGTGACAGACTATAGCTTTAAGCTAGCTTTTCAGTAACAATAAATACCTTCAACTGTAACATTAAGATAGCTGCTCAGTTATAATAACTACTTCAACTAACTGTTCATAATGTTAAGCTAGCTACCTGATAACCTAAAGCTAACGTTAAACTAACTGCTCAGTGAATACTCAGAAAATACAACCATCTGTAATGTTAATAGCTGTTAAATTAATACCTGCGTGCTGCTCATTTTACCGCTGTGTTGCACAAAAACAGGAGGTCAGGTTTTCTTGATGTGAAGATGTTCTTCTTCTCATAACAGTCCTATACTAAAAAAACTAGTGGAAGAAACAACAGGTTTGAGAGTCGAGATATTAAAAACACCTGCATTACTGACCGTTGTATGTTTCAAAATAGAGCAAGAATGCTGTAATTATGAACGCTTGCAAACGTCAGTGGACCAAAACATTACAAAAATGTGTGTGGGAGGTTTACACCCAGGTGAACTTAGCTTGGCTGTAAACTGAGGTTAATAGCCAAGTCAAGGTCTTCGGTGTGTGTGAGCTGTTTTCTCCTTTAACTTTTAAATGTGAAATGTTAAGAGGTGAAACGCAGTGCAGAGGTAACTATGAGGACCTGAGGAACTATATACAATTGTAATAAGACATGCAAACAGGGTGCAACATGCCCACAACACATCATTCAAGAAGGCAGTTGTCAGGATGCGGAGGACAGAAACCTAGAGCCTAGATCAATATACAATACATATATATTTATTTTCTTATAAAAAATATCTACTAATGATTTGCTCATTGTTCATTTCATTTTATTCATGCTCTTCCTGTTCAAATAATGACTAACTGTAACACTCGTGTGCTTGTTTTGAAGATGCCAAAACATGTCCACCTTCATCTTGGGCTCACGTGGTTAAAAGTGGCTGACAGATGGCATTTGGATTCGAGCGCTAAAGCCAAAAAAAGTGTTTTATGACTGTTGACCTTTGACTGGGGATTGTGGGCCGGCTGGACTATCTCTGCCAGGCGTATGATTTTAAAACAGATATGAAGTAATACTCAGCTTGTGGGGAATTAGGCAGGGATAAAACAGATAAAAAAAAACTGCCAAGGACAAAGCGTGCCAGTCAGAGCCAGAAATCATAAATCATTCAACAGCCGTGCACATATTCAAGGCCTGCAGCACCGCTAAGTGTACATTAACCACAGAGTTAGTGATAAGAGCGAGAGGATACACGTGTCATTATGGGAATGACTCACTCAGGTCTCATGGTGATATAAAGAGGGATCGCATGTGTTTCCCCATTTACTACATACAGTACAGTACAGTCTCCCTCAGATATCACAGGGAAATTTAACTTGCAATAAAATAAACTGCCGACCAGCAATCTTACGTTCAATGGAGTTATTATAACTAAGGATCAGGAATTGGACCATGCCACCCAGTTCCAGCCAATCAAACCACCTGCGTCTCATCACCTGCGCCTAATCAACTCAACCATCTCCACCGCCCTGATTCCATCACCAATGAGACCTACATAGGTAAGCCAAACCATCTGTCCCCTGTTTGTCTCAAGTTCTTATAACCCTCACCTCCAGACCCACTCTTTCTCCACCATCCTTCCTCATAGGATCACCGGCAGCCCAGCCTCCGACATTACCATCCCACGGCAAGAAGATACCACAGGACAGGGAGCAGGGCCATCCAACACAGGAACCATGGGGGGCAAGATGAAGCCACGCCTATTAAGACATGCGCCCATTGAGACGTACCCCCACTCTGAGTCTCAACCACCCCTGTGGTTTCTAGACGGCCCGGCAAACCTGCATCTCCTCTAAAAGCCCCCTCTCCATCCACTAGCCTCGACCCCTTTTCCTCATCCAACAACCCTGACCCCTCTTTACTGTCCTCTCCAAAGTTTCCAAATATTTAAATGAATTACTTAAACAGTAAAACTTGGTGTGGTCTAGGTAGTGAAACAGTAAAAAAAAAAAAAAAAACACCAGAGGGAGGCAAAGACAGACATCTGACGGAGCTCTGTGGAATTTACAGCCCTTCTACCCTGAGACGTTTTTATTCATTAACAGCTAAAACAACATGGAGTAAAAGGTGCATAAATCTGAGAGGTGACAGCACTCGTGGACTTTGAGCTCACGTGATACACAAGGAACCAGGCTTACAGGTAGAATGTGCTAGCGAATACAGAAGGAAATGCAAATTTATTATGTAAATTAATATGTAAGTTGCTGCCATTTTAATTTATCATGTGTCATTTCTTTTTTTAATGATTTAGTGCAGCATCCTGAAAATCAGCATTTACATTTCATTTACAAGTGTGATTAAGAATAAATAGCTTACCACCTTAATGTAAAATAATTATAATAATTTTATTAAGGACTGGCAAAGTGAGTGTGACCTGGCAGGTGAAGACAAGCATGAGTCACAACACAAAGGCAACAGTAGGAAGTTTTTAAGGAAGCAAAACCAACAGCTGACACTGGAAGACTGCAGGGGGTCAGAACAATGAGCAGGAAATACATGTATGAATATTAATGCGCCATATTACCTTGAAGAGTAATTCATTAACCAGAGATATCATCTTTTATATTTCTGGCATTCGTCTTCCTTTTCAAAAACCCGGTTCCTACATTACCAACATTTCAACTGAGCGACATCACTGGAGGCAATTTATCAGATTACACAAATTGTGTCAATATCTTACAGTATTGTTTTCTGGTTTACTTCAAGCTACAAAATGACCAAAAGTTTACCAAAATTAAAAATTACATACCTTAACGTTTTTGTTTTTGTTTTTTTTTGTTTTTTTTACAGGTTTTGTACAGTTACATACTTTACAAAAATATATTTAATGTCCTGGTGAAGTTCAGAAGCCAAACACAACTGTACAGTATGCATAGTAATAATGATTCAGTATAGAAAAGTTCTGCAAGTATGTGGCGCTGAATGTAAAAAGAAATGACTGTGGTTTTTAAACTGATATCTTTCCTATATTTAGCTAATTTTTCTTACATTTGACACACAAGTTTATGTGTAATAAAGCGTTAAATGTTAAATATAAATGCTAAATCTAAATGTAAAATCCAAATCTTAAAGGTTAAGTCTAAATGTTAGATGTTAAACCTAAATGTATCTATCTAATCGAAATATTTAGCTTTAAATATTAGACTGATATTAGAGCGGTTCAGATTTAACATTCAGATTTAGACTAAATATTTAGATTTATATTTAATATTTACATTCAACGTTTATATATGTATAAAATATGTTATAAAATATATATCTATATATATATAAACATATTTTAAAAAATGTACAAGAAAAATTACTTATGTTGTATATAATATTGAATATGCAACAGAAGACTGCAGTCAAGAGTTTTACCTTCGGCGCCCCATATAGAAGTGCATTATCTTATTTTAGAGTATTTCAGGGCAAGACTTCATGTGGTCATAAATTACATTAAAAGAAAAATCCTGTCACTTAAAAATAGATAACTTGAGAGCACTTGAGTTTTTCTTCAAGCGAAGAAGCCATGACAGAAAACAGCCACACAAAGCAGGATGATGGCGTTGGCATTGACAACGTTCCTCCAGAGAGGAACCTCTGTGGTGTCTGTGAGCTTCCTCTGAAGCTCCTCCTCCTCCTCTGGGGTCATCTTGACAGCTTTTTGTTGCTCTAGACCGCAGAAGCACATCACTGCCTTCTTGCACAAACCTGGTTCCTCCTCTGGTTCTGTGGTGGAAAAGTTGAAAGATGATGAGGAAAATCGGCTATGTACACTTGTTAAAGCACATATATGTATGTTTATATACGTTTGTACGGAATGTCTGTAGATTACCATCTATCTCCATGCTTGAATCTTGGTTATCAATCCAATCATCCTGTTCGAGGTCCACCCTCTCCTCAGTGCAGTTCCTCAGGCTCCAGCAAAGTCGGTACAACTGCACAAAACAACACAGCACATGGGTTAAAACTAATTATTCATGAAGTTGGTTATTACGGTGTCTTCTAGCTGAATTAATGATTTATCCAGCCCTGTGTCACAGCGGTCACGTACGTGCTTGTCAGGAATGGGTTTTGTCATGAGAGACACTCCAAGGATGATGATACAGGAGATGACAAACAGAATGATGGAGAAGTAGAGGTAGTGGACTCCACATATGATGGTGGGGCATTTACTGGGGCTAACACAGCTGCCCGTCCCGAATGCAAACTCGGAGATCATCCTGGACAGGCCGATAGCCAGTCCGATCATGAGTCCACAGAACGCACCCTGAGGAAATACGAAAGAAGGAAAATGTTTCAGATTAGACAAGAGTCTACAGTCAGCAGCTCTGTGAGGCTGCATATATAGGTAGAAGTGGAGAAGAGTGGTGCTTTCATCTGGGGGAAATGTCTGCAATGAAAATGCTAACATGTTGATTTTTCAAGTATATTATTAGCTGTGTTCACCGTCTTAGTTGTGTTGTGGTTTGGGTTTTTGTTGCCAGCCTTCTTG
This sequence comes from Sparus aurata, assembly GCF_900880675.1. Lineage (NCBI taxonomy): Eukaryota > Metazoa > Chordata > Actinopteri > Spariformes > Sparidae > Sparus > Sparus aurata. The sequence continues at coordinate 14,627,564 of NC_044198.1, forward strand.
CCATCTTTTGTTGCTTGTATTTTGTTTGTTTTATTTTGTACTCTGGATTATCAGCTTTCACTAAAGCTCACTTTTAGTTTTTAATCCACCTGCCTTGATGTTCTGCATTTGGGTTTTGTTTCCGTGACAACGTGACAAAGTTTGGGTGTAGTACCAAGCTAATATTTGCAAATTACCACCAAACACAAAGTTAATATTAAACTGATGGAAGTATAAGCTTGAAAGGTATTTAATCACATAACTGGACAAAGTAAAATGACCCCATGATGGTGCTGGATGAAAAGCTAATGGATTACCAAATCATGACAATCCATTCGATAACACAAATGTCAAGCTAGCTGTGGCATGAGATGAAAAGCCAACAAAGTTAGTAGGCTTCCGCCTCTGGGGACCATGAATATATGACTATTTCATTACAATCCCCCAAAAAATGTTGAGACCATGTCGAGACCAAAGTGGTGACTCAACCAACCGACCGACCGACCCAACATTGGACAATAATGGAGATTGCATCTGTGGTTTACTAAACTACAGTAAGAAGGTGGAATTTAATGTATAAATAAATCCAAAGACCTTGTAATGTCATGTAATCCTGTCAGGCTACAGAACCAGTCACGGGAGCATATGGTTGCATCAAGCAGAAACATGAAGCAAAGATATAAAATATACATAATGCAGATTGCAAGACAAGTCATTGCAATTATGATTACTAAGAAACCAGAGCAGAAGGAAGAAAGAGAGCAAGAGAAATGAGGCAGAAGGAGTATTAGCAGCAGCATGAGCGAGTAGTGAGTCTGCCCAGGTTATAAAAAACCTCTGCACTGACTCTTCTAAGTGTGACTGCAAATCTGCTGCTAACTGAATCCGGTCAGCTGATGGCACATATAACATCAGTAAACATTTACAATAGAGAATCATGTCAACACAGGGTCAGTGTTTACCATCAAGTCATGTCCTTGTTACACAACTGCTTAATGGTCACAATTACACAAGACGACATGAAGCAGTAAAAAGAAAAGATCCTTGGGCAGTAATTACTTAACATGTTGTCATGGACGGCAATCGACCACACAAAAGGCTCAAATCACCGCTTCTATCCTTGCTAGTAGCTTGGCTCTACAGATGGTCCAGACTGAAATGTCTCAACAACCATTGGATGGATTACCATGAAATCTTGTTAAGACATCTATGGTACTGAAAGCATTAATCCAGAATGACTACTTCTTTTATCAAGCATTTGGTTTTGAGTGAAGGTTCTCAAGAACCACTGGATAACTCAACACACTAGATGGTTTGTTAAAATGTCCTACTTTTAAACTGTTTGGAGGAGGGGTGGGCTCTGTCAATCAATCAGATCAACAGTAGTAAAGTGCGAAAGAAGAGTGAAAAAAAGTTTTCCATCGAAAAAAGCCCTCAGTGCTGGTTTTTCTTCTGGTTCTTTCAATAAAACATAAACATCAGTTCTACTCAACTAATGCTATAGCAGCATCCACGCTGACCTCTTGAGCAGATGCCATGGTTGTTTGCAAACGAACAGTTGCTTCTCTAAATGGCAGCATCTGAACCGCACTATAATCACGTGATCTCACAAATCCAACTGCCTTGCAAGGTAAACTATCAGATGGATTACCATGAGATTTGTTACACACATTCATGCCCCACTCAGGATGAATTGCAATCAGTTTGGAGCTACCTCAGATTCTCAACTAATGCCAAGAGACTTAGTTTGGTTCCCATGAGCCTCAACTGTGCTCCTTGTGTTTTGTGCTAGTACGCAGACTTTAGCACGCTAACATGGTAAACTAAGATGGTTAGCATTGTAAACATTAAGATCAGCATATTAGCATTGTCATTTTGACCATATTAGCAGTACTTTACATAGTGGCTGTCGACTCTTAGACTTATATGGAAATATGGAACAAGAAATAGATTGCACTCAGAATTGAAATGTGTAAATAAGGAAGTGATTGATTTTGAAACTCACAGACTCATTGACACGTTTGCAGAAGATGGCAAGCATGAAGACCGCTGCAATGGGTGGCGTGAGGTAGCTGGTGATGGACTGGATGTAGTCAAAGAGCTGACCACTCTGGGCTGACTGCACCACTGGGATCCATGCTATGCTCACACCGATCAGAGCCACGATAAACACTCTGTACCAAGGCGAACACACACATGTGGAGACAGTGGCAGTGAGACACATGAATTCTCACCATCAGAATTCAAACTGAACCCTCACATTGTTTTACCTGCCGGCAATCATGAGCTCCCTTTCACTGGCCGAGCGGCGAACCTTTGTGTAGATGTCCATGGTGAAGAGAGTACTGGCACTGTTGAAGATGGAGGTGAGTGAGCTCATCAGAGACGCCAGCATCACAGACAGCATGAGACCTCGCAGACCTGAAATACACAGAATAAATACATTAATCTAAAAATGATTAAAGTTGCCAGTAGCACTCTTGTCAGAGAGGGACAGAGGTCTTTAGCCACGCACCGTTTGGCATGAGATCCACCACCAGTTTTGGATACGCAATGTTGGTGCAGCCCACACTGGCCCCGCAGTATTTCAGACATTCTTCCGGCTCCACACATGCCACCACATCTGGAATAAAATCCATAAGATCAGCAGGATGTAAAGAACTATTAAACATCTAGGAGCTATAGAACATCACAACGCACTCACTAGGATAGAGGATCCTGCTGATCATGCCAGGGAAAACCATGAGGAACATGGGCAGCAGCTTCAGGTAGCCACACAGGATGCAGCCTGCCTTCACGTGAGATAGGTTCTTGGCTGAGAGGCAGCGCTGGACAATCACCTAGAGAGATACAACATGTGACAGATCGGAGACAATGAGTTAGTGCCACGATAAAGTCAACGGTAAATGGGATATTAATGGATGGAGAAAAATGGTTTTAAGTGGTCTAGTCTTAAATATTTGCAGAGTAAATACAACACTTAGGCCAAAGAAGCCAATCGGATGTGCTCGCTGATAAGTGTTCTCTCCTGTTACTGCAGCTGAACAGGGAGGCTGACCATAATGTGTTTATGTGTGTGCTGGATGTCAACATTTAAATGAACATCATATTCTTCACTGAGTTCCAGCTTTAGTCTGTCTGTTAATCTTATCTCATTTCTTAGCAGTACATTAAGGTCGAACTAAAAGTGTGTCATGTGAGGCCACCTCAGACTGCTTAAGTGATTCTGGCAAAAACAGGCGAGATAAAGACGCATAAATGTGTGTGCAAACACATGAGAATCAATTCTGTATGTGTGTTTTGATGGCCATGGGTTGTTGCCGGTAAAAGCTAAAAGTAACTGACCTGATCAGTGCACCAGTACCAGGTGGCCTGGATAGTGAGTCCAAAGACGAGGCCGGGCCACGGCAGGTCTCCTGTGATGGCATTCCTGAAAATATGGAAGGAGTCTGGCCGAGGCTCGTAGCAGTCTGCGCTGATGTTTCCCGTGATGTTAGGAACGGCTTGCATGTACAGATCCTGGAAGTTGTTATAGCCTCCCACCTCGTTGAAAGCTGAGGAGATATTTGCAAGTTACAGCAATAATTTATCAAAAACAGGACCAGCTTATCAAAAAAAGGTAAAGGAATCGAGGATAAAGATGGAAAATATCTTATTACCAAAGCCCATGAGGATGAAGGATCCAACAACCATGATGACGGTCTGTAAAGTGTCTGTGTAGATCACCGCTGCCAGTCCACCTGTGATACAATCATAACACAATGAGATTTTTTATCAGTTATCATCTATAATGTAGATTTAATGACTAAGCAGGTAAAGGCAAGTATTAAAATAATTCAAATAGTTTGTTAATTTCAGGAAATGACGTGACTTTACTGAAATGCAGTCTTTCAAGGAAACATATTATGGTTATTTTCATTTTCATAATTTCATGCTCATAAAACACCTCAGTTCCTCATACTGTCCAGTGCTGCAGCTCCGTATTCCCTCCTCTGTCTGAAATGCTCGGTTTTAGCTCCTGTCTCTTTAAGGCCCCCCCTTGAATACCTAAAAATGAATCTACTCTGATTGGTCAGCTCACACATGCCTGACCAAGCACCGCTAACAACCACAGAGCAGCTGTGCTAAAGTAATTCTCATGTGCCAAGCTAGCTGCTAGACATAAGTTATGCAAATGTGCGATATGTGACATAGTGTGATGTCACAAAGTATTAAAGGCGAGACTGCTGACAAGGCGTTTCAGGTGCAGTGTTTTAGTGGGAGAGAGGAGCTTCTGTTGGTGTGAACTTTGGCCTTTCTAATTTTCAAGACCTTTTACATTTTACATGCACAAGAAAATATATAACACACTGAAGGAAAGGAAAAAACAAACAGCATAATATGTCTCCTTTAAAACCAAGAAATGACAAGACTTATGAAAAAAATCCAAAATCTAGATGATATATGTTCTCATATTATTATATTGCCCAGCCCCTCAACCTATACATGTTTTAGTCCACCTGTAATGCACATAACTGGACTTACTGGACAGAATAAAAACAAATTTGACTTTATACATGATTCTATTCATCAAACCAAATTATATATTTGGTGCTAGGTTTGTTGTGTAAGTGCTCTTTCACAACTCATCTTGCAAAGGTAAGGTTCAGGTGAGGATGTTTTGTTGCAAAACAGCAGGAGAAGGCCACTTCCTGCTTATCGCAGTCCAGGGGTAATTAACCAGAATAACACACCACAGATAAACTAGCCAGGCGGTGAGAGCGTATGTGTGTGTGTCTACATATGGCCTTGAGAAGACTTTACCCCCAGCCACGGTGCCACTCACACCGTAAAGAAGATAAGAATTCTAGCTAAAGAGTGATCAGCAATTTCAGTGAAAAAGGAAGCCAGTGCATCCTGCGGACGGACCTGTGACGGTGTACAGCGCAGTGATCATCAGCAGCATGATAACAGCCAGGTAGATGTTCAAGCCGAGAGCCTGGTTGATAAAAATGGCGCCAGAGAACATGTCTGCCTGAGTGGAGGGGAGAGAAGGTAACACTTAATAACACACCATACTCATACGATGATGATGTCACTGGGTGTCACTGAGGGTTAAGATGTGGTGTTGCTGTGACTTACTGAGATCTTGGTGAAAACGTAGAGGAAGAGGGACAGCACAGAGAGATAGATGCGGATACGCTGTCCTCCAAACCTCTTCTTCAGGTACTCGGGCATGGTGACTACCTAAACCGATCAATAATAAATTTCATTTTTTATTCATGTTTGTTTCATTTACTTTCTCCTCAAATGTTTTAACGAATATGTATATCGTTAAAGGTGCATTATGTAGTTTTGGTGAAGACATTTAAATCAGAATAGAAAGATCTTCAGTGATTTTTTTTTCTGCCTAGACAAACTAAATAAACAAACTTCATTTTCATGACTGAATAAACAAACCAACCTTTAAACCCCACATTTATACTGTTTTACTGTTATATGTGGCAGACCCTGCCACCTCTCTAGCTTCAAACAGTGTTCTGCGGACCTTATTTACCTCTGAGAACAGTTTGTTTATTTAGTCATGAAACAAATTAATATTTCTGAGTTTGCAGTGTTACCTCATTAATATTTCTTGTGAAAATTCTGAGTTTGAATTTCTTCTCCAAAATAACACAGTGCCCCTTTAAGGGTGCAATTTGTAGGAAATGGCCTAAAGTTAAAGGCAGCTCCAAAATAAAAGCCCAGGTGAACACAACATATTTTAACACACATTTTTCCACTTTTTTGAGGATTTATTTAAATCTAAATTTTCTCTCTTTAAAAGTCAGATATCACCTCCTGGGGTACAAAGTTGTCTTACGAGACAGGACAGGGTGGAGCTAGCTGGTTAGCATGCTAACTTAAGGGAATATCAGACTACATAGCTGTCCTTGACATAACATTGACATGGTTTTTTCCTCCTACTCTGTTGTTTAGTTTTTTTTTCTATGTTTTAAAGAAAAATTCAGACTATGTCTTGTAATTCGTATATCCAACATGTGGACTGTGTGTTCTGTTTACCCCAGCTTTGATGTAGATGGGCACAAAGAGCCATCCCAGGATGACGACCACTATAAGAGCCTGAAACACAGAAACAAACAGTTACACGACCTATAATTAATCAATGCCACCGTTTACTCAAAATGTTCCTATATAAATGAAAATAACTTCTGTTGTTGTCCTGGTGCCATTCATCCCTAATCTATGGATTTATCAGCTCACCTGTATCTATGTCTCAATCTCTGTGTCACAGGTCAGACATACATGTGTGTAAGAAGTGATAATGGTGCAATCAGCACATCAGACACAGTTACTCACATTCCATTCAAATCCACCGATGGCGATTCCCTCAGCTGCAGCAGTCCCAGCAATTCCCACAAAGTGGCCACTGCCAATGTTGCTGGCAAAGAGCGATGCACCGATCTGTGGAGTTCATAGTCATATTTAAAAATAATGACAAACAATGCTTCATTTTAAATCATTTTGGACTGCATGTGATACTAGAAATCAAGGTGAGAGCAATTCAACTGCAATGAAGACGCAACTGACGATGCTTTTTCTGTTGTGTCACAGAATAGATGATTAATAAAGGATTTACACTCCTAATTACTTTAATACAACCCAAGGTTAGATAAGGTGCTTCTTTTATCACACACTGCATCATGTTTTATATAAGCAATTGACATATAACAATAAAAATGTATCAGCTGCCTATCCTATGCCTCCGCCTATCGGTAAGATTAGAAGATAAAGATGGGGAGAGTTTTCTTTCATGTTAATTAAAGCTATCTCAGTGTCGGGAAGAAGACACCCACCGGCCACCACACCATGCTCCTGCCGGCAAGGAAGAAGCCACCGACAGTGGATCGGTTGGTGCGGACCATAGCCTGCAACGAGAGAAGGCATATTTTAGAAAATTCATGAACAGGCCTAATAAACAAACTCTCTTTTGTTTTCATGGTTGAATAAACTGAATTAACAAACTGACCTTAAAGGACAACACAATTTCATACTGTTGTACTTTGTTTAAATGTGGCAGACCCTGCCACCTTTCGAGCCTCAAACAGTGTTCTGGGGACCTTATTTTCCTCTAAGAACAGCTTGTTTATTCAAAAATTGACAAAACACATATTTCTGGGTTGGTTCTATTACCTCATTAATGTTGTTAATATTAAAGTTCTTTTGAATTTTGAATTTCTTCTCCAAAACAACACAGTGCCCCATAAATGAATACATTTCATTTTATATTGCGCTGCTGTGAGAGTGACAAGAAAACAACAAAATGACTGCGTACAACTCAATGAAGAGCTGCAACGATTAGTCAGTTAATCGAACAATTGAAATGAAACAAATTGCCAACTGTTTTGTTAATAGATAAAGCTTTTCACCACCACAATTGCCCTGTCAGGCTTTTAAAACATAAGAATCTGATGCTGTGCTTTAAATGAAAAATTGGTGGGTTTTGGACTGTTGGTCGGACAAAAGAAGCAATTTGAAGATGTCGCTTTGACCTCTGCGAAACTTTCCACGATTTCATTTTGTCATTTTACAGACTTAACGATTTGTCAACAGGTTCCACGATAGTGTATCATTAGTTACAGCCATGTTCGGCAATATCGCTGTAACATCCCTGCCCATAATAGTTCTGAATCATAAAAGTTCTCTGATCTGCTATAAAACGATTGTGTACATGTCGTTGAGTAAGATGCTGTGATATCATGGTGTAATGATTCACTCCAAAGTCCTGTTGTAAAGGTACTAAAAAACACTGTTGTAACAATTGTTGCCAAAACTGAGATTCATTTTCTTCTTATCAGCATTTAAGTCATTTTCACATTATTTCCTGGTTTAATATAAACAGAATTTCTCATATTACAGGAAAAACACCAGAACTCTCATCGATTAAACCAGCTGAGGAGTTAAATATTCAGGAGGAAGAAGCGTTTAACTGAAAAGTCAACTGAAGGACTGAAAAACTCACCCATATCCCCACACCAAGGACCACCAGAAAGTAAATTACAATAACAGAGATATCTGGTGCATTGTTGAGGACCACGTTCGGGGTGTTTCTTGCATCGCTCCTTATGAAGGAGAATCCAAAATAATCTCCAGACATGTTGCCAAGAAGTGTCTCTGAAGCCTCTCCTCTCCGACTGAAGCACCTGCACGGTTACTTATGCACCTATTGGTGGAGGTGTGTTTATGTGCGCGAGAGAGATAGAGGTAGTGTGGGAAAACGTGGGGGGCTGGGAGGAGGAGGAAGAAGTGTGTTTATCTAATACATGATCAGATACTCAGATACTGTGGTTGAAAACAAATAAACTTTGCTGATACACTGTGGCTATGAAAAAAATATATGCTGCTCACTAGCAAATGTTTAAATGAGTAAGCATCTAGCAAATAAAGTTGTTAATGATCAACCTACAAGGAAACACCAGCTAAACAACAACGGAAAGTCAATTTAATTCAATTCCAGTCAGTTTATTTTAGTGGAAAAAGAGCTTTTTAAAGGGGCTAAGCCAGTCAACAATTTGTTTAAGCTGTTTGAAGGGGCAATAGGTACGGTCTTTGGATGAAGGTGTTCAAAAATGTTATAAAATAAACAACAGAAAGTGATTAAATGGCAATTTTAGGAATATCTACAGAAGTTAGCATGCTAGTCCTTTGACAGTGGGGTGAATACTGATACTTTCCTGGTCCCTGACCTCCCAGTCAGGACTGCTAGCTGCATGGCTAACTGAAGTAACAAGCTAATGGCAGCTCCATTAGCAGCAGTTAGTGGTTACTCTGGTGATGTGCTGCCCTTTGTTTGATTTGAGTATGAATTTGACAGCTGAACATTTCAGGCCAGTTTTTCCAACAAAATGCATCAATGTGGAGTAATTAAATAAAGAGATGGGTGATTTATTACAGTAGACAGAACATTTTTTGATATGCATTACTTTTATGTATAATACTTAAATAATAAAAAGTTGAAAAACGCATTGTGTTTATGGGGAACTTCCCCTTAACTTTCTATGTAATAAGTAAGTTAAATGTGGCACTAAGTTGAACTTATATAATAGAATTAGAAGGAAATCTTACATCTAATTAACATATTTAAAGGAGCAATACGTAAGTAAGAGCAACTAAACCCCCAAACCACTTTTTTTCTGCTGAAAACCAATGTATTTGGGTATGAATTAGTGTTGCTGAGTGATTCTGGTCCAACTCTTGACATTTTAGTCGAAGTATTTCAATTTGGCGTATTTTGTAGTAAAAATGTAAGTGTGACTGCCCTCTATGGGTTGAAACCCGGTTATTACAATCGAATTTTCCTATTGGCTGAGATGGAGGCAGATGACATTTTGGAGGCAGCTTTCGTCACGGTCCACCACGGTTAGCTCCGCCCCCTCCTATAAAAACTAGCACCTGCTGATCTGGAATCTGTGGCGAGTAGGTTGGATTGAGAGAATTGCGAATAGAGAGACATAGTGATTATTGAGTAGGTAGTGTAGTGTGGTGACGGTTAGGGGGGAGGGGGGAGGGGGGAATCGGAGAGTACTCCTGGAGCCCCGCCCATCATCAAGGCATTTTTTGAATTTCCAGCTTAGAGCACGTCATCCAAAACTGAGGGGTTTAGTTGCTCTTTAAGGTAAAAACATTACGTGAAGAAATAGCAGTTTTGATATATTATACATAGGATGCCCATATGTTGTGTTACAGTGATATCTACTGGCGTTAGCATGCTATCCAGCAAGCATCCCTGGTCACACTTAAGCTTACACTCCCCTGCTCCCTGAGCTCCAAGCTGAAACCGCTAGCTGCACAGCTAACTGAGCTAACTTCCTAATGGAAGCCACAGCCATCTGCAGTTACTCTAGTGATATGTTGCCCCTATTTGTTTTGTGTATGAATGTGACATGTGGACAATTCTTACATATTAATTTTTTGGGGGGCAAACTATTAGTATTATGATGATTTTAGTTTTTCCAAATACTGTGCTCTTAAGCTAAGTTAAGCTAAGCATCTGCCTCCTGACTGAAATGAGACTTGGTGACTTAATCTCAACCAATAAAAGGTCTGTTACATAGTCATCTTTTGACACCTCTGACACCTCGGTCGATAAGTAAAGCAGGTACAGCTGTTGATAACATATCTCACTGATATTTTAAGTGTTAGAGAAATCTTTTGCCTATTTGTGTTTACATAATAGCACAGCAGCCCATGCTTACATGACTCACTGTAAATTTTTACTGATCTCATAAAATATTTGAGGCCTTGATCTCTAAACAGGTCTGACAATTAACAAGGAAATAAAAGGCGCTTAACCCCGACTTCACCCCGCGACTAGTGAGCACTAGGTTATGAGTGAGTGTTTTTATTAGTCTAAAGGCCAATGTTTGAAGGAAGGCACAACAGAGACAGAAAACCTAACTATCATCACTTCAAGTGTGTGTATGATTCCTTAGGAAAACAACAGAAGATAAGATAAAATGTACTATGAGCAACCAGTAGGTGTCTCTGCAGGATATTAAAATTGACATCATTCAGGCCTCTAGAGCCCATTTCAGTGAGTTGCAGATATTCAAGGGTGTGGTATTCACCTTGTATAGGTTTTTTTGAATATACATTTTATTCCCTGTGGTGGAAAGCAAGAGGAATGCGCCAAAGGTACACGTTTGATGTGTTTTATTTCCACTATTTCCATTTATGTGTCTTTATACTATAGTATATATAAGTCCACTACATGTCGGGGAGCTATATGGTACTTTTGAGTCCATTAGCTGCATTTATTTGATAACTTTTGTTACTTTGCAGATTCAGGGAGATGATACAAAATATAATAGGCAAAGAAAAAAATATAATGTGCTTTTATGGTTTCAGGTTATTGCTGATGAACAACATTAATGATTTTAACTCAACATCCCGAAGATTTTTTTTACAAGGACGTAAGCATTCTTTTATAGTGCTCATATATCTGTTACATGTAATCATTTCAGACATTTGCTGTCATTGAACTTTGTACATGAGGGAGAATCATATTGACTGCACCATGTACAAACAGTATGACGAAATGGGAACTTTTTATGTAACTATTTGTTGAGTTTATCACCGATTAACAAGATTATTTACAATGTCTGGATTATGGTCATGTGTTTTAAAATTTGTATTCTGCATGTTGCATATTAAGATGGAATATAATTAAAGATCTGTTGGGGATTTAAAATGTGGTGTGGTGCAATAATTATACTCAATACCCATCTTGATATTGATTAACAAGAACATTTGAAGCTCTTACCATCCAGCAGATGGCAGCGATGCAACAGTTTTGGATATCAACTGCCATAAAGCTCAACAGAAGACACAGCAAAGACCTGTGGCGGGCCTATTTCACCTGCAAGAATTTTACATTTTTTTTATGTCATGTCCTTGCATCAGATTGTCAGATGTCTCCCCATTGACAGTCAGTACTTCCTTTCCTGTGGGAATAGAAAACATCGAGGGCTGGAATCCCCATCTGAATGAGGGTACTCACCAGCCATTTGACAACATGTGCGTGTGCATGTGTTGTGATGCATTGTTCTGAAACGGGCCAGTCTGCTCAATGGGTGTTCTCACTCTTTATGGTAAAACTTACTGACTGTAACATCGGTCAAACTGTGGATGCAAGACTTCTATCTGTAGCAGTGTTTCTATACTGACATTAGAAGAACTGAGTACTTCATCCAACACAAACCATAAAGCAGTGTCAGAGCAAATGCATGGTCCACCCACACAGGTGTCTTAACTTGTTGCCTGATCAGATTATTTTTCAAGACAGTGTGGACAGACTGTGTTTGATTGAATGCGCCCCCACTCTTCTGTTAGCCGTGTTGCACATGTTAGGTCAGGACAGTTCATACTGCCTATTGTGCTGTGTAAAAACACGTCTGCAGCAGTGGTGTCTGAGGTGGAGGTTATGTCACAGGTACAAAACAATTCAATGCTTCAGAATGTTGATGGTTCAGTGTCTTATACTAGAGTGAACGGTGTCTCTGTCTCAGCCGCTCCACCCCCCCATCACTTGATTCTGCATGATCACAGCCTTACATACATGTTTACCAAAAGATACAAGCTTTCATAGCATAACATTATTATGACGTAATGAGTTTTGTCTGTAGTTGGCACCTACATTAATTGTACTGTGATTTGTATTTACCACAGAGTTCTTGGACTCAGAATCTGTGGGGGGCACAAAACCAGTTTTTACATAATGTGGCTTTCACAGCTTTAAATGGGTTCCGCACAGGCTAGCTTAACTTAGGTCAGTCACATGATTGCTCATGATTGCATGAGGTATCATGGGGTGACTATTATCAGTGTTTTAATTTAAGTGTTCAGTATATCATTGAAAAGCCTAATATTTACATTTTCACAAGTTTAACACAATCAACAATAATGACAAAACCCTTTTTATGAAATGAGAGCGATGGTAAATATTTTAAGAGCACTAATGGTTGGTTAATGGAAGATGGATACGGATTCAACAATCGCTAAACACCCATTTATGGTTTGTAACCCAAAGATAGCTGTGTCTATTTAAGCTTAGCAACAATGTCCATACACTGCAGTGAACACATCTTTAAATTGTGAAATACCCTAATTATAACCTACTCTAATTAAGAGAGTACGTAAGCACATCATCAAATGGCCAGTGATTTGTTTATTGCAGGCAGCTGTATTAAAATTGCATTACGTGTACCTAATGATCTTATAACTCAGGTAGACGATGTGTCCAAATCTGAGTTAACTTGCTTTACTCTTGGCAGATCCAGCAGTAACCTCACTGTTCTCACACTGTCGAATTTGAACCACATTTCTTGCACCAGCCTACCTTCAACATCTGCGCCATCCTCAACCATGTATGTCTCAGTGTTTCTTGACTTCTTCGTCCCAGTGGACTGCTGCCTGCAGCTTTATACATCAAAGTGCTGACACCCATGTCCAAGGTTGTAGTGCCCTGTCCCAGCTGATGATGTGGAGAGCAGAGGAGAACACAGGAGAGGAGGTAGAGAAATTAGAATGAAGTAAAGAATGTATGTCAAAAAATTTAAATATGTTCTTTTTCAGGCCTGCTAATGTCTGATTATGTAAGATATTGATGAATTTGTATTTCAAATAATAATAGTATGCATCTAAAGTGTAAATCTAATACAGTGCTTTGGAATTTAGTAGTTATGAACGGCGGAAAAAAACAGTGTGTATTATCCCCAAATCTGGAGTTGAGGGCACATGAGGCATCACATCAAATTATGGAGGCTTAACAGGGACCCAAAGTGTAAACACATGATTTGTGTTGTGTTAATGTTCCACGTCAAAAAGGCTGAATAAAGACGAAAGAATGCCAAGCCATTACAGCGATTGCCTCAGCCATCGACTGAAATGTGACAGCTTGGAGGGTGTGGAGAGGAGGAGATGTGTAAGTGAGTGAGATGGGGGAGTTATCAGACTGGTACTGTTACAAATGGCTGCTTGAAATCTCTAAATGGGGACAATCAATATTCACTTGAATGAGAATCAATCTCTGGAATGAGGCCAGTGCTCTGTGGGGATTAAGGCTTGGTCACACTCGCTGATTTCAGTTCTGATTTCAGCCCCAGGAGGAGACTCCAGCCTTCTGATGGCTCCACACAGGTCAAGATTTTCCCAGATGTGTTTGTTTTTTTGTGTGAAATGTGAGCATAACCCCTCACAAGAACCAGTTGGTGTTTAAAACACAAACACACCACAGGGCCGATCACATTGCAGGGCAGCAAGACCACAAACAAACGCTGCTGATCAGTGCAAAGAAATTGATCTCCTGCAGATGTTTCTTCCCAACACACAGTAGCGTACATAGTGTCAGTTTGTCTGGCAGACTGAGCAGTGATTAAGTGCCTTGAGGTCAAAACAGACACAGTTGTGTCCTATGTACTTTTCCTTGTGTCTACACATTCAGGAATCTCTGGCAGAGGGGCCCATGTAGTGAAACTGGGAAACAGACCCATAGGCCTGGCCGCAAAAAGACAGACTTATGAATAGTATTTGTCTTGTGACATCAGGGGTAAGTGCTTCACACTGTGCTTTGTCCATATTTCAGTGACAAATTCAATGTTTGAAATAAATCAGGGGCCTTGATTATCTTGATATTCTTAGCATTTTATGTAATTCATTTGAATCATTGTCATGGTTTTTGATTGAATCATTTTCTCATATCCTCATTTGTCTTGTTTTACATTCCACTTCCTGTCTTTGTCTTTTCCCCACCCTTTTCCCTGCTCACCTGTGTTCCATTAGTTATCAGTCCCTGTGTATTTGCTGCTACATTCACATGCTCCTCAGATGGTCCCATTTCCCGAGTTGCGAAGTTGTTCTTACGACTTTGGTGTCTTCATGCGTTTAAGCAACACACTGACATCTGTTTCAAGTACTTGAGTGACAAGGAAGAGTAAGGTAAACAATACATTGGCCATACAAATCATGATTTTGGTTTAACTGTCTTACTATCAATCCAATGATGACTCCGTCCACCATGTTTCATATCGTTCAACATCAACTCAGCAACCCGTGCATCCAAATTTTCTCTGACTTTCCGAGTTGTTGTTCCGACTCGAGAGGGCATTCACATTAATTTTTCCCAGTGCGTACGATAATTGTACGGTTATTCTGACAGCACATAAACACACAGTTAGTCTTTGATTTTCCTTCAGTCATCGTGGGATTGGCTGTGCTTCTTGATGTGTTCCTGCTTTGATCCACGCGGCTGTTTGGTTTCTCCTTAGTTTTTGTATTACTCTTGTTTTTGTTTTAGTTGCCTGACTTTTACTTTCTTGCATTTTGGATTTTGGGAATTCAGCTTTGTTATCAAAGCCCAAGTTTTGTTTCTAGTTTTCTTTATCTGCCTGTGTCTGTGTCTTGTGTTTGGGTCCTTTTTGATCAAACTTAACAAAGATCATTTGTTCGATTCATAAAAGATCCTGAGCATTAATTAAACCTCTCTTCAGCACGTTCTAGAAATCCCAATTTGTAACTTACAAACCTGCAATATATAAATCTTCAATCGACTTAAATTCACAACACCTGTGATTCCCCCTTTACATAAGCCAAGCACAAATGAGGGTTTAGTAAGGAGTAGCCATGGACTAGACGAGAAAATTTACTTCTTGGAAGACAAACTCACAGTGATGTTAGAGGAGATGAAAGCCAGGTGAAATTTATTATTCAGTGGACTGAGTAGACCCTTTTCACAGCAGACATTTTGACTAATCAAAGCAGGAAAATCACCGGGGCAACCAATAAAGTTACCCATGGCTCCATTCCATTAAGTATTCCAGAAAGTCATGTCGGAGAGTGAGCACGCACAAAAACCAATGCCCTTGACCTATCTAACCTAAATGGAATGCAGCCATAATTCAATTCTAAATTCTACCTGTGTTTTTCCTGTCAGAGCCAAAATGTCTGCCATGAAATGATCTAGCCAAACACAGCCTGGGAGTGTGTGCTGGCTGCTGTGGATTTGTCCATAAAGCTCATACAGAGTTCACAACAGCCTCGGACGTGCTTGTGTGTGTGGAGCTGTGTGTAATCTGATATATTGCCTCCAGTGACTAAGTTGCATTGCGGGTAATGTAAGTTATGAAAAGAAAGAAGAATGCGTGGAATGAAAACGTCGATTTCACTCGTTCTGCTGTGTAGATTTTGTCCATAATGAGTCTTCTGGAGCCACAAAAGACTTACTTACATACTGCTTTTGTCACACATGCAGTAGTGGAGTAGTGGAGTTACCCTTTGAATCAAATCTTGACTTTGTTTGGAGATACAATCAATTCCATGTCAAAGTAAGGCTTTATGAATAACTACATTTATGTGATTTTATGCTTACGATCAAACTTGATCATGAGCTTGTTTCTTAATGAGGCCCCAAGGCACAAAGATACCAAATTAACGCAATCATTTTTATGCTATTCAAGTTTCCTTGTTTGCCTCTCTGATGTTCCATCTTGGGATTGCACTGTTGTTTACCCAGCTCTTGAATCCTGAATGTCAGAGCATCCGACCATCGTCACACGAACACCTGTTTTCTGTAGCTGCAGGGTCCTGCTATTTGTGTATGCTGGCTCACTGTCACACTGCAGCGGCTTACTAGGACACCTGAAGAAGATAGTCTGACAAGTCAAAATGACTGCTTTTAGCCTAAGATCATATTGTGTTTCAACTTTATCTGGATGAACCATGTCTGCAGTATCTGTTAATCTGCAGCTGGAGGTAAGGTCTTACTGAAGTTTGTCTATGGTTTCTGCATTTTATAAAAGTAAAAAGAAACTATAATAAAATCTCAGTTCACATACTGAATTAAGAAATACATATTTCATAAAAGCAGACACAATCAACTGGCTAAATGATTGATCTTATCTGTTGTGCAGTTGGTAAAGAAGGATGAGGCAGAATTCACCTGTGGGGCCACCATAATTCATGTGCATTAGTTCAAGAGTTGTAATCACAACCCCATCTCTTGGCACAGCTCCATATTCAATCACAGAGGGCCATTGTAGACACAAGTCATGACACAGACTATGGGGCTTTTCACCCAGGGAGCTGTCACACAGGGAATAGACAGCGCGAGTAAAGGGAGGGCTTCAGGGTGATCAGCTGCAACTTGCACACGGGCCCCGGGGCAGTCAATGCAGGTGAGGCTCACATGTATGACACGATCACATTGCCCCAAGCCTGTGATCACACTGAGGCTCATGTGAGCAGAACTGTGGGAGCTGGGAAGAGGCGTCTAACTTCTGTCTTTAGCTTCTTCATCAGCCAATAGCCACTTATCTTCAACACTGAGGGCAACAGAAAAGGAAGTAAACAAGTCCTTAGGTCATTGGTTCTAAGGCCTTCTTAACAGCAGTCATTATGACATGTAAAACACAGTGGTAACTATGGAGGTTGCTGGAACTGAATGGGCCATCGGTACAGGTACTGATTCCACTGGTCTTTACCCTGCCATGCAAAGTCAAAATCTGCTCTGATATTAGCAAGGCTATCAAGATGTGGCAAGATGTATTCCGAAAATAGCACGTTAAGTACAAGATGCATGGAGGTTGAAAAGAAAAAACAGAAACTAACATTAGTGAAATCCAAAATGTCATAAAACTTGTCTTGTTTGGGGTTCATTGGCAATAAAGCAGGGAAGCCTTGTGTTTTTGGTGTGTAAAAAAACAAAGTTGAACTTGCAAGTTTCCTTTGAACAACAGAAATGAATGAAAAGGTCGAATAAGCAACACATTTAATGTTCTTGAACATGCCTGTTTTCCTGCAATACTTATTGCAGTGAATGGGTATGCATTATAAGCAAAATACTCTGCACAGTAATTTAGAAAAAATCCTCATTAAACTCTGTTTCACATTTACAAAACCATACAATAATCCTCTGAGGAAGTCTTTAGCCACAAGGTGGCACAGTAGTACAACACAGCAGAAATGGTGCATCACTAAGAAGGTGGCAGAAATATGATTGATTGTGGTCTATATTTCCAAATAGTGCCCTTATTCTGTGAGCTATACACACTTCTGTATAATTAAATGGTAGTTTTGAGGCTATTTTTCAACTGTATGTCATCATTAGCCATCATAAAGCCCAGCTAATATCCCAATTAACATATTTCTTGTCTTTGGTGGCTGTGCTGATTGATGTGAACCACTGAGTGTGTAGGCAGTACATTTTAAACACCATATCATGGTGTAAAAACAACTCAACGTCACCTTTTTTGCCCTGAAAACCATGTACCTGCACCAGACAGCAGATGGAGCCGATGAGCCTATCATGCCACCTTGATTCAGAGGGTGTGGTCTGTAGCTGTAATGTTGCTATGCTAACCAGTTACTGGCCCAGCTGTGATTATTACTGCTAATTACTTCAGTAGTTGATCTGAATAGTGTCCAGTAAATCCAGTTTAAAAAACAGGGATTTTGTTCTGCTTGCTCCTGTTTTGTTGCAGAGAGGGAATCGATTTCTAGCAAGTAGAAAGAAGAAGAAGAGGAAGAATGACAGTTGAAGGACATCTTTCTGCCAACCGTCCACAAACATGGCGTCACTGAATGTCACGTAGAAGATGCTACTGCTAATGCGCACAGAAAGGACATGACAGCAGAGGACATGAATGAAATAGACATTAAAGTATCTGCATTGTGTTTTACTAGCTATGGACAAGCAAGCTATAAAACGATTTACAGTGAGGTAAGACTTCTATTTAACTGAAAGTAGTCTCAAACAACACCTTTACTTAACTGAACTGACTAGCAAAAAACAAAAACAAAAAACTAACTTCCTTGACTTGTTAAAAGCAGGGTAAAATGCAACATTTACCTTACACAATGCTAAAGTAGCACCCCAGCTAAGCTAACAGTGCTATTTTTCAAGCATTTGGTCTCAAATGACAAAGAAAATCCATGCTACCTGGCTAGCTACATGTGAAATGTAATTTTGCCTATCTGGTATTTTCTTGTCGGCAGCATAGGTTTAATCAGAACTGCTTTCAGACAACAAGTGCTCATGCTACACATTAGATTCAAAGCCAATCGGCAAATATAAGCAACACTGGTAAGAATGGCTGAAGTAAACCTCCTCGCCAGGGTAAAAAAAATATTTTTGTCCACCTGCCAATGGCTAGTGAATGTTGAAATTTACTAGCAACTCAATACAAAACCATTGTTTGGCTGGTGACTGAAGCATCTACTAGCAACCTGCACATTTACCAGAATCCTGCTGGTGGCTAATGTTGTGCCCTGCTTCCATCCTCGACAGGAGGGTCATTTACTGCCTTACCTGACAGAGCGTGAAAGAGTACTCCTGGTAAGTCAATGTCACTCAGTCTGGAATAATGGTTATGCTTTTTTTTAAAAATGTTTTTACTCCAGGTACTTTCTTTCTCTTTCTATACTTTACCTGCAACAGTTTTGTTTTTTGTGAGAAATATCACTTTGAAACAACCTCTGAAACTAAGGCAGTGATTATATTGGATTTATTACCAACTGTGACAGCGTCAGCTGCTATACTTTTCACCTTTTGAGTCTGTGTGTGTGTGTGTGTCTGTGTCTGTGTTAGTGGCAAACTGTGGAGACACTCTTTGTAGTGGTGACAACTACAGAAGTGGTTCTGAGTATTGTGCCAGGTGATTATATTTCTGTCTGTGGACAGATTTTTGTCAGCATTTTAGCATCACAACCATCCAAGATGCAGTCAGGAAAGTGCAGGTGTGTAGTTTAGATCAAAATGAAGGCCATATTCAAAGATAGGTGGTGTTCGAGCAAGGGAGCTGGAAGTACACACACTTTAAGCCCTTGGCTCACATTCTATTCCCTTGAGACATCTATAGTAGCTGAAAGTACTTCAAAAGCAGTTTTGAGAACGTTTATGCTCATGTAATAAGTTATGACTACTGAGTGGCTGGTGTGACCCCATGGCAAGATGCTGTCTGTTTGTCTGTCTGCTGTATTTTATTTGTGTTGCAAATCCTGCAATGACCTGCCATTTTAACTCCTCTTCTGTTCCCTTTTTGTATTGTTGTATGTGATTCTTCTACCATACTTTGTAATGTCTATTACGACTTTCCTGTACCTTAGCTGCCTCACTTGCTGTTACTGTAGCTGTGTTTTGTTTTAATTAATGTGCTTTTGATGTTGGTTGTAAATAATGTAGATTTTTTTTTTTTTATCAGTATGAGGTGTGCAACTAGAATTTAATTTGCCCATGATGCTTGGTTGTATATTGTTTTCTGTGAACATGACTATATATGCTACATAAGCACAGGTCTCCTCTTGTACCAAGTAGGGTGTATGCTCATTATAAAGCTCTTTGTGAATGCAGACAAAATCAAATCATCTCTTTAGTCTCCATGTCTTTTTCCATCAATATGTAGCTCTGTTGTTTGAAGCTATATCAGTCTTTTTTGTTGCATTGTAAGACATCAGTGTTCAATTGACCGTATCCCATTTGCGGAACATGCAGACTGAGCATACCTTAACAGTAGATCAATATTATTAACAATGACATGTTGTTCAAAGGTTTCATGCCACAATCTGACCAATGCTGATCTCCTGATTTCAACAATACATCCATTATAGATTTTCTAGTGTGTTTCTCTAAAGGAAAACATGATTTTGAGCTGCAGTAGGGTTTTGTTGATTGTGATGAGAGAAGCCTAAAACATGATAATAATAACAAATATAAACATTATTTTTATTATTGATTAGAACAAAGAATATTATATTTCTTTAGAAGAATTCATCATTTCATTTTATCATCGTACCAGAAAAGCTACTCCTGAACAGGAAGTTAATCAACTCAGTTGAATCTGTAATACATTAATGCGTGTGTTTAAGAGGCCCAGCAGAACTCCTGACCCCCTTTATCATTCCTAGCCTCTGTGGATTGTCTGTGTACCCTGCTGCCATCAAGTACCCATCAATAAAAGCAGCAGACTTTACATGGCATCTTAATTATAATTTTTCTTGAGCCCAAGAATCCAATCAGTTCCTATAATCAGTACAACTGCCTGACCCAAAGCTTGCCATGTATCAATTAGTGACAATTTGATTAAACACAAAATTATATAGGAACATGCACCATATGTGGAAAACATCACACAAACTAGATTAATAAGAGTACATAATAATACAGGAGCCATTTTAAGGACCTTGACATTTTAGCTAACATCGCGTTTTAGTGATGCATACTCCCTGACAAATGGGTCCTTTTCACAGCCAATGTTTTGACTTGTCATAGCAGGAAGAGCACAGGTGGAACTAATACTGTTAACAACAGCTTTACAATGGTGACCTCGTGAGCCAAGCCATGAGTTGAGCGTGGTCAATAGCTGGACTCCACCGCCTAAATGGGATGCAGACATCATTAATATTATTAGTTACGGCTTTGCTTTTCTGAGTATGATATGTAAAAAAGGTCTGCTTGCAATTAGTCGTAGAACAGCTGGCACACAGTGAACATTGTGCTTTTAGGGCTCCTGTGGGACTGGGACAGTGGGGCAGTAATCCTTAATGAATTGATAAAACAAATATCAATTCATTGTTTGGTATTTGAAGTGACAAAAATAACTGAAAAAAAATAACAGTCACAGTTTCCTCAGGTCCAGTAGGGCATTGTCAATTGCTTGTTTTATCCAACGAAAGGTACAAAAATAGAATTCATTTTTGTTTAGTATGACATAAGACTAAGAAATGCAGCTGATCCTCTTACCAGAGAAGCTGGAACAACCCCTACAAGTTTGAAAGTAACTTTTCAATAAGGAGAAATTAAAAAGGATTTAAAATTGTACTATAATCTGAATGGACTGTCATATTAAGCATAAGCTGATCTCTGACCTGACTAGGGCTTGTAGGAGTTGTGGATCAGGGTTTGTGAGGTACCTCAAAACTGAAGTTAGTTAAATTTACTTTGTGACATGCACCTTTGGTAGTAAGCTATTGTTAAAACAAAGAAACTATAAATGTTTGATTATTCCCTGGTGATTTGCTGCTTAGAGCTTCCAGAGCAAGAAACAACTTGTGAATAATTAGAAAATACTGAAAAAGGACTGCACTAAAATCAGGTTGGGCCTAGATACATTGAAAAATGCCAGATAGTAGTAACAAAGTAACCGTGGCATTTTCTTAGACTAAGGTTTTAGCACTCAGGATTTGGGGATTTGATAAAGAAAATAAGCTCTGTTGGACAAACAAAGATTTCAAATATTTTGTTCAACCGTAATCAGTATTTCAAAAAACGCTCTAATGGAAGAACAAATTGTTCTTTGGGGCTTATTTGGGCATGCTTAACAACATATATATTATTTTGGACGTTATAAAGTTATATCTGGGGAAAAACATCTGACCTATTTTCTTGTTGTACACTCCTTTGGATGTGTCAAAAGCAGAAAAGAAATGGAAACAACATTCACATAACATTTATAATGCTTTCGAGTGGGTGTCTGTAATAAATGTATTTTTTTATTATTATTATTAGAAGAGGATAAATCAAGGCTAACATGATCCAAAAGGTTAGGTTAGATCATCTTTGTGATAAAGCATTAGGGGCATTTTTAGACTCCCATAATAAAGTATGGCAGGAGGGCAGGTTGCCCAGAAGTTGGACTCCAGTAAGCCTATTAATTATAGGTGGATTGCCTCTCTGAAATCATGTCTTTGTGATCTTTGTGAACTAATGGAACGTATGACAATGAAAGGACTTACAGAGGATGGAAATGAATCATGTCTTTTAAGTGGGGTCATGGAATGGAGGATCACCATGGAAAAAGAGATAAATATTAGACAAATTGGAAAATGGTTGCAGCTTCGTTCTCGATATTAATGAAAATGATAATTAGGGTTAATATAAGGGTTAGTTATTTATCAAAAGGAAAGGATTCACTATTTATCAGTTCAATAATTAGTTCGTTATTGCATTGACTGTGTTCACAATGTTCAGGAGAGAGTATGTATTAATATTCTCATCTTCTAGTTTGAAATAGTCTTTGTTCACAAGAAAGTTAAAAATCCTACTGAAAATGTACATGTGTGGCCAGGACTTGTTTACCTCTCCTCTCTTAAAACATTTTGGAAATACAGTAGCGGAAAAACAATAATACTTAACTTCCTGCTCAGAATTATATGCATAGGTCTTGCCATATTTTATATTTTTCTTATGACATATATGAGAAATCCCATTAAAAAAGTTAAAACTAACTGTATTAATCCTCTTAGCCTCCAGCACATGTACTATTTGTTTTGGCAAATTATCAGATTTTATATTTGTAAGTTGTTTTTTGAGGTTTACTGCTCAGTATCATTGAGAGATGTGCTGCAACAAATTGCTGGTTTTGGTCTTTTCATGGGAATTGATTTTTAAAAAAGTAGGACAAGACCAGCCATGTGCTTTAAAATGGCAGCTGGTTTGAGTGATGCATTGATTCAGTTGTTTTCCAATTATAATAAAGCAAAATGAGCCAAACAATAAGTTTAATCAATAAAACATCCCCCAACCAGGTCAGATCTTCATACATAGTATCTACCAAAGCAACAACAGAGTATTTTCATTTTGACTAGGAAAACCTGTGATTGATGGACTGCAGCTTTTGCTTCATAACCTTAACCCCTCCCTAAGCTGCATTAGTATTACAAGGGCAACCGTTGATTTTATGCACATGAACATCGATATGTCTGTCAGTCAGTCACAAACATGATTCAGTGGAGGACCATAGCAAATCAGGGTCATGCTCATGGAAAAGTGACACACCAGTTCACTCACAGAGCAGCAGATACACAGAGCCGCACAGTCTGTCAGTAAGGGAAATACACAGTGTGGGTTTGTGTATAGCAGGCAGTCAAGCAAATCACAGGTGAAGCTACTAAAGTCAGTATGTTTTTACTTAGCACAATGATGCCATTCTGCCAACATCCAAATACTAAAAAGGTGTTAGAAGATAGTAATTTTATTACAGACTAGGCACAAATGATGGCAATTATGGGAAGCGGGCATTGAAGAAATGTGAATAGATCTGGAAATGTAATATAGTTAAATACAGAGCAAGCTATTCATGGAATAGCTGAGCCGAGATGAGGCTTTTTACATCATTTGTTTAACAGAAGCAAAAGCATGGCGAGGCCTGGGAGACATGGCATGGCCTGTGGAAGTTTGTGTTTATTCACTACGGGTTTTAAAAAACAGAAGAAAACAGTAAGCTACCCGTCAACCACAAGGACCTCTGACCAGAATGATTGGCAGATACTTCAATACCCTTTCTCAGAAGGCTATGTGTTAACCACTACCTGCAAACAGTAAGTGCTGCCTAACAGTAACAGAATTGTCTGTAGGACGATAGTAAGCTGAAATTGAATCTTAGCTTAATTGAATCATCAACCAGCAGAAACACATCTTCAGTCTCAAAAAAGACACTTATCGATATAAATTGATTTCACCCATTGTTGTGTTCTGTAATGTGAGACCTGAAAATTGTAACACAACACAAGTGCATGCAGCACTCGAAGCGTAGCATCCTGAAGCGATTTTGCATGAAACAGCAAGAAAAGGCTGAACCCATGTTTAGTTCACTTCCGCTCAAAACAACTAAGTGAGTTTGCTCACCTGGGATTCTCGTTTGTGCCAGTTGGGCCAGGCATAGTCCTTTGTGTACTTGCATAAACCATGTTTCTGGCATTTTTTGTCTGCAGTTGGTCTATCTGACAATGCTGTGTTGGTGTTATTCCTGGAGTATCATAATTAATGTTACTCCAGGACGATCTGTTTCTAATTTTGACTGAGTTCAGGAATGTCACCTATAATTTTTAATTTTGCAGTATTTTGGTGTGGTTTGGTGAGGTTTAGAAAAACATGGTTTTGGATTAAAATAGACACTTTGATAACATTTGATACGTGTTACAAAGGAAAACGTCTCTCATGTGCATATTTTGGGATTTTGATTGGTTGTGACTGTGATTTTGATCTGCTCCACAATGTGATGGGTTCTTCCAGGGCCCATGCCACATCCTTCTACCAAGTTTCCTGAAAGTTCGACTATTATTTAATCACTGCTGACAAACAAACAAAGAAACAAACCCTGTTCGGTTCATTTCTTTGTTGGCAGAGTAAATAGGAGACACAGTAATTTAGTGCTGTAGCATTCCAGTGATCAGCTCCTATTGCTCATATTGGTTGTGGCAGTGTGACTGCCAGTACACTTTTTGTCACTGTCCATCAGTCTGACAGTTTATGTTCCAGTCTAGTCGAGTCCCACACTGCAGATGGCACGTACATGGAACTAGCAGGCTGGCATGCCTACCAGTGCTACAGAGGGATGGGGGTGTTAGTTTATGTATTTGCTTGTGTTTTCTGCATTTTTATTGCGTTGTTGAGTCTGTTTCTCATTTTGCTTGTTGTATAGTCATCCGCAGTTTTTTGTCTTTTATTAAGTTGTTGATCTGGTCTACTGTTGCAACATTAATTGAACTGGCCGAGGTTATGTTTTTAAAACTGAAGGAGGTCTAACTGGGATTATGGGGATTCCACTGGAATTAAAAGATTTCTTTTTGACATTTATTGTGTGACTGAGCCCAAGCATTCTGCTTAATTCTTGTGATTCAGTCTTCATTGGCCACCCATGTGCAGCCACACCCAATGTCTGTGTTGAGTTAATATCAGCCACATTTAGGCATATTCTTTGGTTCAACAGAGGAACGTTGGCACAAAATGTATTTGATATCCCAAAGCCCTGTGAGACTTGATCAAAGCTTCAGGAATCACCAAGGACTGCTAAGGTAGGTCCATGTCTTCAGCACATCTCTTAGGAGCAGTGGGCAGCCGTCAGACCAACTCAAGCCTGCGCATTTGGCCAGTATGCCTGTTTTTGATGTATGCTGGGGAAACTGGAGCACCCCGAACAAACACAACAAACACAGCATGAAAACTCCACTCAGCAGTACAGTAATAAGTTACCTTGTTAGGCCAGACATTGTTCTCCTGTTGATGATATCAAATGAGAGGGTCAGTCTTGAGCTGACTTGATAATTGGGGCATTGTATGGAAGGCTTCCTGGATAAATGCTGAAGACAGAGGTTATGCTCACTTAATATACCTGTAGAGGAAAGCTGTAGACGGTTCACTTGCCAGTCCATCTGCAGGGCCAACAGTCTTCTGGCATATCCGGCTGGCACAAGAGGAGGGCTAACAAACGACAACAGAGCCTGCAGAGAGGCCCTCAAGTTGGCCTTGGATAAAAAGAACGGATTTCAGCACATATACCTGGGATTGTAACAGTCATGTACAGATGGCAGAGGCCTTTGTTATCAAATCCATGTGGCCTCTCATTTTAGCTGCTTGTCCTCAGCAGCAGAGATGCTTTCCTGTGGACTTTTAGAAATGTTTTTAGTCATGCTAGCTGCCTGGCTTTAGGGATTGCAACGATAGTATGTCGGACTGTCTGTTGTGAGTTTGAGATTAGACACTATTCGAATATCGATGTTGATAACCATGTCATGTGGAAGAGTTGAAGAATTCAGGCGAGCCATAGTGGTATTGCTAATAAGCATGTTGCTCATAATTAGCCTATGAGATATTAATTTAACTTGTATAGACATATAACTAATATGTAATGGTAATACTGTTGTAAACAATTGTCACTGGTTGAATGTAATTTTATACACAGGCTTTTATCACTTCCTTTCAGAAAATCCTTATTTGGACTCACACACATTAGGGTGCAGACAGCGATTATGGAGAAGGATAGCTTCTCATTCCAAGATCATCAACTATCGAGCCATCCACCAACCCAAAGCATCAGTTTTTATCCCAACATGAGAATGAATCTCAACAATCAACTAAGAAGTTGCATCTCATAGAAATTGACATAACGACTTAAAACGGCCGCATTACATGCAAGTCCAGTTTAATGCAGAAATTACCAAGGGATGCATTCAGAAGACAAGCTTGACAGAAGCTCTAATGGATGTCATATAGGTCACGAGAAGGTTTCGTGAGGAGGGCAGCGGCTCTAACCAACTGAAAGACAGATGGTTCACCACCAGATGTCAGGGAGGGGTTGATGATATGAGTCGGGAAGTAGAGCAGATCAACAGGGATGGTCCGGGAGGGGGAGAGGGGTCAGAGAGAGCAGAAGTTAAGTCTGCTCATGGGAATCTTTTTAGGATGTCATTAAGGACGGGTTGAGGGAGACATTAAGCTCATGTTAGAGGGGTCAAAGAAGGGGAGACAGTGACCAGAGGGTTGCCTGGAAGATGAGCCTTGGCTGTCATCGCTCTCTTTGTGGAGTGAACAGAGGAGGGAGGAGTGGCGCTGAGACGACAGGGAGGATGATGCTGAGCTTCTGAAGCAGGAGACTGGGGGTTGTAAATGTGCCA
The DNA here is from genome assembly GCF_900880675.1 of Sparus aurata. Classification (NCBI taxonomy): domain Eukaryota; kingdom Metazoa; phylum Chordata; class Actinopteri; order Spariformes; family Sparidae; genus Sparus; species Sparus aurata. Next base: position 14,654,465 of record NC_044198.1, read on the forward strand.
GCAGAGAGAGAGGAGATACCAAAACTCCCTCAAGAAAGCCAGACTTATGGAATTTTCTCCATTTGATTCACCAGCTAGTTTGCAGCCAAAGAGCAGGTGGGAGCAGATAGAGAAGCTTAGAGGAAAGGGGAGAAGGTCCACAGGGGATCACAGGCAGGTATAAATGTTGAGGTCAGTGAGGAGACACAGAACTCATCTGGAGGGAGTAAAGACAAGGGTGCTGAGCGAAGCTAAATGCAGAGGAATCACAAGATATACTTTGTGGTGGTGTGAGGAATATCAGTCAAGAAGAGATCTTATATAGGGGACTAGAAGTGCAGGTCAACAACTGGGAAAGGGTCAAGATAGATCAGTGGCAAGGCCATTCTTCTTCTCTCTTTTTTTTCCTTTAAAGAAATGTCTGAATGATTCAGGAGGCATAGAAATAGATGGGGCCTTGGAACATGCCAGGGATTATAGATATTTATTGTTTCAGAACTGTCAGCATAGGGCCAAGAATTTCTATTTGTGCCCATGGTTGTTTGTGAACTACTTACATTTTTAGAAGTGCCCTCAATCCCTTTTATGTTATTTGATATTGGACGTCTCGATGCTGATGACAAATCTCAGTTTGGCATGGCCCCTTCTTAAATCTTCAATCTATAAACTAAGCTTTTTTGATGTTTCCAAAATCTGAAAGTAAAGTAAACTATTTCTGTTCAGGGTTCCGAAGAATTATAGCAACCTGTCAGAGATAAGTGAATTTGCGTACAAAAACTATGATTGAACAACCCATTTTCATAACTCTGATCTTGATTTGCTGATGGCTGTCTTATCCCAATTTCACCCAGTTCCTCCATACTATATCTAATAACATCTAATTTTTTGGACTGTCTGTTCAATCTATTTGAAAAATTGATAGGCTGATTTGCCTTCTTATAAAGTGTTTTGACAAGTGATATCTCTTAAACATCATATTACCTGTTACAATGTCATAATTACAACATTAAGGCCCAATCCCAGTTCACCCTTGCCCCTACTGCTTAGCCCTGCTCTTCTTTTTTGCTAGTCACACTGAAGGTTAGGGTGTCCTGATTCTTCTTATTGTGCGGTAGCGTGAAATGTATATGTCCAGGGTTAGAAACTCTGTTCTTTCAATTTGTTATGGTTGTTTTCTTTGTAATAAGCATAAAACAATCGGTATTACTTTGCTGAAGTCTTGGTTGCTAACTAGCTAGCTAAGTAACTCTACGTTGTTATTACTGATTTGTGCGTGTCTGTCTTTGTTTCAGTTTTGCTCCCTACGCCCTTTGATGGCAAATGATGCCCAAAATTTAGCATAAGTCCAGCAGCAAATTTGCTGCACTTGTACCGCTCCTGCAGTATCAGTGCAGACTGGCCTATAAAGCTATTTGATGACTTGATTGATAGCATGAAGTTGTGAATTTTGACCATCATTGTTTACCTCCATTGGATAAATGGCAAATGTCCTTGTGATAGTACCAGGATAGCCGCAGTAACACAAGAGAAATCAACACAGCTGAAGACGACATATTGGAAATGTCTGGTAGTGTCTGTTGAAAAGCCACTAATGAGATATGGGGTCTTGAAGGGTTCTCCCATTTCATAGAGAAAGATTTTAACTGCTACCCCTTGTAACTCTGTGTCAGGGGTGAGTGTGCATTTGAAAACAAGGGGTAAGGGTAAAAAATAGAAGTGGGATAGAGCCATAGAGTTGGATAATTTCTTCACCAAGAAAATGTAATTATTTCTCATTGTCATGTTTTTTGGAACAAAGTGGTAGTAGTCCTATGCCTTAACCTCTGTTTTACTGTATCTGTTGCATCAGTAACTTTTTGCAGTGTATGTTGTACAAGTGTTTATTTATACATCCTTTATGTATCTTCTCAGTAAAACTGTATTCCCAGTCCTTATTACATCGCGGTCAAGTATACAAACAATGTATTGCATTGAGCCATATATATGTACTTACTACAAAGTTTAATGGGATTCAAGCCTCATTATGCTCACAGTGTGGGTTTGGGTTCTCTCTGTAACCTTGTACAACTTGGTGAATTCCAAGGTGGAATTCAACTGTTTTTTGTAATATGTTTTGTCCATATGTTATTATAATACATTTTATACACAGTAAATACTAAGAATGGGAGTCATGTGAGTTAATTTCTAGTGTCATTGCTGTTCAAATGTGATTGTTGCTGTTAAAACAGATTTGAAATGTGCTTCTGCATTTCCTCAGTATTGCTATTTATTGTCATTCCGAGCAATTTCACTTAGATCAACAAGACTTTTGATAAGTGGCGCCTTCCAGACACTTAAGTGCATTAACTTCAGCTTCTTAGCACCACCTTGTGACAAATCAGTCATGACAAAACACCACCAATTTACCATTAATACTTGGAATTTAACGTCAAGTTGTTTCCTGATTCGATTGAATGTACAAATAAAGAACATTTCTATACCTCCCATGATTTCTTTCGCAGATATCCTCCCAGTCTGTAACTCAAGTTATTTTATGGTTGGCACCAGCTCCTACCACATGACAGTCACAAGGCATGATTTCAGCAGGACTCTCCCCTCTCAGCAGTGGATTTTATTTATGTTCATCTCTCTAACAAATTCCCACTGTTGCTTAAATCAGTCCGCAAAAGAATATACCCGTGACCTGCAAGCTTGTTTTTTTTATATTATATTGTGCAAGTAAAAGATGAATAAAATAGTTTCAAAAACCATCAACCACACAGTGCTGTAATGTTTTATGTATGGTCCCGAGTCTGATGCACTGGAAGCCTTTTGAATATTTAAGTAATGTTTAGACATGAAAAATAGTCATAGCACAAAAATGTAACATTAAGGTAACAGGCTAGCGTGCCTGGTTAGAAAAATCCCCCTGTTTCATCACAGCCAGTGTATCATTTTGTGTTTAAATATCTTTCAGAAGACACTAATGATGATAAGTGTTGCACTTTACAATTTCTAGGATTTATTGAGGTACACCAAAGTCCCACTGCATAAATATTAAATTGAGTAACTTTTATTCTTTGACGGACCCATCAGCAGACATGTCAGGTCAGCTGGGTTGTGTACACTAATTAGAGTGGAAACTGTACGGCCCTGTACGCTGTCAACCCATCACACATAGGCCAAGTTCATTCAGGAGTAATTTAATTGCATACTTTATGTCCGAATTATTCTTGCCTCAGCGGCTACATTGTACGGTGAGGACAAAAACCCTCTCTATGTCGTGTTTTAGGACACAGGATTTCAGACAGTACGTTCTATTCCATGCTGCATGTCATTTGATGCCGTAACATTATGAATGCCAGTGGCATGGAGCGCCATCATCCCCCAAACACATTGAAAGCACTTTTGACACAACCAGCACAACCCAAAAACACATTTACTACACCATGAAAATTTGCATAAGTTGTTTTATTCATAGTTATTGTCCTTTTTATACTTCTTTTTTAATTGTTTTGTCTTTTGTTGAGGTGGACATCCCGTAAAGTCAAGCCTGAAGCCCTTTGCTGAGTTGTTTGCACATCACCCTCTGAACTGAAACGAAAGGGTAAGAGGAGTGGAGTGGGCTTTTTACCTCCCTCTCTTTCTCTCGCTCTCTCTTTATCTCACTTACAGTATCCCAGCTCAACCTTTATTTTCATTTGTTTGAACAAAGAGTGTACCTTACAGTATATTTACACATCATACTGACTGGCTGTTTAACAATTTTCACTTAGATAATGCAAGGAAGATTGAACTTTCAAGGTTTGCTTCATTGTTTTCATATTTTTCTACAGTCTTGTTGTCCTTTGATCCACTTTCTCCTCTCATGCTCATCTATGTAGTGAGATTTTCCTTGTCATCATTGTAGTTGTCATCACCAATATCATCACCAATTTCATCATCATCATCATCATCATCATCTTTTTCATCATCATCATAACATAATCACCGTTATTATATTGATATAACTCTTTTCAATAGATTCCTCTCTGACAACTGTACAATCGTACACAGTGTTTGACTTTTATATATATTTTTGGGAATATATTATTTAAACCTAAGAAAAGAGGAACATAATCCCAAAGAAAATATATTAGTATCCCAAAGTAACAAAATCATGCATGTTTTAATGTATTTGTCCATAAAAACAAAACAAAACAAATAATAACGTAACGGATGGGATCTGGTTTTATTTACAAATTGATCTTGGCACTGTTTTTGTTGTCTCTTGCTGGAAACTGGAATGATGATAAAGAATACTTTTGACTCCGCGGAGCATAACATTCTCCGGGTATTATAAGTCAGTGACCTGCTATAAAAGGCAGGTTTGAGAGACATATTCTTTTTTTTTTTTTTTAAAGCACAAAAAAGATAAAAGAAAGAGGGAAAAAGAACAACATTGGATAGTAGACCAAGGGGCAAAACAGAAATAGTGTGTAGAAAACATATTTCACTTCAGCTTTACACTGTGGCAGTTTCCTCTTTTAGGCAGAAACCCTGTGACATCATGTCTACTGACATTTTTTTTTTCCTCAGAAATACAGGCTCTCCCTACATCTCATCAGGTGCACTCACTGGTTACCACTGTTAGGGTGAAAATCCAAAAAGAGAACATTGATTCTGTCAAAATTCTTCCTGTAAAGCAGCATTAATTGACTCTGGCAAATAAAACAAAGTAGACAAGTGTAACCGAAAAACCACCAGTACAGACCTGCTACCTCAGGTTTGGCAGGCAGGTAGGGGTAGCTGTCTAAAATTTCCAGTGTTGCCTGTCAGACAAGTGCTTGACTGTTGATCCAAGGATCTTGTGTGTGAGCAAACGTAAGGATGTGTGTGTGTCTGTGTGTGTGTGTGCGCATGTGTATGTGTGTGTTTGGGTGTCTCTGCATACTCATATTCAGTGCAAACACATTGGGTAAAAATCCCATCTTGACCATGGCCCATCAGTTTTGTTGTTTCGATTGAAACGCTTGGATCTACAGTATCATCCAGCTCTGACCATCCTTCTACCTCATTTCATTTGCAGTTCTCTTTTGCAACTCCTCAAAAAGATAAACTGTCAGGCAGACTGACGTGCCTTTTGTTTATCAAGCCTGATGGTTGGCCGATCGCTTCACCCTCCCCCCACCCCCCCACCCAGCCTCAGGTCCTAGCACAGCCCAATGTACTTGAGATTGTTCTGGATGATCACGTCCGTGACAGCGTCGAACACAAACTGGATGTTGCTGGTGTCAGTGGCACAGGTGAAGTGCGAATAGATCTCCTTGGTCTCCTTGTTGCGGTTGAGGTCCTCAAACTGCCGTTGCACATAGACAGCGGCCTCCTCATAGGTGTTCTGACCTTTGTAGTCAGGGAAGCACACTGTCAGAGGAATGCGTTTGATCTTCTCAGCCAACAGGTCCTTCTTGTTGAGGAAGAGGATGAGCGACGTGTTAGTGAACCAGTTGTTGTTGCAGATGGAGTCGAACAGGCGCAAGCTCTCCGCCATGCGGCTCTGTGCGGATGTAAAGAGACAAAAGGGAATAAGAAAGAAGCTTAGAAAAGGACTTCACAGCTCAGAATAATCTCGTAAATACTTTGAAGCAACAACAAAAATTGGACTTTATTATCTGCCTAAATTATCTGAATTTAGGCAGGGTCACGTGATTTGGCAAAACTTCAAAACAAACAAAACTTTTAATTTGCAAAAGCAGATATCTTTAAGGGAAACATAATGCCAACCAAATTACGTATTTATTGTCATAATAAGGGAAATCGTTGTTATTGTAAATGGCAAAATATGACCGTATAAGAGAAATGTTGTTTGATCACAGTGTTTACCACAGTGTCTGTGCGCCTGGTAATTAACAAGACCCAAAGATCAGCAGAAGGTTTAATAAAGTTGACTAAAACAACGTCATCCTCCAACAGGGGTTATAAAAGCAGTGTGGCTCCTTTAAGAAACAGGGCAGTGTGCAGTGCGTGAGTGGTTGAGATGGAGCTACATTGTTCAGAGGAGACTGGTGTTAGCGACCAGAACAGAAGGGAAAGGTTGGCAGAGAAACTGTCTAGTGGCAGTAAATGTACAGAACAGGTTACAGTTTGACCATGAATAAACTCTACAGCGCTTCAAAACACAAGAAGAACTTCACCATCACTATCTCTGCAAATATTCATGCTATTGTTTATCCATGCTAATATCGATGCTACCCCTAATCCATGCTAGTGACTATTAATAACGCCCCAATTCTCTGTCTGAGAAAGAACGTTAACTATTAGACACTGGCTGGAGTGGGGCTTTAAAACTAAGTACACACAGGAGTCCAGATTGGAAACGCTGCATTCTGGTATGACTGAACTTTATATGGCCCCCATCCACCCCAATTACCTTATTTTACTCAAAGGGTTGAGTCCAAACATAATCCAGGCAGCAACTTAATTTCACAACGTTATCATGACCACAATTTCGTACTTTACAGAAATAATTACTCGGAGACAGGGTTGGTTCAAATGAAAATGAAGACAAGATAAGAGAACTGAAACCCATCCAGCACAAGTCCCAGATATCCACTTGACTAGCCAAAGGTACATCTCCTCTGTTTAGTCAACAGAGACATCAGACTCAGACAGATAAAGACCTGAGTTTGAACTCTCACATTCTTCTCTGAAACAGCTGATAAATTTTTTTACCAACAATCTTGGTCTTCAAGGCCAAAACTGTGAAATATCCAGTCTGTGATCAACATCTCACTCTTGTGAAGAATAGCTAATATTGTATAATATGAGTCATTCCTTAATTAGGAGTACATTTCATGTCCATAGACTTTATTTATTAATTTATCAGTTCGTTTATTTATTTACTTCAAGCAATGATCAATTTTACATCAGGGCACATTTATCTTTTAGTTAATACAAAAAGTCAACAGATCCCATCATTTATTTAGCATAAAATAAATGAATATACTAAACTGGAATTTGTTGTTTTTTTGCTGTCTGATTTGCTAAATGTCAGGTTTTGCTCTTCAAATTAAACCTAAATTACATGTTTTTGTATAATATTTTCATAAATATTTGTTCAAAATGATTATTGAATTCTGAGAAAGGCATTTTAAAATCTATTTTGCTCATTCATGTGCATAAAATCATCCACTTTGTGTGTGTCTGAGAAATCTCTGTCAACCATGTCACTCACTGAAATATCTCCTGTAAATCAGCAATGGTTTGCTCTTAAGTCACATGTCCAACATCACTCGATGTTATTTCCTTTTTGGAGGGAGATGTGAAGAGGGTGTGGTAAGTCTCTACTTCTCCTCTTCAATATTTTATCAATATGGTGTGTACATAGAGTAGATTAATTCAGTGTCAACTACGTTGACGTGAACTTGTTCACGTGAACTTGCATTAGCTGTTATATTTACAAATATGCAGATAAAGTGTATAAAAACACGAGTTGGTCAAAGTCATATGGTGACAGGTCTGAGGTCTGCAGTCAGCACAAAGCCCTAAAATGGCTGAAATGTCAACTGTGTTAACCTCCACTCTGACACAGTTGACAATGTTGGCAGTTAATTGTTAAATTTGAAATTAATTAAGTTAATTGTAGGAAATTGAATTTAAATTTTTAAAATGAAAATAACGTTTTTAATATATTAATATATATTTATGAATGAATGCTGAATGAAGCTCTTTCAAATATTGGTACATCATCATTTATTTGTAGCCATAACCTTTTTCTCCCTAACAGAGTTAAAGTCAAAGACTTAATTCACAACTTTATAATATAAGTCACTGATGTCTAAAGTATGTGGCTGGTATCTGCAACCAACCCGACCCCTTAACACTGTACCACTGTTCAAAAAAATTGTTTTTTTTTAAGTGTTATGTAACTTGTTTATCATTTACTTTTTTTTTCATTAGACTCCACTTCAATAGGGCATGACATTACAAAAAACATTGTTTTAAATAGAAATTCACCATTTCATTTGCAGTATGGTAAAAGATGATAGTTTTGATAAGGAAGAAATCTGTATGTGTCCCTGTGCTTCCATACAATTTGAGCTTGTGTGTTGTTAGATGTTTAAGGGTAAAGAAAGAAAAAGAGACTTGATCTGTTCATGGCTGCCATGTGGCGACTGGCCAGTAGCTTGTGACTGGGAGGCTGTCAGATGGAAGACTGCTGTTTAAAAGGTTACAGACACAACACGATGCTCTGAGCAAATCACAAGACCTGCACAGCATGAAAAAAGATATTGAGGGGAGTAGCAAAGGATTAGACAATCCTAATGCAGATTCAAAGCACACCCTGATTGTTCAGTGGTGTAAGTGTACTATTTTTGGGTAATGATGAAAAGGCTGTGAGAACAAAAAGATTCATATAACCTTAAAATGCAGCCCTGAAAATGTTTTACAACTTCAAATGAAATGTACAGTTGGTCATAAAGATTATGTCACCAAGATCTATTATTATGAATTAATAATTAAAACTTTAACAAAAAAAGAAGTTAGATGATTTAAAGCCCGACAGAAACTTTAACAGTAAGATTAATGTAAAATGTGTCTGTGTTATTTTCCCATGTTTTGTCGTTTGTGTGTTCTATCTGACTCTTTGGGGGGTTAAACTGAGTGAGGGGCCATCATCCCTTTCAGCCAGTCAAAGCCCTGAAGCCGCCCTGCTGCTTAATAATTTCTAATACATTTCTCATCTAAAAAGAATTCACACTCGACATTAGACTTAATTGGGTCCCCAGCAATATATGTGAGAAGCGTGAAGTCAGGCCAAGTGTGAAGTCAATTTGATGAACGGTTGCCGAGATAATCGACAGATGGACAGACAGACAGACAGCGTTTCTGTGCTTTATGTAGGGGTAAATACATTTTAGATTCTTTAATTAGCGCAACACACTCATTGCAAATTAAACAATTAGAGATGGTGGTAAAATGAACCTTAAGTACCTGCAAGTCCAAACAGTGTTTAACCGATGTTTTTCATTGTCATTTTTATGTTTAAGGCTAAGCAGAGTAACACATAGACTCATATACAGTATGAGTTTGTGTGTAACATGAATGAGCCTGTGTGTGCAACATACATAGACATATACACTTTGATGTGGTTGACATATTTTTGATCCATAAAATGTATGCGTGGAGGCAGCTTCTGGGCTTTATGTGGCTCGCACGCTGACTGCTTGTGAAAACATTTTTCCAAAAAGACCCGTTGTTCTAGTAATGAATGAACTAATTGTTTAAACAACTGAAGTAATGATAATAACTTCATTTATAAAGCACCTTCCAAAACATGTTTATGGAGTGCTTTACAAGCAGGGTTACACAGTGCAGTGATAAAACAATATGATAACTGATAAAAACTAATGAAACGGGAATGGTGCGATCAGATAAAATAACGATTCTCTGGTAGGGAGTTCCATAAATGAAGGGCCCATATTATTAAAGCCTGGTCACCTTTAGTGACACAGTGGAGTTTTGAACTGTGAAGAGGGTCCCAGCTGAGGCTCTCAGGTTACACACTAGCGCATAAGAGACAAGAAACTTAGAAATATAGTTGGGACCAAGACCCTGCGGAGCTTTAAAGCTAAACTTGTTGAAATAAATTCTAAAACCTACTTACTAGTTAATTAGTGAAAGGAGGCAAGAGAGCAGTTGGCTGGAGTTTGCTGTCTGACTTGATTAAATAAAGACATGAATGATCTTTCCAAAGTCTGCTTGAGGTAGAAATGTCTTGATTTTAAAGTTGGAAGGCAAAGGTTAACATGAGGTTGACTGGATAACAGTATGGATATTTACAGGAGCAAGAAACAGGATTTCTGACTTGGAATCATTAAGTTGATGGTTTTGTCAATCACTGAATGTCCGAGAGGCAAGGTAAAACATTTGCAAAGTTGCCTGAATCATTGGCTCCAAAGGGGACATAAAGCAGAGTATTGTATCCACAGGATGAAAAATGTGTGTTATTTTTGTGGATAGTAGGACCCAAGAAAAGCGTGTAAATAGAGAACAGTTATGGGCCCAGTATTGAGCTTTGGGGGATGACACAAGGTAGGAGGCCTCAGAGAAAAAGGTTTAGTTAAAAATTTTAAGAAACATCTTTCAGTGAGTTCCAGGATTGGAACCAATCTAGAGCTAGAATCCCAAATGCCATTCTTCTAAGTAATTGATCAAACTATATCAACTGTATCAATGGAGGAGGCTTAAAATTGAGCAGTGAGTCATTAAAATGAAAAAAGAAAAAAATTAATACACGCAGAGAGAAAAAAAAAATGTTTTTTTGTCAACACAAATTGAATAAAAATGTATTTTGCCTCGAACTTAAGGGTTAAAACTGCTCTTTCTCCATACATATGTTTGCCTCTCTGCCTATTCTCTCCCATGTTACAACCGGGTCAGACTGAAACATTAGCTCTCCTTTCTGTATAGGTGTATGTTCCCAGGGACAAAGACCGGCTCCTGTACCTTGTACACTACACAAAGTCCTGTCAGTCTGTTTGACCTCACTCCTTGTCTTTCCAGGGTGTCAAAACAAGAGCCCAGCTGCTAAGAGAGTATGGCAGGAGACAGCCAGCTGAGCCCAGGGAGTCTCACTACAGCGCTCGTACAGTAAGAGTTTCTTAATGGGGGAGCGGGAGGAGGGGGTAGAGCAACATCCAGGAGCACTAAAGCATGCAGACCCCCTCCCTTTGCTTCAGTCACCCACTGATTCACAGATACGCAAGCACACACACAACACACATATAGATATATATATGTACACACAAACGCACACGCGCACACACACACACGTACACTACTTTTCTCCTCACTGCCTCCCGCCAGAATAGTCCAGAGGCGCAGGCTTTAATTAAGCTTAAGTATTAATGAGGAAGTTCATCCCAGTTTTATTGCTTTGTTTCACATAAATACAAATTACTTAAAGTGTATGAGGTACTTATCCCTAATCATTGTATTACCTGCAGTAGATGACCGTCAGCTCTCCCCGTGTGAAGAAGCAGAATGAGTACAGGGAAGGAGAGCATTGTACTGCTAATGGGACTGACAGCAAGATGTCCATGTCAATGTCACTGCTTCTCACTGCTTTTAACCTGCTTCTGAGCTGACTGTCATCTACTGCAGGTAATACACTGACTAGGGATATGTACCGAAAAACAACCCCATATCAAAAGACCCAAATTATCTATTTAAGTGTGCAGCTACCCCTTGGGAATTCATTAAGGTTCACTTTAGAAATGTCACTGCCAAACAAGAAGGGAGGCTTTTGTTTAACCACTTGTGATTTTCTCTGTCATGTCACCATGTTTTTTCTGTTACACCTTAAAGTTTCTTTACATTTTTAATTGACAGCTAACAGTATTTTTGATTTTGTATCTGCTGTATATTTATTTCTTTGTACTCTGTAAGAGTATGACTAGTATAGGTGAACTACTGTAATATTACATTGAACATGGATCGTATGAAGCTGCACTTTCAGACTTCAAAGCAAAGCTGCTGTAAGTCCCTGAAACGTGGTATGTTCTCCATCAGGTGAGATACTGGTATGACTTTCAGTAACATTAAAGATATGTTGAATCTGGAATCAAACGATAGCCAGATAGTATAGTGTGCACTGAAACTCAGTGAACGTGACCATCTAAATTTTTGCTAAAACAAACATGGCATGACTTTTTCCTTGGCGTGTCCTTGAAAATTCCCTCTGTTTTATTGAAATCTCTGTCTTAAAACAACACAATGTCATAGAAAGCAATTTAATTACATGATAGTAATGCATTTGATAACCCATTAGGCGTTTAAGATGCTGTTGCTGAGTGAGGAAAATATCCCTGAATACATTGTGAGGCACTGCTCTGACACCTTCCTCTGTGTTTTTGAGGGACAGTTTGATTTAAAAGTCAATTTACATTCAGATCAGTTCATACCTAGAAAGGAAAAAGGGCACCTAACAAATTTGACACAGGAACATGAAAGACCAATAAATAATCTCTGGTTGTCCTTCATGTGACAGGTCATTAATTCCTGTGTGAGAGATTAATGAAATAATAATTGAAACAATAGAATTAGCGCTGACATGGCAGTCAGTGTCTGCCTTGATGTTTTGCTAACGCCAGATTAAACAAGCGCTAACCTCACCATGAGGTTTTTCATTTTCACCTCACATACACACAGAATTCACCGCAGTTGCTCAGCCTCGGCCAGTGCATAGAAACCTGCGATGCACATTCATAATAACGCACCCACAAACGCTCACGCAAGAGCACAATACATGCATGCACATATACACCTCCTATCTATTCTCTCCAGTGCCGCTGTTTGTTCCCCCTCCCCTCCTCTCACCCTCCTCACCCCTTCTCATCCTCCCTTCCCTAGTCACAGCTCACTGTCAACAGTGCAGGATTAGGAGCATTTGACTGGCCTGTTGCTAAGCAACGGTAACCATGGCAACCGATTCATTATGAAGACAGGGATGGGACAGGGAAAATGCATCAGGGAATGGGTTGATGGGTAAATGTTGTACTGTAATTATTCTGGTGTATAGTCTTGTGTGAGCTGGTGCATTGAAACTGAACCGTGTGGATTTGTTCTGGCGAAGTTTGTTTTCCGTTTGTGTGACATTGTATGAAGCATTGAAGGTTAAATTCACTCGGATGATCACTGGGTACAACAAGGCATCATAAAAAAATCAACACTTTTTCTCTCTAATGAGAACCTTTAAAGCATTGGAAACACTTTTGTGTACATATATAGACTGTTTTCTGGAGCTAATGATCAGTGATCATCATAAAATTTGCAGAAAGATTTCTGAATAACAGCCGAATGAGCGACTGAATTCTTCCTCAAACATGGCACACAGCCTCTAATGGCTGTGCCATTAAACTTCCATAATCCGTCCTTTTGTGTTGTTTTCTATTAGATAAGAGAGATTTCATGAAGCCTCTATTCAAACATGCATTATGCCACTATTGTTTTCAGTTCTCGCTGAGAACTTTGGCTATGAAATGAAAGAGTCAGAGATATACTTGAACTAAAATTGATGAGTCACCTCTGGTCCAGAGAGCTGAATCAGTTATTTTGTTGTGTTAAATGATTGCCTAATCTCAAAAGCTTTCATTTCACCTTGAATAATTAACTCTTTTTCATACGTATTGATTAAAAAGAACCTTGTACTCATTGACTTATTGATGTGTAAGTGCTGAGGTAAAGATGCTCAAGATGTTTATGCTGACAGGTTCATATTGGTCTTTAATCAAGATGTCAGCATTTTCATTTCGTCAAACAGTTAATATTACAAATGCAGGGATTAAAATTAAAAGCTCTAAAACATTGATAATGTAATTGTAATAGAGAAGTTAATTAGAAATCAGTATATATGCAACTTGAAAGCTTTACTGCAAATGTATTCAACATTGCTTGAAGTTTAAATGTGAATTAAGTCATACCCCCACAGTGTCTTTATATATTGACCCATCATATAGTTTGTGTGATTTAAAAACAGTATATACACAATCTTTGCCTAGTCATTTAAAAGGAAATTATAAAGCAACATATTATGGCCAATTTTCAGGTGTTTTATCAAAGTTTTCTCCCAGGCTGTCTTTATCAAAGGATGTGGTCATGTTTTTGTTATCTAAAAATCTGCACAGTTGTCTTTTTGTAGAATGCAAGCCGACCAGATGGAACACATTTTCTTAGAAATATGTACACATTTCCCCTGAGATCAGTCCGCCTGATATTCTGCTGTTTACCAGAAGCTTTTTTGCACTGTAGTCAATTGTCACTATCTATTTTTCCGGTAGACTGAAATATGTTGTTTTCTCCTTTGGTATTTCTAGTATTTTTTTTAAGGTATGGTATACTGGTTTGTTCCTGGCATCATATTTTGCTGCGTATTTTTTTTAATTTTATTTTATTTTGTATACTACAGTATCTTGTCAGTATAAATCTCTGTTTGCACTCGAATCAGGTTCAGCTTTATGACCCATTACTTTACCGTCACTGCCCTTCATTCCATGCAGTACCTAAAATTAATCATAACTCATGCATAACACTACTTAACAGAACCATAATAGGGTTTCACTGCTGTTATATTTCCCTCCAGCTGTTATATCAAGCATATTTTTGTATCCAAAATCATATAAAGCTCACAGATAAATTGCAGCTGTATTGAGCATATAAAGACCAGTTCAGCAGTGTTGTGTCACACAGTGGTTATTAAAGCGGGCAGTTCCAAGATGCAGGAATTCACAGTGGGGCCTTCTATATATGTCGAAGGAACCACAGAGACATACCTGCACTCAGTTAAGTAACATTTAGATTAGGTGTACAGTGAATGTGACATGTAGCTGCTGCTGCATTATACTGTCTGCCTGATGGTCCTGCAGAGATTTCTGGGTGTGGCTAGAAGTCTTTTATGGCAAACATTATGCTTTTTGTGTGCTAGTAAAGCTCCTCAGTGCAGTACAGGTTAAACTGTATTTATTTTTTCAGCACTTTATTGTGTGATTGCATTACTGTAAAAACACACCCCATCGACAGTGTGGCATTCAGTTTAAATGATGTGTGAGCAGATCATTAGATTACATGCAACTTCCTCTGGAGCCACAAAAGGCTTTATACTACTTTTTCACATTTGCAGTAGTACTCCCCAAGACCTGTAAAGACACTTTAATGTGTAAAACTGGTGGCGTTACCCTTTAATAGGAAGTGGTAGCAAGTAAATCTGTTCAAATCATAGCCAGCATTGATGGCAGTGAATCACAGGGCACATCTACCATCTGAAGAACCCATGTTAGTACATTCAGTGGGTTTTAAGTTTATGACATAAAACACATCGAACTGTAAAGGCGGCCAATAATTCCACCACAATCCAACCATGAAAATGTCAGTATCTGCAGAAATCTTATTCCTCCCAGTAGGCTCTGCAGAAGGGTGGTTGCTCTAATTTCAGGATACCTTTCCTCCTTGTGCTGTGGATCCATTGCTTCTATCTTCCTCTCCTATCTCAGAATAATAAAAGTTGTTTTTTCTAGCACCTGTGAACTCCCATTGCTACACAGTGCCTTCACAACCTGCTAATTCTCACAGGTACAGCCTCACACTTTATTCTGTGAACTCAATTAACACCATACTGCATTTTTCTTCTCAGACTTTATTTTTAACCTATAAAACTAATTGATTTCATGTTCCAACCTGGCACACTGTACACCCTGTTTTATCCGGGTAACCCATGAATTATCAGGCCAGTTCAGTTACAGGAATGACAAAGTTTCCTTTGTGTTATTTCTAGGCTAGTCTGTAAAAAGACATCAAGGTTAACACAGATACCGGAAACTCTTTAGGAAAAAATGTGATAATTCCTGTGAAGAAGATAAAAATAGCTGACCTCTCATTGTTGTTGAAGACTTAAAATGTAGAATAGTATCTACTGTTGGCCTTCCGTTATCTGAACAAGCAATAACTAAACAACTATTCCAAAACACTCAGATAAGAAAATGGATATGCTATGGAAGACAAATTGTTCAAAGTCCACAACCATGTAGAGAAGATAACAAACAAAGGACTCTCTCTTTATTGAGAGAGGTTTAAAATAGCTTTGCTAACACTTCAAAGCAGAGAGAATGCATTTCACCCATTCCTACGAAATCAGTCCACTCATGCCCCCAGCAGAACAAATTTGGATATAGACCATATCATTTAGTTAAGGTTTTCCAAACTGTTCATTAAACAAAACCAAATGGACTCTAGATGAATTCTTGTATGTATTTATCTTATTTAGGATGGTAATCGAATTAGAAAAGGGCACACATACAGTGGCTCTAGATGCCCTGTTATGAATTTAAGGAAAATACACGCTGCAGTTATGTCTTAAACATGACCTGGAGGAGGATTTGATAAAAGTAAGAAAATATGGTTGGCAGAGCAGCCCATTAGTACAATAAATCCAGTTAGTCTATGCCATAATGAATGTAACGGATGGAGGAAATGGATTCTCTAACCATCTCCCCCAAAGAATTGGTAATTCAGGCATCCTCTGAAACCTAACATATGGGGAGAGATTTTATTGAGCCTATAATCAAAGTTTTAAATATTTGCAACTATACCTGTAGACCTTTTGAACTGAAGATCCGAAGAATAAACATTAACACTTGCATGTTTGTGTGGGCTTGTGTTTTCCTACTTCAAATAACAAGCTGTTGAGCAGGTTGGTGAACTGTGCATTTGTTCCCACCCAAGTAAACATGAGTCATTTAAAATGACAAAAAGGCCGACATAATGTACTTGTTGTTCTGTGCTGAAGTTGCTCCAAAATACTCTTGTGTTAATTGGAAGCAACCATCAAATAAAGTCCCTTAAAATAATTTTGGTAATACCCCCTTAATAACTTCTTATAGCCAATATCATGTTGTTGCAAATCATACATGTATGATCGAAACAAAAGAAAGATGTAATCTGTCACCACAGCATGGTTGTTGTTGAAGACGGGGGATGTACAGGAGAGGAAATGACACAGCAGAACAGGCTTGTATTCTCAGAACAGTTTTGCCTTCATGCACTATATGAAAAACATTCTATTCTCTCATTATTTACCCTTGCAACTGTCAGTTAATAATTAAGTCATACTTGCTAATCAATTAGATCATCAGTCACATTTTATCTGTCTCACATACGATTTTTATTATTGCCATCTAATTATTCCTTCCCTTTGTAAGGAATCAAGGTTTAATATCTTCTCGCCAATTGTGTAAAATTTCAATAAGAGAGAATATATGTTTAATCTATGCAAATTAGGTTGATATCTGCCTTAACTTTTGTCTTTGAATCCGTGGCTGCTGAGTGCAAGAATCTATTGGTGCATACATGTGTGCATATGCATACATATACTATGAGTGAAAATGTGGGCCCTTTAAAACTGATTTCTCTTACCGTCTGGTTGTCCTCGTAGAGTTTAAGGTCATAGCCACTTAGCTCGACACAGAAAATGATTGCAGTCACGCCTTCGAAGCAGTGAATCCACTTCTTTCTCTCTGAACGCTGTCCACCCACATCTACCATCTTAAAGGTGAGCTCCTTGAAGGTGAACTTGTTCTCCACAATGCCAGTGGTCATGTCGCGGGATCGCAGGATGTCCTCTACAGTAGGGATATACTCAGCTGCAGAGATGCGGTCCAGGTCATTCAGGTAGTAGGCAGTGTTGTCCTCTAAGTGGTACTCATTGGATCGTTGAAAGCACTCTTGGACCCCTGAGTCAGCCCACAGACGTTTCATGACCCCTAGCAGCTCTGGAGTGATCTCCCCTTTGCTCTCTGCTGGCCCTGTGAGGGCAAAGAGCTGCACAGCGTCATAGGCGCGATCAGGATTGTGAAAGTCGATCTTGAGGGTGGTGAGGGCACGAATGATGCGGGTGAGTGAGTCAATGGCATTGTACAGGATGAGGGGCTTGTACTCCTTGCAAGCCTCCAGGTTGAAGCCTCCACTGTGGATGATCTTCATCTGTTTGACAATGGTGCTCTTGCCTGAGTTACTGGTGCCCAGCAACAATAGCTTGATCTCACGCCGCTGTCGCTGACTCTCAGACCGCAAGTGGCGGTCGATTCGCCGCGAGCGCCGCGCCGCTTCCTTCTCCTCCGAGCTCTGACGGCATCCCATGGTCCTCCACCACGTGGTGAGCGCAAAGGAACTCGTGCTGCTGCTTGATGTGAAAGCAAATTAGAACGAAGCGGTGACTAAAAAGGAGTCGTTGGAGGAGTTGGACGGGGTTTTCACTAAAGGTCGCGAATTGCTTGGGGAGAGGCAGATAAAACTTCCCTAGAGACAAGAGAGCCACCACACAGAGGTGTGACTCAGGAGTATTTCATTCTTTTTGTTCAGGTGCAGTCTGTGAGTCCTGTGTGGGCAGAACCCAGACTTGTGGGATGCCCACACAGCGCCTGGCACTGAGGTTGGACTGCCTACTGAAGCCAAGGGAGCTGGGGTTCATAGCAGGGGCTCCCCCTGAGGAAAAGCTCTGCAGGAAGGCTTGGGAATGTTCAGCGTATGTCAGTAGAGAAAGCGTTTGGGCTTGATGCGTGTGAACAGCAAAACTCCCTCACTCCCCTCCCACATGGCTCTTGTGGTGCGTTGCCCTTGTACTGCTTCTGCAACTATCCACCTCAGCTCGATATTTGGTCTGTTTTCCTTGATCTTCCTGGTATAATCGTCTCTGCTTCTTCTGTGGTGTGATATCTCCCCGACAACTGAAGGCCTCTGAGTCTGCCAACACATAAGACAGAAAGGAGACATGAATATCATGCTTAAGACAAATGAGAGCTGTTTCATCATTTTCCATCCAATCATTAACATATAGTGTATGACAAAGGAATATTGAACATTTTAGAAAGTATCATCATGTCTTTATCTCATGAGTAAGATGAGATGATTGATATTGCTCTTACATCTGTGTGTGAGGTATCGAGCTGAAGCCAGGAGGTAGTTAGCCTAGCATAGCATGGAAGCAGGCTGAAAACAGCTATTCTGGCTCGATTTAACAATAAATCAACCATCATATTTGAAGCTCACTTGCTAACACTTATGTTGTTAGTTTTATCCAAACACACAAACAGATATGTTATAATCATGACGACGGTTTTAGGAGTTTTAGGTTGCCATGTATGGTACCATTATGCCTGTACAGAGTGCTCTTGGGCTTTGGTAAACACTGATTTTAAGCTACTTCAATATTGATATTGCAACAATATTGTATAGAAGATTATTGGTACTTTGACAAAATATTTAACACTTTACTGTAATGCAGCCTCTAAAATCAGGAAACGACAGCACTCAAGACATATCACAATATAACAAGGTCTGAAACCTATGTCCATATATAGTCTCAAATCACAGTAACAACATATATCGTGTATGTAATGCCCAGCCCTCAAAATATATCAAATGTAGTACTCTACCTTTATTCAGCGTATGGAAATCTACTGATTGCAATGAAAGCATGTACAGTCACATGCCTACTAACCTGCATACTTCCCATTCAGCCATTGCCCATGCTACCCTTAGTCTGTGTAAACTGCCTCTTCATATTTCTGCTCCTAACACTCGCACACCCCAGCTCCCTCTCCTTCTGCAGTCCTGTGTTACCATAGACTCAAAGCCAAAGTAGATCTCAGCTGACCACGCCTACCCATTTAACACCCCCGCGCACACACACACACACACAAACACACACACACACACACATACACACACACACACATGCACTCATTATATACACAATCAAGGTCAAACATAAGCATAGTAACAGGCGCAGAAAAACAAACTCCAGTATTTGAAAAGAAGCCGAGGCAGAATTAACACAATAAATGTGTTCCTTGTAACCGATAGCATATTCTGCTATTCAGACTACAACACAGCACCTCTGACTACCCTGTTTTTGGTCTGAGATACTCTCTGAGCGGCTTCGCAGAACGACATTTGACAGTGAAATGCTTATTTACTATGGCAGTGGAAAATAACAGGCTCAAGCCAGCAGGTCTCTCTCATGCTTTCATACCGCTGTAAAGCCCCTTCTCCTTGCCCAGACATCTGTGTTTTTATCCTTAAGATTCTACACTGTGATCATAAAAAGAGCGAAAAATATTTCTGGGAATTTTTCATTCTGCTTCTGCTTTGATATAGTGCATTAGCTGTTCAGGAGGTTGCACTTTTACTTTAGTAAAACAACTGCTGACTTGTAATATGTTCAGGGCATATAATCAGCAAAATATTGTTTTATTCTATGTAATACATTTAAAGCTAAAACAAATTTGGAGCAGTGACTGCCTGTGGGATTCTGTGATAGATGCACATTAAAACAGGCTGCATTCTATTGGCTGAGTAACAAATGTGAAATCATACTGTGGCCTAGTTTTGTTGGCGAAACTATACTCCGCAGACCTGTCACATAGAGAGGGAGAGAGCATTTCTCAGAGCTCGGTGAGTGAGGTCCACTCTTCAAATGACTGAGAGGACAAACAGAGCAGAACAAAGCCATAACAAAGCATCACAACACAAACAGAGTGGAGAGCATTGTTTCCTGGCTCCAGGCACCTGACTACCCTCTCAAAATGGCATAGCCAGCCAAACCGGTTAATGCACATCACTGATTTTGAGAGCCTATGAAACACATTATAGCTGCGTGTAAAGTCTTTTTCAATTTGCTATTTCAGAAATATGCAGCACTTGCATTTCCACATTATTTGAAGTTGCACCACTTCAGATAATTGCTAAGGAAGTAGTGTCCCGAAAGTGCAAAATCAGTGTATATTATTATCACATTGAATTTATATTAAAATGACTCCCCATGCTATTACATAGCATGGAAGAAAATGTGGTCCGTTACTGCTTACCTACACCCAGAACTAGAGCATAACACAGCGGGATGAAATGCCCGGAAGTAAGAAGAATTTCAACCAAAAAATAAACAAAAATTAATTAAGGAAGTGCCCACGGGTTGAAAACATGCTCACAAATTACACAGCCTAATTTAAAGTTGAAATTGCTCGAATTGTAAGCAACAACAAATAACTTAATCCAACAAAATGATTTACTGACTTTACCCAACAAGAACTCTTCTCCAGGCTTACCGTCTCTTGTACCTCAGATCTATTCACATCTACGTTAAACTTCAGAAAAAAGAGTGTTACAAGGACACCTGTACTATCACACAATTGCCTCTGGTACCAATAAGAGGCGTGCCACTTTAAGAGTAACTGAGTGGAGTAAAAGCCACAGGGGCCACAGAGAGAGGCCAGCATCTCAATGTATCATGCGGGCTGAGGTAATGTGATAGCCAAGATGAGACCGAGACACTCTACTGTCTTTCCTTCACAGCTCCTGCTGCACACAGCCCATCATCAGCTCTATCTCCATCACTCTCCCAGGCGCTTAACTCTTATTATTAATTTACCATGCTGCAAATAATTACAATCACGCCCTTTATTAGAGATGGGTACCCGTAGTCGCTGTGTCGTTCTGTTGTATAACACTCTCTGCTTTCCTGCTGCGGTTTTCACATCCGCAAAAGTTGCTATTAAAAATTGAGGTCAGTCCCAGTAGAACAAGAGATGATTTTAACCTATCAAAATGTATGCATAGAAAATTGTATGGCACTGTATCTACCGTTTTCATTCTAGTTTGGACAGTTTCACAAAGTCGGATTAAAGGATTTAACACACACAGGAGGTACCAGTGTGTTTAAATAGTGTTGATACTTTTTAGATCTGTAAGCACAAAAAAAAAAAAAGTCTTAAAAGCAGAACTTTTAAAAAGACGAAATCAAAAATCAGTTGGCTGGTGTAGCCTCGTCTGTTTGCAGGCTCGGTGCACACATTAAAGGTAAATGAATGAATGTGTGTTCCAGGTCAGTTCAGCCATTCTTAAGCTAATTTAGAGCATTCAGTGGTAACTCATAGCTGCTATTTTAAAGAGTTACACAAACGTGTTGAATCCATTATGTGTTGCCGTGGAATCAATCTCACTGCGCTACAGTAGAGACACGGGATTGAAATTAAATTAAACCACATATGAATGCAGGTGAAGCTCTGGCACAGTGGTACAGTGTGTTATGATGAGACAAATGTATGAGAGTCCCACTGGTGCTCAGATGTGTTAGAGATGAGGTAGAACAAATGCATTAGTTTTATGAATGAAACGTGTGTGCGGTGTTAAAAGAGAAAGGTGAAAGGCACAGGTGCGCTTTCAGTCGTCTCGTAATGGTTTATGAATGAGGTGCGCAGGTGTGTGTTAGTGCTGTGGTCAGCAGGCTTGTGTTACAAGGGGGATCGGATGAGGTGTTCCAAGTCTGCCCGGAAGAATACTGCACTACTTCACTGCCTCCATCATTCATAAATAACTGACTTAAACACAGGACTGGCATGTACGTTAACCACCAATTTACACAAAAAAAACTGAAGAAAGAACTTCATCTTAGCAAAGCAGGCCAAGGACTTTTGAACAGCAGTCTGGGGACTGGCACCTGTGTTGGGAAATTGACATTCGGTATTCTCATTTGGATTATACAGAAGCCTTTCTATATGTAAGGCCAATTCAGCTGTGACTATTCAGAATAATATGGTGCTAAGGAAATGTGACTGTGATGACTGTACGGTAATTCATATCCATATGCCCCATGGGTTAGCAGGCTGACCGAACTTTGTGTGTCACCATCATTCCTTGTGTAGTAAAGATCTTATAAAACAAAGCACTACGTTATCTCCGTCTTATTGCTGGTTGTTGGCATTACACAAAGCCAGATCCCAGCCGATACGAGACCCTCCAGCAAACTAACATACAGTACATGCACACAGAAAAACAAAATGTCTCACATGCCTAACGATCAGCTGCACAGTGCTCATGCTTTCTCATTCAAAGGCAGTTGTTTTAGTGGCTGGAAGGTTGCTTGCTGCATCTGACTAGCTTTCCCCTGGCTGCATGACAAAAAGTGGTTACTGAGAGACTTAGGGCAGTCTGGTCAGTGTCCATATACAGTGTCAGAGTCTTACTGGAATCTAGCGGAGTAATTTTACAGTAATATCTGAAACCCCAGAAGTGAAACAGTAGCTAATCCCCAGATCTGTACTAAATCCATGGTATTTTGTCAAAATTAAGCATAGAGGCAAACTGAGATCAAACCTTTGGGCCGTGTCAGTGACTGTCAAGAAGACAATCTATAGCTGATTTTCCAGTTGTGGATTGATAATATTTGTTTTTCAAAAATCGTATGGGAGCTATAACTCATTACATAAAATACAAACTGTTGTGTGATAGACTTAGAAAAATCTGCCTTGTGAGAGGCCAGTAGGTTGCCTGAGCCAAACCAAGAAAGCCCCTAAGTGAGACAAGAGCCTCTGCTGGAGTGATGTCATTAATTTATGTAATGCCACAGAGGCAGTGAAAAAGCAGTGCATTACTAAGAAAATCTGAGGAGATCAATAGGCATGCTTTCCTCCTACTGTTGCTGTCAACAGCTCATAGTCACTACAAGATAGTAAGAGTAGTATGGACACTTTTGACTGAGTTTATGATTGAGGTTGTTTGAGTTAAAAGGACAAAAAAGGAATACATGAATTTGGTTTCTCTTAATGGCGCATTATATTTTTGGTCACAAGGAAACTGACGAAAAAACTGTCCTTTACTACACAGTGACCACCATATCACTACATTACATTAAATACATTACATTTCCAAATAAAGGCATATACAATACAATATCTGGTGAACGGATGTTGGAACAGAATAATCCTCTTTCAAATAGACATCATTGTTGGCATTCTTTCCACATTGGGATGTACCAGGGAAAGAACAGGCAGGTGACTTCAAGACTTTTGATTATCATCATGATTACATTAAATTAAATGATACAAATGCAATAAAATGAATATTTGCACAGATGAATAAGGCCGTTGAGGTGGAGGTCAGGATGACATTTAACTGTTTGGAGCTGTGTTGATGTTATTGAGCCACAGCGGAGCAACGGTGCCGCACACCTGCTGAAAGTTTGGTCAGATTTCCATGAACGTTAGCGTTTCGTTGAGAAATTTAAACTGTGGTAGTGTCACTGTTGACAGTCGAAACACACACTATCTGAATATCATCTGCAACTGCAGAAACAGTAAACAAATGCAGAGCATTCCTTTTGAAAGAGCAGACTAAAGATTCATTTCAGTTTGCCACCTACAAAAAAAAACCACAAAACAATTTGTGTGAGGCTTAAGTACTGAATATTGATATGCAGTATATTAGCACTGCTTGGTTGGTCATTGACAAAGCAATCATAGTCTTGAGGCTGTAATCGCTGGTGGTTTATAAATATTTAATCAGGAGCGGACATGTTCCAGCAGCTCTTGCCGTTTCAATAAAGCACTGCATCGGTAAATATTCCCCTGACATCCAATTTTAATTTGCATATTTTCAAATAAAGGATTCTTTATTGCTTTTTCATCAGAGAAATGTAAGACAAATGGAACCGACACCAGTTTCACCTGCAAAAAATTAACACCTTGCTTAAAATTGATAATAACAAAACAAAAAGCAAATTCGGGAACCACAAATGAAAGACGGAACAATAAGCCATCAATTATGAAATAGATGCAGATGTATCAGTGAAGACCAGTTACATTATTGCTTTTATTCTCGAGGAAAATTTCGTTTTCGATTGAAGACATGAAGGTTTCAGTCTTTGCAGTATATATTGAATACAACAGACCACAACCTCTCTGTGGTTTATGGGCTGCACATGACTCAAATCAAGTCTTTAAAGTTCAAACTCACTTACATCTAGTCTGGCTTGAGATGTCAAGAACATGCTCCAGTGAAGTAGAGACCCATATGAGAGAAATCTGTTGGAATCATACGCACTTACAGATTTCACATTGTCCCTAAAATATGCTATTATATTGCCATATACCTCCCATATGTTTAGTGTAAGGGATATATGTTGAATCCAAATAAACGTATTTGTAGTGTTTGAGGGTATTGCATAATATTGAAAGGTGTTTCTGATGTTTTCATGTACTGTATGTACATGAGGAAGACATTGGCAACGCAACAAAATACTGCCTCTTAATTGACCATAAAGTTAAATCAACACCTGTCTGACACAATGTCAACACAGTAAGGATTCATTGCAGGGTTTTTATATTGGACTGGATAACTCTAAGTGCAGGTATACCTTATAAACTGGTATTGACTCATTGTATTTTGATTGGTTGCCAATGTCAATATTGACGAGTGTAGACAAAATTATGATGAATGGAAATAAGAGCAGAGTTCATTCATTTAAATTTGTTTTTCCCAGTTGATAGAGGGGAAACATATGAAGATATAGATGACAGATTCTTGGATATTCATAAAATACGCCATTTTGTCCCTTTGAGATGTCTGTCTAATTAATCAGCCACCTACATCAATCAGTGCAACTTTTAAAAGGTCTGTAGCTATGACTAAGAATAACTGGGTCATCATTCATCAAAATCATTTGCTGTTGGGAACATTTACTCCTGATTTAACTCTAAGCTTAAAGGAAAAGTTCAAGCAAGTATGAAAATTCAGCCATTATCTATTAAGCCACATGCTGATGGAAAGTCGAGTGAACATTTCTGGAGCTTCACTGAAAAACGGTGTTGCATTATCTCCCAAACAACTGCAGTAGATCAAAAACAGCAACTGAAAAAACATAAAACATGTCCCCATCTTTGAGGCAATATATAAACCTATTGAAACAGGCCCTATAAAAAAGAATACAGATAGCACCATTGACAAATTAGCTAGGAGCAATACAAGCAGTTATATAACCCAGTTTTTTTGTCTAAGTATTGTCTGTGTGCTCTCATTTATCCCAACTCCAATCTATTTGAGCCTACTGCCTCAGAGTTAGGCCAAGATGCTTAAACCAGTCCTGCTAGAGCTTCTGGAAAGAGAACGGGAGATGTCTGACAAGGAATTCCTACATCTTGCAGCAAACACTGTATTACACAGGAGTTTCTGATAAGGAGGGGACTACTTTAGTGATTGTAATCTTAATCTGTCAAAATCCTTTTGCTACCCTAAACAGGGGAACCCTAAATAGAAAATGTAAAAAAAAAAACGCTGTTTAACGCTGTTGTCCTTCAAACTCCTCCCAATAGGCCTGCTAATCTTTTTACCACACTGTATTTATTTGTTTCACTAGAGGCTAACTTTGAAACAAATGGTTGACATTTTGAACTAATTAGTAAACGTGGCAAACTGGGTGGATGTTTTGTTCCAGTTCCAAAGGCCAAAGACAGAAACTGAAATTGATTTGAATTGACAGTTGACTTTTTACTGTAATCACTATTGAATTGCATGTAAAGTGAATCAGCAAAGCATGAAGCCAGCTCCTAAAACACATCATGTTAATGGAGAGATTTCTGACCTACCAAAGGACAGAGGGAAGCTGTATATTAACCTATTGTGGGTTATCACCAGGGAACTACATTAAATGCTTTGTGTGTGCAATGCATTACCTGCAACTATATGCAACTACAACACTGTGGAATGTGGGGCTATAAGCAGACAGTCAATTTCATGCTCCTAGCAGCAGAATGGTAGATCAATGTCACTCCAATGCTAGCACAGATACTGCAGATAACACTGTATCATGTGTTACTCAAAAGCAAAATGCATTCTTTTCTGTGTATATCTCAGTGGACCGAAATAAATGAAGTCTTGCAACCTAGAAGGTCTGCGTCTCTGCGATGAGTCAGAGCTTTGTGGCTGCCCCATTCGACGTCAGAATCATATGAGATATAGGTCGCAGACAGTCATCTTCAACGTTCGCACCACAGATTTACCAGTTGATCCTAAAAGAGCTACATCCGGACTTTATTTTCCTCTATAAATTCTGTTTCTTCGTGCGTCACCTGTTCTTGAGAATATTATATTGAGCGGCCACTGAACAAGCTGTGGACCATGTAATTCAGGCTGAACAAGAATAACTAGTTAACCACATTTGTGCAGTGAAGACACATTTTAAATGGGCTGTCAAAGAGAAGGGTCCTGGGAAAAGCTGTCTGAAAGACTCTCATGTCACATAGCACCTTTGATCAATATCACATATCAGGTGACAGTGTGTCTAATGGATTACAGAGGATTCTTGTCACAATTTAGATGCATTTTATCATGTTCAGAGACTATCAGAGGGTTTTTGGTCCATGGTGTAGAGCTTTTGGGTGAACTGAGAATCTCCCAACCTGAGTTCTTTGTACCTTGATGAGTAATACTTAACTGTGTGTTGAACATATTTTTGATATGGGTGAAATGTCAGTTATGTCAAAATGGCGGAAATCATTGAGATCTCCCTGCAGCTCTATAAGCTTTTTAGCCTTGTTTAGATAATTGCTTGGTTTCTGTGTCCTGCATATTTACAGTATGATGGAACCTTCATTAACAACGCTAGTGATATGGTGGTCACTGTGTAGGACAGTTTTTTCGTCAGTTTCCTTGTGACCAAAAATATAATGCGCCATTAAGAGAAACCAAATTCAATTTTGACCTTAAGTACGCTTGGCTCAGGACATCTCTAACATGCATGAAAGCATGTCATATTTGATCTATCCAGCATGGTGAATATATCTATTCATGGATGTACTGGGACAAATTTTAAGCCTTGGACTTTTGTCAAGATCAGCCCACATAACAACCCACAGTTGCCCTTTTTTCCTGGCAGGCTAGTTGCTTGAATAAAATATTGGTTTTTAACGTTTCTGCAAAAAAAAAACCCAGATACGTTAACATTGGTACATTTCATAGGCTGCGTACTATATTGCAATTTCTACAAAACACGTCGTATCATGTTCACATAAGATGTTTATGACCTGACTTTCATATCCGGGGGTGGAAGGACTGGTGGTGGTCTTACTTACTGTAACCGCAGTTTGAAACTGCACGTAACATTTGTAAGCATGAAGCTACTTGATATTTTTAAGAAGATGTTGGGGCAATTTCCGGATATGTTTGTGGCGAGAAAGATCAAATATTTTTGATAGGTAGTCAGGACATCTACAGTTGGACTTCGGGCATCACCTTAGTAACAAAACAGGTATTTTAAGCCTGAACATGATTGTTTCCAAACCTAACCCATTTTTTCGTGTGCCTAAACCTAACCAGAATATTAGCAGAGTGTTCTCTCAAGAGAATATTGACATTTTAATCTAAAGAGATGTGAAGTTGCAACATCTTCTGGCAATTGCTCTGTTTCAGGAATACAACTGGATAAGGTGTGCTGCTTATACATACTATTAGCACTAAGAATAGGAACAGGGGCAGTTCAATACCATTACATTTGTGTGTACTTCTAAGATACAGGATGTAATTGTTGTGATGCACTTCTTAGATATGTCTCCAGGGGGAGCTCACACATATTAAAGTCTATTGAGCAGCACTTTACAGTAGCCTAACCTACAAACAGATGTAAAATGATTCAGATGGAATCCAGCTACAAAATGAAAGTTCAGTTTATTACACATACGTATGAATAACGTTATTCTTACCCCATCAGTTGGTTTATGACCATTGCCACAGGCGCTTATGCTTATTATCGCTCAACATAAAATATTCAGGATTGTGCTCAAGCCTAACAGGGCCGGCGGTAACGCTGTAGAAAAATGTAATATATGTTACATTTACAATCACAGGCGTGGCAGCCCACCTGGATTTTGCTTGATTTGCCCGATGGCCAGTACAAGCCTGTAAGTATTCATTATGAATGTACCGAGTCATCTGGGAGTTGAAGTGGAATCCAGCTAAGTTAGTGAACTGAATTTTCTGTCAGTGCCCCATCACTAACTGCTTTATGTAATATATTGACCAAGCCTAGTTACTGTAAACCCTTAATTTAACTCTCAAAATTGTTTGTTCAACGTTTCGTGTTATCACCCCCTGACATGCTGTCCTGAATGCAGACTTCAGAGAAAGATGCCAGTATACTGTACACACATGTGAGGACACTACTCATTCATTATGGAAAACAATGATGGGCAGTGTTCTCCCTTCTACTCCCCCAAAACAGTGGGCTGTTTAGTGGGTGAAGACGGGGTGGGGGTGAGGTCTCTGTATGCTAGATGCTTTTTCGTGATAATGCTCTGTTTAACGTTCCTGATCTCAATGGCTGTGTTCCCCCTTCTCCAATCCAGCGGGTCACACTGAGTCACAAGGCCAGCCAGCGATGACAATGGCATGTTTGTGCACAGGCTGAGCTATGGGTAGGCTGTCTGATGTGAAGGGATAAGATGGCACAAGGTGGACACTAAAGTCTGGTATGTGTGTGTTTATGTACACTGGTGTATACCTTTGGTTTCTGCCTGTTATACATTTTCTACCAGTGCTTACAGACTTTTTTTTTTTCACTACAGTGTTTATCACTTAGATCAGAACATCTCAGGTCAGTACTGTCTATAAGCATTCTAATCTACATTCAGACACTCAGACCTACATAATGTTCATTTGGGTCTTGACAGATAAGATAAATGCTTTCTGCAACGGAAGGAAATTGTGGGTAACGGACACTTTCAGGCTTCTACAACCCACAGACATAATCAGTTAGGGATTTGATAACTAGAACAGGAAGAGGAAAATATTTGCAGAAGATGCAACAATATAACAGCCATTAACCTAGCAGATCAGCACTTAAAAATAAATGCTGTAGGGACAATGGTCAGTGAAAAAGATGGTAGGAAGAATAACAAAGAATAAAATAACCCACATGCTGCAGTGGAGTGGCTGCCGCTGCAGAGACCTTGCAAGGTTTACACCAATTGATCAAATCTAATAAAAAAGATGACCATATATGTTCATTAGATTATGGATAATCTCGCTGTATTGTTGCTACAGATAGTTGATTAACCAGTTTGTCAATTAAAAGAATCGGCAACTATTTCGATAATTGATTAATCGTTTCAGTCATTTCAAAGACAAAATGCCAACATTTTCTGTTTCCAGCCTCTTAAATGTAAAGATTTGCTGATTGTCTTCATTATTTATCATAGTAAATAAAGTGTCTTTGAGTTTGAGTGGACAAACTGGTACACTGAAGACGTCATTTTGGCCTCTGGGAAACTGTGATGAGCATTTTCCTAATGGTGTGACATTTTACAGAATAAATAATCCTTCGATTAATCGTAAAAAATAATCGGCAGTTTAATCAATAATGAAAAAAAAATCATTAATTTCAGCTCTAATTGCCAGGCCCTTGACAGATGCCTTCCGACAACGGCAGGATGGTTAACTGTATGTGTTGTGTTAACAGGATGAATGTGTGTGGAGGGGAGAGAGACAACAGAAATGAGATATGAGAAAATGTCACCTGTTCAAACAGATAAAGCCAATCATACTGCATGTTACATGGAATACTCTGCACAAACACTATTCTGTGATTTATTATAAAAACTTCATGGCCAAATCAGAAAGCAAGGATCCCAGTGGACTTAAAAGGTCACTGACATACACCACCAGCTTCACTCCAATTCCAGGTATTTGCTTGGGAAAGGAGACCTGCACACCCTCATCAAAACAAGCTAATTGTTGTGCTATAAACTTTTATTTGGCACTATTTCTGAAAGGCTACAATATATATGCAGCATGAACTGTATGTGGGCACGTAACGTGTGCTCACCCATGCAGGCACACATATACACACCGATATATACACACTAATTTCTTTCAGAGAAGACCAACATCTCTCACCAGTGGGTAGTAGGCCATACACTCCCTCATCGTCCCCCCCTCCCTCTTGTCCACCTCCTTGTTGTCATATGACCGCTGTTATGTGTGTGCAGTGGAACACAAAGTTGCTCTGTTAGACCCCTCCGCTCTGCCCTCTCAGATTTGAGTGCTGGAAGTAAGGCCCTCTCACTTGCCCAGGCCTCAGGGAAACAGACAGGCCCCTGTATGTGTCTACCAGCAAAGATTAGAAAGGAAGGCAAAGAGAAAGAGAGGGATGAATTGAGTTGATGTTATTTTATGTAACACCAAAAGAAAAATGAATCTGTACTCATTCACAGAGTCTCTCCCTAAGATTTCATTCAATTAGACCGACATCTCTCCTCGCTGAGGCTTTACCGTTAACTAATTTATTAGACCCCTCTACATCAGCGCCTGTCTAAAAGAGACAGTGTCTTACAGCCGTCAGTGTGGAGTGACACTTTGTCCTAATACCTGGCTAGGATTAAAGACCCAAAACAAACACAAACGCTGAGTCAGCTGAATCAAACCTGTCTGAACATACAAAGTAACAAAACAACTGCAAGACCTGAACTTTATGGTTTTATGCCATGGTTTTATGGGTTATTTCATATCCTCTGATTCGTGTTTGAGATCAATTTTCAAGTGATTCCTCGCAACCACTAAAGCAAATGTATAAGACTTGTGTGGTCATTCTCTTACTCCCTCCCTGGGAAATAAATGACATCTTAGATTAATCATTTTATTAAGTAGGCAGCTGAGGGAATCTGGCTCGGCCCCCCTTGGTGCTTAACTGTAATGGAGCTGAGTTTAATTGTCCAAGTCGACGGTGGGCTCACCTGCAAGGTTAAGGATGGTGAAAAGTGTACTGGAAGTTGACATTGGAGAGCTACTACCTCAACAGCCACTGTCGCTTTAAAGCCAAGTCTGTCCCCGCTGTCCCTTGCCATTATGTCACCCAGTGGAGTGGATGTAGCAAGTAACAAAAGAGGTGGAAGGAGGTCAAGTCGGCATAGGTTTTGTCACACTGTTGCTCTTGTTTTGATATGCATAAAGGTCACTTGAGTAGAAGCATACTGCATACTGTCATTTAAACAAAAAGAGAGATAAAACATTAGAGGTTGTATGCTTAATGTATGTGATTTGTATTCCAATGGTTTAAGAATTCATGTTGAGGTTTGTGTTTGTCTTAAAAAGAACACAAAGATATGTTCAGTTGGTTTAAGGGTGTGTTGACATTTTGTCAGTGTGTGCATGTATGTGTTTGTGTTTGAAACTTTGTGAAAGGCCCAGTATGTAAGCATGTGATTAACCTTTATATTTCACACTGGAGGTTGCTCATCCATCACTTTAAAGCCAAGGTCATCATGACCTGACTCTTTTTTTTTTTTTTGACGTGTTGCTGAGGAAAACATTTTGCAGCTTAAATGAAAAGGTGAAACAGTTATTAATGCAGCTTTCAGGGTTGATTAGACCTTTTGTCACAGTGAATGTGACCTCATTTTGTCTACTAATGGTTACCAGCCAGGGACTGAGACTGTAGTAGTTGATACTGAGGGAGGAAATCATCAAAGACGCCCAACGAACTGTGGGTGCAAAATGTTGTAAAATGTTGCCCACCCAGTTTGATTCTGGCTGTGATAAAGTAAGCCACAGTTTTTACTTCCCCTAAGTAACTGACACAGCAGAGACAAGACCTGCATCTTCGCTTGAGATCATGAAGAATTAAGTAACAGCAGATTCTGGTTGCCATCTTGAATCACAACTTACTAAAACCAGTATATTTACTGTCCATTTCCTACTTGAAATACACATTTAATTACCAAGTTTATTTTTATATTCCATAAAGGACAGTATATATTAATGAATCATTGTAAATATGCCAGAAATAGTCATAAGCTACTTTTTTATTTGTAATCGTTACGATATGATGTGATACAACGCAACGCGATACAAAACAATATGATATGATGCGATGCGATGCGATGCGATGCGATGCGTTACGTACAATACGATATACTTTATTGTCCACATAGTCAAATTTTTCTTAGGCTCAATAATAAATATAACACATGCATCTCAGGTAATGTGAGAACATATGCTGAGAAAAAAAAACGTTTTGTACTTGAATTCCAAAACATTTTCTTGATTGCGAACAGTGAATTCAGCTTGCAGCTGCCCATGAAGGGTTATCCCAATCTGTCAGTATTACACCATGACAGAGATCAATATTCCTGTCCAGTTTTTCTCACAAACCTCAGTCAGGCAACATGACACAGCATAAGTATCAGTCTAATATTCCTGATCCATTTCACTATCAGTAGAGCTCAAGAGATAAAGGCCTGGTGGAATTCATACACCATCTCCATCTTTGCCTTGATGCACAGATGTCTGAGGGCCTCGATGGAACTATCACAGACACATCCAGCATTCTTTCTCTGTCACATGCTCAGAAAAACGCGTCTTTCTACCACCGTGAAATTATCACGCCCCCCCTCCTCCTCCACCCTCCTGCCTCTCACTCTCTCGCTCTCTCTCTCTCTCTCTCTTTCTCTCTCTCTTTCTCTCTTTTTCATCCAATCTGTTCCAAATCTTCTCTTTCCTTCTTTCTCTCTCTCTCACTTGCTCTCTGCTGCATCAACCTCCGCCCCTCTGCCCCATCTGCCTCAAACCCCCCAGCCCCTCGACCCCTCCCTACACTGGTTCTCTCTCTCTCTCTCTCTCTCTCTCTCTCTCTCTCTCTCAAGCATGTAACACAAACACACATACAGTACACACAAATACACATGCTCTCCTGATGCTACATGACCAATCCCAACCGCCATTGAAAAACAGAAACACAGCAACGCTCCGTTCAGAATATGAAAGATGAAACAGAAAATGTCACAGATCATCATGTTTTTGCCTGCTGAGTAACAAACGCGCTCTGCTTTCTCCCTCTTCCCCCTCCGATCACCATTTTACACTCATAAACACACGCAGACAGATGAACCGAATAAATCCCAGCTTCAAGATTATTCATGAACGGCGATGTAAATTTTCCCACGTAGAACAGCGGACAGCCAGCTCTGCTGTCAGGCCACAATGTGCCTGCTTATCCCAGTGCCCGCAGAGCCCAGCTCAGCTGGATTCTGCACACCCTCCCACTGCAAATTCAACGTCTCGTAAAGTCAGTTGTAAGTACTGAACACCTTAACATGTGAGATTGTACTCACTCATTTCCCCTCTTTCCATTTCATAGCTGATGGCCTGGACAGAGCACTGAGACATGCCCGCAAATACACACACACACACACGCACACACACAGACACGCACACACACACACACACACACAAACACACACACACACACACACACACACACACATACACACACACAAAAATCTTTGATGCATCCTTCACTTGTCCTACATACAGTAATTACATGAACTAAGCGCCGCGTTCAGATAAAAGCATTCGGTAAGAACTGAGGATGCTCTTGGGAGATGATGAGTCAAATTGCAAGCAGAGGATAGCAGCGTCCGTTGGCACAGAGCTAGCAGGGTGGAGGAGGGGACTGGACAGCCTGCCTGCCTGCCTGCCTGCCTGTCTTGGTGCCATCTCTGACCATCACCTTCTCCATTTTATCATGAAAACACACTATGCAAAATGCATATAACGAAAAAGCATCTGTGTCCAAAGCAGGTCAGCCTGGCTGTGATTACAAAAAAATACAGCTGTGATACTGTTGAGAGAAGACAGGCTTACCGTGCTCACAAGCCAGCATCCATTTACAAAGGATACTGCAGACAAGCCCTTGCAGGGAGAGAAAGGCTCTGTGCAATCCACCTTTAGTCCTGCTGCTTCATCTTCATATCTTCCTCATATTCACAGTCACACACACTCACGTACATCTCTGTCTCTCTTCCAGCGCCCAGCGTTCTCTGTCTTATTAACGTCTGTGTTCTATATCCTCTCTTGTTTGCTCCAAGGCAGTTGAGACACTGCAGCGATGGGGGTGGAGGGCGTGTATATATGTGTGCGTGTGTGTGAGTGTGTCAGAGACAGAGAGGCAGAGAGAGGGAGTGCAGGACAGAAATGGAGGGAGGAGTCAGCAGGGATAGAGAGAGAAGGGGGAAATGGTCAGGATTAAATCATGAGAGTAACAGAGGGAGAGAGAGGGTGAGAAAAAAACAGGCTCTGATGGGGCAGCTACAGCATCCAGTGTATCTTTATTTCATGCTGTAATGATAAAATATACATTGGCCATTAAGGAACCCGAGCCCTCGCGGCTAGAACGGAGGTGAGAGCATGAGTAGATCTGTTTCTTGAGGTATTATGTGCTCGCTGACAGGCCAGCAGCAGGATTGGTTGTGATTTCATTGATGACTGAAAAAACATACAAGATAGGGAGAGAGGGAGGGAGGAGGAGAAGGAGGAGGAGGAGGGGAGAGGAAGCAAGGGGAGGGGAGAAATGACGACAAAGGAATGGGAGGGGGATTGGATGATGGTGTAATGTGCTGTTTCCGTGCCAACTGTGTCTGTGACAGTGGGACCACTTCCTTTATTGCTATTGGCTATAACTAAGAATTGATAGAGGCTCAGGCAAATGAGGCAGCATGCCATGGGGTGTGAGTGGGTGGTGCTTTTTTCATGTGTATCTTTCACTTCTTGTAATTTTTTGGGAACAGCAAAACAAAAAAAAAGGAGAGAGAACGTGTTTTTGCTTGACTGCAGCCACACACATGCATGAACTCACAGAAATGCTGCAATCACAGTGCTGTAACATGATGTGAATTATCGCTTTGTCATTATGGATGCCTACAGTGTGTAAAGAGACTCCTCCCCTCCTCCTGACACACACACACACACACACACACACACACACACACACACACACACACACACCCACTGTCTAGCAGGAAAAAATCCCCAGATCAAGTTGCTCAGGGTGTGTAGTGTAATGTAATTGCCTGGACGCCAACCCTGGTGTCATGAACTGTGAGATAATTAATCGGCTATAGGCCAGCGAGAGTGCACATCTGGTGGGGGTGAACAATCCGGCCCTTTTAATCCGGTCTGGCAGGCAGGTGGTTTATTGTCCCCATTCTTTCTCCTTGTCAGTGTCTCCCCTCACCGTGTCTCTTTATCCCTATTAACCAGTTCAACGTATATAATTTAATTACCTCTCAGTCCTAACATGCACTCCCCTTCCTTTTTAGTTTAATTCGTCAAAATTGTATCATCTTTCGGTTTCAGTGTGCGCAGACTGAGCGGAACTTCTCCAAAATTGTTACCACGGGCAATAGTGCAATAACATAACATTACTCAAGTATATGAAACTGACACTTGCCAAAGAAACCACCAAAAAACCCACAGCGGGATGCCCCTATTTGTTGTATCAATCATATTTAACCACACCTGAGAGTCATCAGGGCCTTGTTTTCGAAGCCTTTTTGATACACAGAGGAAATAAAGAGCACGCCTGTTCAGACCAGATGTCACGTACAAAAGCCTCTGAATTAGCGTTTTCCTCCATGGCTCAACAGCTGTTGTTGATGTCTCACCTTCAAATGTCAAACCTGTCATGATCTCCAGGTGTGAATGAAACATTAACATGTGTGATGTTTGGGCTGTGGGACATGACTAAATTCTAGTATAGTATATTTCGCTACAGCCAAACAGTCTCCTTTTAATACAATCAAGCCTAATCCGGTATCAGACTCAATAGCTTTGTATCGCTGTACATTTTAAAGAATAAATAATTTAACAATAATTTAACCATCAAATCATACTTGCTCACAGACCAAATAATCCGGATATCTTTCATCAAGATCCATGAACTATTCCCTGAAAATATAAAAAAAAAATGTTGAGAAATGCCCACAACTGTGACGTCTCACAATATTAAAAAGAGTGAGATAAAATTCCTGGATCCCTCCCTTTATCCAGATCCACTCTTAAAGTTAATGGAGTCTGTTATGGGCGGCGACCCATCAGAAGGTTTTGTGTAATCCTGCTGACAAACCAACCAACCAACGTACACTGTATGTAAAATCAGTTTATGTAAAAACATAGCCTGCTTGGTGGAAGTAAAATGTTATAACACGGTAGGACCTGTTTAATATAATGTTTCCATCCATGTCAGACTTGATGATGGAAATAACCCTAATTAAAGTTGCCCTTTTCTAAATAACCCCTTTGTATTTCATCTTCCCTCTCCTCCATATGTGTTTGTGTAGCCTTCGTTTAAATGTCCTGCTTGCTTCAGTGCAGTACAGAAGGACACTAAGCATTCTCCAAATGCTGAAAATATATTGCTGTAAAGAGCTTGTGCTGTGACACAATGTCACACGACCCTAGATTTGGTTTATTTGAATACGAAAGGTTTAATCCTCTTTCCTGAGCAAGAAGATGTAATAACCAGATAAGAAAGGTGCGATATGTACGAATTTTTGTTTTAAAACATTCAAAATTTAACTAAAATTATCAACAGAATATGAAGAAAGAGCAGTGTTGATGTTATATCAAAGACATCTATGTACTGTGTGCAATCTGGTCAGAGTCAACTACTAGCTGCTAGCTGCGTGACTGACTGAGCTAACAAGCAAGCGGCAGCTACAGTGAGCAGCAGTGAGTAGTTACTTTGGTAATATGCATCCCCGTATTTATCTGAAATATGAATCCAACAGGTTCTTGAATATTGTTCCTAAAACAACCACCATACTTCTTGAAAGGTTTTTGGGATTGTCCAGCTCATAGACTTTTGTGCACATCATTTGGCGACCTTAAAAACATAAATTTTTTCATTTGTAGGACTATATTTTCAGGCAGATTCCCTTTCCTTCTAGCAAAACTGCAAGGCAAATAAAGCAAATGAAGAACAAAAGATCACCCCCCGTTAAGCAGCTCAATGCTGGTTGCCTGTTAGTTTTAGAATTGATTTCAATATTTCACCATGAAAACACAGCAGGGTTTGTCTCCCAGCTCTGTGTCGGACTTAACACTGCAAGAGCCACAGCACAGCTGGGTCCTCTGGGAGAACTTTGGTTGGTAACAGAAGAAGGTCCAGCCAGTAAAGCAGCTAAAGATTTCCTTTTAAATCACTCCAAAAGACACGCTTCACAGAAAAGCCTGTACTCTGTATTCTGCGTATTAGCGGACTGATTTATTTGTTTTGTAAATCACTTCACTGACTGTATTATGTGTTCTGTTTCTCAAGATGTTCTCTGCCAGTGCCTTATGACCCCTCTGTCTCCTTCAGCATTTTTTCCATCCCGTTCACTCTCCATAACCCTTACCATCCCTTTTTGTCTCTCCCAGATTGTCTCTGTGCCTCTCCCAGCTTCCTGTCTCCCTAATCCTTAATCCTGTGGAAATCGGTCAGGCAGAATGAGCCAGCTTTGATCAGGCTCTCATATCAGGCATGCTAACAGTGTCAGCGCACCCGGATCCCACAGAACCCTGGAGCCCAGGGGGAGAGCTTCAAACAGGCGTTCACCCGCTGACTATGCTTGAGAGGAAGGGGAACAAGAGTCTGCAGAGTTCCTGTCTCAACTGCCAGCATCACACTCTGGCACCAATCTTTCTTTTTCAATGTAGCAAACATTTGCGTTGTCATTTAATACCATTTATAGGGGATGGCACCTTTGAACTTGCTGTGGGAAAAGAGATCAGCCATTGTTACAGCATTTGCGGCTGAGAGTAGGGTACAGTACAGACATGTGAACATCGCTTCTGCTGTTGTCAGCGGTGTCCTTGACAGCAGGCATGGAAACTGTGTCACTGGTATTGTGATAATATCTGCCTGAGTGGGAGGTATGTCACAAAAATACTTGTTGATGTTGTGGCACGAATGCATCATGCAGGAAAACGAGCCTTTTTAAAAAGGCCAGGAGCATCTAAGTCAGAATACACAAACTGAAGTTTTTTCCATATTTCAATCCAAACATCCTACCCTGAAGATGTGTTTGGAATGGACAATAACTCAAACAAACTTTGTGCATTAGCTTCAACATTTAGTTTGAAGGAGGCCACCTTTGTGAAAACCTTTTGGAATTAGGTGCATACATAAGTTACACTGCAAAATATTGGAACAACCAATTGGATTATCACTGCATTCTTTGCCCACAGCCTGTAAATAGATAGTGAAGATAATCACACATAAATAAGTTGAAAGGTTATCCTATGTAGTTGGATAAGGATCATGAAAGTAATTCACGGAGCCTCAGACTGTGCAGAACAGAATTTGTACATTAGTGTTTTTCCTTCTCACAACCACATGACCTGGAGGTTGAAACTCTCTGCAGATCTACAACAATACTGACAGTGTACTCAGTGTCCATATTTAATCAGTTTAGAAGTGCAGTCAGGTACTTTAAATCAGCTGGAGAAATGAAGCATTTAACGGCCTGAAGAGGAAGGTCAACAGCTGACATGTGAGCACCTGTGAAAGATCTTCTTCTGTAGGTGACGAGAATTTTTTTTTATGATATCACTGTGTTTATTTAAAATGTTAGATTGAGATGTGTGTTTTGCAAACAAGGCCCACGAAAAGCAACCAACGTGCTGCCTGCATCAATGGTGACACCAGAGATGGCACATTAAAAAAAACTTAAGATGGAAATTGGTACATGGTGAGAATGAACTGTTGAGCATTAGATACACTTCTTCTGAACAACTCTGCATGAGTGGTTGTGGTCCGCCCTTCTTTGTAGCTCTTGCACAGTTCTTAAAGCAAATGATGACATCTAGTGGCCGTGCCTGCATACTGCACATTAAGAGGGAACGCACAGTATGCATTTGGACATTTTGTTGTTTGATATTATTTGCAGTTTTTGAGGCTGATGTATCGTCCAGAACTAAAATACAAACTGTGAGCATAAACAAGCATTTTATGCAATGATCCCTCAAATACAGATATGAAAAACCTGTGACAAAGATATGTATATAATGGAGGCCAAGATGTTTAACGACAGAATTTAGTGTTAATAATTACATCAGTTCACCGAAACAGTTAACTTCAATGGTATTTTAATTGCCCTAAACCTACTTTTGCATAATGCTCTGTTTTGATATCAGCACTTATTGGACGGTAGATATCTGTAATAAAATCAGCTAACCAATATAGCCTCTACAGAAATGAAGTTTATTATATTGGTCAGGGTTTAATATTTACTTAATGATCAATATGGCTATGCCTGCCTGCTTATCTTTAGTTTGCT
Source organism: Sparus aurata (assembly GCF_900880675.1). Taxonomy (NCBI): domain Eukaryota; kingdom Metazoa; phylum Chordata; class Actinopteri; order Spariformes; family Sparidae; genus Sparus; species Sparus aurata. The sequence continues at coordinate 14,693,875 of NC_044198.1, forward strand.
TAACACACAGCAGTGAGCCAGCTAATTTGATCTTATCTACATTTTTACTGTTCTTTTCTATTTACATTTACATTATAAGCAAACCCTTTCTGTAGCTGTTATGTATTGAGCAGCATTGAATGTTGTTTAAACATGACGCAACAAATACAGTCAGAGAAGAACAGAACATTTTGACATTTTCTGTTCCTCCTGTTCACACTGAACTTGGCAATAGTACGTTCAAATTCTATGCTGCATACAAATCAGATGAGCTTTAAAAAACCTGTAGTTACATTCTCTTATTCACTGGAACATTGCAGCCACACTAACAAATGTGTTTCTTAAATGTGGAAATGTATATGTGTCTGTGAATTTACATGTGTGTCTGTCCAAACTTAAACTGCATATGTTTACTTTTGTACACAGGTTTCTAACATCCTGTCCGCCATCAGGACTCGATTACCAATCTTTACACCTTATTTTTCTTTGTACACTTATCTAAGTCCTAGTATAAGCCAGTCGAATGAACTTTTTTCCAACTGTAAACCCTCAGTCTTAAGTATTTGGTTGAGACTGTTAGCTGGTGTTTAAGCTAACAGTGATTTTAAATTTGTGGCTGCTTGTTCTGTGTATCTTCTCCTGCTACTATGGACAGCTTTTGGGTCCTGTAATTTTTGTGGGCACATCCACAACAAATACTTATAGTGTCTTTGATGTTCTCCTTTTAAGCTTTCTCTTCAAAGAAAACTTTAATGACTAATATTCCCGACCAATGTTCGTACCTGGTTATCACATGCAGTAAAATGACTTTCATGACTCTATGATATCTTAAATTAGTATTAATTTGACTACATATACTTCAGTAGTCATTATAAACCACCTTCTTCAAAACCACCAAACATTTAGCTATTGCTTTACTTTTCTGATGAAATGTTGCTGATAATGATGTGCAAGTTAGTTGGTAGTTCATTCTTGTTTCGCTCCGCTCAGCTGAGTACAGGCTGGTGTATGCTGCTAACCTTATTTGACCTTGATCGAGTAAAGGCCTTCGAATAATGCTGCTCCTGAATCTTGTGAATATGTTGCTCCGTTGCCGTTAACAGACTGTGCATAATCTGTAAGAAAAGCAGCTCTTTGCAGACTTGAGTAATCCCCACACTCTTCAGCTAGAGGGAATCCCATTGACCCCTTTCTAAACTCTAATGCCATCTTTATCTACAGGAAAGACACTGTCTGGTCTGGCATCAGCTAATCCCTAATAGAAAAGTTTTCTACTATCAGGGATGATTATTCATTCCACTGGACTGGACTCAATGTGTAAAACTTCCTCTGATCGATTTAGATATTTAACAGTGGAGATGGTGGAAAAGGAAAAAGAAGGCATTCCTGCAATCAGGACGGGAAATTAAAGGCTTTGTGGTGGAATACTGCTGACCTGTATATTGATATTGATATATATAAGATTGCTACCACTGCAATTATGGATTCTGCTTATTGAAGTCTGATTCTCCATCAATTGGTTAGTGATCATCTTTCTGTGTGGTAAAAAGAAGGCCTACGCAGGTTTTCAGCATCGATTCAACTGTCGAGGCATACATGTGACTCAGGCGTGCGAAAGCTCCACTGTTTAACATTGTTTAATCATGATATTGGCTTGGTTACACTAACAGGCTCACTGCTGGGTTGGGAAACCGTGTCACTTTGTGCGTCAGATACGTGGCAAGTCTACGTTGTGTAGGAAGATATTTGAAGTATCACATTCCAGACATTACAACTACCACTGTGGTCATCTTTCTTCATGAAATGAAACCACGTTTAGGACAATTTCTTCCTCTGTGCTATGAGTTCTTCTAGTTGAAAGTCTCCAATAGTGAAGAGACATGAGTTTTGACGCCACTGATTTGCAATGGCATGAAAACATCCTGCCCGCTCGTCCAACACCATCATTAAATTTCCTGATGACACAACAGTCGTTGGGTTCATCTCAGGGGCAGGAGACACAGAGACTGTTGGTGTGGTGTCCACTAAACAACCTTACACTGAACACCTCAAAGACCAAACAACTCATACCAGACTTTAGGATTAAATGCGACACAAACCCGGCCCGGCTCTGTATAAATTGGTCATCTGTTGAAAGGGTACAATCCTTTAGATTCCAGGGAGTCTTCATATCCAAGGATCTCAGAGACCCCGACTTCCTGAGAGTGCTCAGCAGGAACAACAAGCTGCTGGTGGCCTTCTATCGGGCGACGATTGAGAGCACACTCACATACTGCATCTCAATATGCTATGCAGGCTGCTCCGCTGCAGACAAAAAAGCCCCGCAGAGAGTAGTTAAATCAGCTGAAAAAAAATCACTGGCTGCCCACTGCCCTGCCTGGAGGAGATCGCCACCTCACGCTACCTCAGCAGAGCCAACAAGATTATCAGAGACCCTGCACACTCCGGTCAACACCTTTCTGAACCTTTGCCCTCTGGCAGGCTCTACAGGTCGGCCAAAAACACGCACCTCAAGATTCAGAGCCAGTTTCTTTTCCCAAGGCCATATCCACACTAAACACAAAAATAACACTGAGAAACTTATACATACTGCTGTCTGCTCACACCTTATATAACTTTCATGTGCAATACTGCTACCTCAGTATTTATATTTATATCGTCATATGTTATTTGACCTATATATGACAATAAAGGCATTCATTCTACATTCATTCATTCTCCATTCCCATCCCATACATGGCTCATAGAAAAATCTGTAAGTTAACATTGTCGCGATGATATGACTGTAGATATATATACACATATTCAAGCGATCATATATCTCTCCTTCCTCAGCCATCTGTGAAGTCGTCTCATTTCCATAAGTTACCTTGAGGGTACCTGACTGATCACTCGATTGGCCAGTCAGTATGAATGCATGACTCATGTGTCAAGGGCTCCCTTGATAAGTCAGATGTTCACATGCTGAGTGCGAATGCATGGTGCGTGTCTATTGTGTGTTTCTATCTCCGATGACAATGAAAATACAATTTATCAGTCAGCGCTAGTGGTTTCACAGCCAAGAGGAGAGTCTGCATTGTTTTGTTAACATCAGTGAACAACATGGATCAGAACAGTCGAGTCTGCACCACATCAGAGCCTCAACAATGAGAATGTGTAAACTAGCATTTGATATATGTCATGTGTATCAAGATTTCTGAATCTGCAGCTAAACCTGAAGGTGAATACTGAGACTTGCGAGCCTAATTTGATACTAAGACGTGTATATAGATTTGTACATCCAACCAACTACGACAATGTGTGTCAAATACAGATCCACTTCATTCCATGAGGTTTGCTGTGGGCATTCATAGTCCCCAGATAATGAATTTGATGATCACTTCACTGGTTATCCGCTTGAGCACAAGCAATCTAATGGGCAGATTGACGTTAATTGTTTTCAGCCCATCCAGAATATGCAGAGGATATACCCTTTCTGTTTTGGACTCCTTTAACCCCACTCCCATGTCATATTATCAATTTTATAACAGCTAGATTTGGATCAAATTTTCTGCAGCCTTTCATAAATCTTTTAGTGACCTCCTGATCTCAACTCTCACCAGCCTCTGGCCATGATATCCACTTGAAGATATCGAAGTCTAATGGGCAGATTGCCATTGAATTCACTGAGCACATCTATGTTACCCAGAGGGTAAAAGTATACATCGTCTTCTTTTTTTTTTTTTGCCAACTTTCCCACAGTATCTGTATCTCGTAATCTGATCAGAGTGTTGTTTGTCATGAACTGTTATGAACCTTGGGTTTTCCATAAAGGGAACTGGTTTTATTGACCTATTGATCTTTCAGTTCTGCTGCATGCTGATAAGGTTCTTTAAACAGACCAAGACAAAGCATCTACAGCGACGCTGACAGTTCTGAGAGGTGGATTATTGTTAAGGAAAACAATTTTTTGGGAAAAATACCAGACCTAAAATCTGAGCTAATGATGGCAGAAGGTCCAGGGGATCACAACACTCACAAAGACCATAAATATCTTAACCAAATGCATGGCTGCGCTATGACCTCATCCTCTGAAGATCAGGAATGAATGTACCAAACTCTATAGCAACTCATTCAACGATTCTTGAAACATTTCAGTTCGGACCAAATATGAAACTGACTGACATCCTGGAGCCATGCATCTAGCACAGCTAATAAAAATGGTAGGTTGATCGTCCATCAAGCAGTCTTTATATTAAGGGTCATACATTGATGCCTTTAGGGATGCTAGTGGGGCTTTAAATACACTGTCTTATGTGTGTAATTCAAAAGTGTGCTTTTTATTCTTACTCTCAAGATCTAAGACAGCGCTGGACTAAGTTTACTTTATGGCAACAGTAGGACCTGCCTGTCCCTGAGGCATTTTATGGATGTGTAGATATAATCATATTTAAACCGCAGCAGCTTCTGTGTAATGACTGGCTGCAAGAGCTCTCAGTTTAAAGTACAATGGAAACTGGGAAAACTGGATTGTTCTTTTACACAAGCATATGGGCATTTATAGTTATCACTCGGAATTGTCTGCCTTTTTGCCAGCACCAGTGCATAATCATGTCATGGTGGTGAAGTGCAGAGACCTGCAAGAACCACCATCTAATGAAAGACAAAAGACATGTGCTATAAATATAAACATTTTTTAAATTCCAGAGCCGTGAGAAAGAGCATGGAAGACAAGCACCGCGGCAACCGTACAATCTGTAGTGACAATCTGCCAGTCTACAAAACTTTTGTTCATATGTCACATGTTGACATTTGTGACGTACAAAAGAGATGGATATAAACTTCATATCTATCATCTCCTGTCGTGTTTGTTTGCACCTACAACATGATGGCAGATCATTTTGTGCGGAATTGGGTGAGGACTGTGACGCTACTGAGCAATCGTAAAATCTTTATTATAGGACCCTCTCTGGATCTGTAAAATGTATCTTTATTGTTTTATTTCTGCAATTATGAGTAGCAGGCTGATGAGGGCTTTAATCTGACTCATGGCAGCACCTCACTGCTTGTTTGCCTTCCCTAAACATTATCTGTATGAAAGAAAAAAAAAACCTGAATGCTACAGTGTGATGGATGAAGCCTTCTTTGTAATTACACTGATTGGCCGCAGGGGGCGCCACAACATGTAAGGCCCAACATATTTCCAATGGATTTTAATTAATTGACTTATTGTAACCCACAACGATGTTTTGTATTTATATGTTGTGTTGATCTTGCTGTGTGTTTTGTTTTTTTTTGGTTTTTAAATGTATTACCTATGGCAGTCTGATTTATCTGTGTGTCCTGACGGGGGGACCTTCAGACTCCTGGGGGCATGAATTCATTTAAAATAGTCTGTTTGGGATTTTAACAGACACATAATCCTGATAACGGAGGTGACTGAGGTCCATGTGGGGCTATTTATCACTTTTTTTTAGCAGCTTAATACAAAAAGCTCAAAACATGCTCAAACATGTGTCATCTATACCAATTATTATTTTTATTTATTTTATTAAAAACCTTAATTTGCTCATTTTGCAACCTGTTTCTCTTCATAATAGTTGATTAAATGAGTCCAGTGTTGGAGGGACTGTCGGTGTTGTGTCGGTGATTCTAATCATGGTTTCGCGATTATGTCCAATGATTATTCGGTTAATTCGATGTAAAACAATAAATCACCTTTTCACAATGGTCGTAACGCTCGCGGCTTCAGCTGTAGGTGTGTGTATGACAGGCTGCACCGCTGCCAGCTGAAGGAAACCATTGCGAGCAGCGTCGGTGCACAAAAGCGTTTCAGTGCACGTCCTACTTGTGAAGCTCTACAGCAGGGCGATTTTGCGCGTTCCCGTGACTCTCGCCATAGAAAACAAAGCTGAACGTCTTCCATAACAGCTAAGGGGTGCAGACTTGAGGAATATCCGATTTTATCCTGGACACATCGTGCTGAATATGGATTTACAGTGGGTGTAGCATCGTTGGAGACCGAGCCTTCTCGGCTGGGGTTGACGGCAGGACATTAAGCGAAACCGAACGAAAATAACATCAGTGTGTTTTTTTTTCTCGGGGTGCTTTGTCTTGTCCACCTAACGATAGCAAACCACCATTCCCATTTCAATTGCAAGATCTCCAGCTAGTGATCACTAGCTGCCGCCGGGATGTATCATCATGTTGTCACCTAAAAGAAACTGCTAGGACGTCGGGATTGTGAAGGATAAGCAGAAAACCGCTCCGAGGTCCTGACGGGTTGTCACCGGGACCTGAATCTGTGTTAGCCACAGTCGCGGAACCCACTGTTTTCGGCGATATGGCGGAGCAGGGCTACTCATCTTGGTGAGTGCGCACAGGCATCGCGCTACCGATTAGTAGTAGCTACCTGACGCTAGCTGCTGCTAACAGTTACTGCCGAGCCTGGTTGATATAGGTCACTAAACCAATGAATAACATCTCTGACAATTCACCATAACAATTGGCTCTACACGCCAGCGCATTGGTATGCGTGTATCACCGTCTATATGGCAAAATGTCTCTTATCCGAATATTTATTTTCTCTTGCAGCTCTGATATTGCTAACAGCTAACTTGAGCTGGCTGGTTAGCTAGCAGCGGCTAATCAGATCCACCAGCTGATGCTGTGCTAACGCTACACAGCGTCCCCCGATTCCAATGGGTGCTATTGTGAGCGAGTGCTAAACGAGCTAGCTGCCCTGACGGGTCGCTAAGCTCGTCGGGTTAGCTCGTCAGTGAATGACTCTTTAGCCCATACTACCATTATTGTGGTTCTGTACAATGAGTACTGGGTTGTATGACAGAGTCAATCAGATTAACGAACGTTAGCTTTGTCAACAAGTTAGCGTTAGCTTATTAAATGGCTAGCATTCGTCGTCGACCCGCTGCACACCATAACAAAGGTTCTGCCGTGGAGCTAAGCTAGCTAACTGGCATCGCAGTCATGCCCCAAAATGCCAGTTTCAGGGTGAGCTTGGTACTCTGACACAGAACACGTTTAGATATGTGTGAGGTATACGTTATAGTTGGATTTCAGTGCCTGGTGAAGAGGAGCTTAGACGAAGCCAGACAAGAGATGATGTGATCACTGAAAAGCATTGTCCCCATGAATGAAAATGACCTGACTTCTGTTGAGGCCTAGCCAATCAATGTAGGCTAAATTATGCTTGTTTGAACCCAGCAACTGGGATTGAGTGTTTTGTAATGATCATTTTAAGAACAGCATCCTCTTGTGTATGTATGTAATCCAAATCAATGGCTCTATAAGCAGACTAGGTTCATTGAATGGTAAGAGATGCAGAGAAATGTTTGGTCTTATGAGTTTAACTAACCCCCAATTTATGTTATCATATATTGTGATTTTGTGGAAACTCTTGTTTCTCTGGACACTTAACATTGACTGTGTGACTTGAGTTTGAGCTCAGTTAATGGAAGCCTTTGTCAGCTACCATAACTTTTTTTTTATTTTGTTGAAATTTCCTCGCCTCTATATAATCATAGTTTTCATAAACATGCTGGCCTAAAACTATCCCGTTGGGGAAATCAGCCGCTGCAGAATCTCCACCTCGATCTCGGATTAAGCCAAAGATTTCTCATAAACACAGACAATTTACTGTTATCCATCATCTCATGTGTAATCGTCACCATGACCTGCATTGTGTAAAGTAATGTGGACAACTTCCAATATTCAGCCGGTAGAAGCGGCAGTAGTTTCATTAGGGAATTCACACAGACTGTTACTGTTACAGATGACGGCTGCATACACACGGACAAAAAATGTAGAGGGAAAGATTTAAAATTTGGACGTAGATTATTGCTAACAACAGGTGATGAAAATTCAGTTTTACATGTCATTTGATCAGGATTAAGTAAAACGCTAAAGGGCTCTGCCTCAAACGCCAAACACTTTGTTCACTTAGTATTAATCTGGTGTTTTAAAGACGCAAAAACTCACAACTTGAATGTTATCTCTATATGAATACACTATCTGGATAATCGCACGGCCCTCGGGCATTGGCGTTTACACCTGATATTAATAAGCGTTGCGATCTCCACTCTATCTGTGTGTGTAAATTAAGCGGACTTGTCAGTAAAGATGGTGCATCCCAGGTCAAAGAGAGCATTGCTATGGACAGTCATCATTCATTTTTAAATTGCTTTTTGTAAGAGGAGACTTGCCAGCATGCTTGTTCATTTATCCAGATATTATATCTAGATACAGATCACGTGTTGAAAACAAACATACAGGAAAATAACTAGCCTTCACCAGTGAGGAAAAAGTGGTGAAAGGCAAATTCAAGCAGCTTCAAAATGGTCTTACACGTTTAGCTTACAATCTTTTTTCTAAGTCAGGCTAAACATGCCTTGAACCATTCTTTGTTTAGAGCACATGGGCATTACGATTATGATCAGTCTTTTCATTTAACTCTCCTTCCCACCACAAGTATATTTCTTCAAGTGGTGAGGATTTCAATTTAAAATATCCCAACCTCCACTAGAGAAAGATAAATCCTGTCTAAATGGGCGTTGAGTATGTAATTGCTAGTTAATGTGCAAGCTAAGCAGAAAGAAAAACATTATTAAGCACAGTGACCATCTCTTCCGCCAGAAATGCCATAAAGGTCACTAAAGAACTTTAGAGACGGATAATTGGTTCAGGTGGCTAAAGCAGTTTAAAGCATATTTATTTATCAGTATGGTGGTAAAGCATTGATTTGGTTTAACCGCTGCATTGTGCAAAAAGACACTTTTACACTGCACAGCAACACACAATCCTCTTTTTTTTGTGTCACATGACTGGTTGCTTTACACTTTAAACACCGTGTGGTTGAGAATTGTTAAATGTCTTTCACTTTGTACAAACATAAGGGAGGTATTACATGCTGTGCCTTATTCTTTGTATTTTACATGCACAGATGTTGCAGTTTTAAATCAGGCTTATCCAGTAGCGTAAATCAACCCATCTTTTGCAAACATGTCAAGCATAAGTCATTGTGTGTGTTAGTCTGACTTAGTCTCTGTCACTTTTCAGCAGGAGAGTATCATCTTAGCTAACTCCGGACTAAACTGAACAAAGCGCCACGCTGCCACTACCTTGAATGCAGAAATACAAACGCTCATGTTGTTGTGACATACCTGTCACATAATAAGGAGCACTTCTGCTATTCAACCATTTAGAGAAAACAATCACACATTTAGCAGTAAAGCCACTTTCTTAATCCACCATTAGCATAAATAATCCAATATACTGTATCGGTGGTGTTTGGCTCAGCGGGTTTTAGGCAACACAAATCTCTGATGACAGCATGTTCAGACATTCGGTTTCACATCCAGACTGTTGTGTTCCACACAGTTAGTTTTATAGCAACTATACTGCTGCCTGGATAAATTGCTAACAAGTAAACCAGGGCATCCCTTGTTGAGCCTTGTGGTAAACATCTGGCTATTGTACAGTTATAAAGTATCTTTTAGCAGCCTTCACTGCAGCAGCTAGCTGTGTGGCTCACCTGATTCCTAACCATCAGTAAGTAGGAGGCTTTATGTTGCCACCACACTACTTTATCTGTCAAGGGACTTGTTTTCTCCCACTTTCTCTTCCTTTTTCAGGTTCACAGCTTGTCTGCTGCATGCTCTGTAAGTCAGAACTTTTCAACCATCACATTTTTAGGTGAAATTGTGAAAGTAGCACTTCCTGAAGTGCACATGGTGATATCCAGTCAGAGAGCCGTGTTGGGTAACAGCAGCCCTGTGCAATTGTCATATTGCATATAAATGTATTTGTCCATCCTGGCTAGAAAACATTAATCAGTCACTGCACGCACCATCTTCTGAAAGCTTTTCATTTGCTAATTTGAAAGGGGGAAAATAATTGTCTTTAATCATAAACACTTTTGTTTTGCTACCGTTTTCAATTACAGAGAGACCTATTACAGAAGGGATAAAGTATTGGACTTGCTTTAGCTGTTGGTTTTGCCCAATTCTTTACTTGGCTTTAGTATCTTAGTTGAATGCTTTGCTGAGCAGCCAAAAAGTCCAGTCTTTAATTCCCTCATGTGTTGATATAGTACCAGTAAGTTTTAGAATATGCTTGAGAAAGATGGAACTGTTGTGATGTGGAGAGGGAGGGACATGGTAAACAAAATAGCTATATTGACAATCAAAGTCGTGGTCAAGATCTTGCCATCAAAATAGACTTTTGTTGTGTGAGTGGCGCAGTAATTGAATTAATTTTGAAGGCATTTATACTGTAATTTGTTCAAACAAAATCCTTACTTTAGGTTTGCCAACATACCTGTTAACTGGGGATGGATGAATATGTTGCAAGAATTATTGAAGACACATTGATGCAGATAGATTGGCTCTAATAAGGAGACGAACGTACTCATTCATCCAGGTCATCGTAATTCCCGATACAGCACTGATGGCAGTGATAAAGAGATGTCACTTGCAGGCTCCTCAACACAAGTAAAGCAGTGGACGACATGTAGACATCACCTTACTGTGTAACTTCACATAAATATGAGACCATAAAAGGGGAAAAAAGATTATAAAGTCAAACCACGTAGCCCACATGGTGTCACTCATTTCATCGCTTGAGTGATCTGCTGCAACCACATACATGAAAATGAAACTCTGTGAGGTAATGTGTAGCGCGTTCAAATGTAATGTGGGTTGGTACTGGCTGACAGTACTCGGTGGATGACTTGCGTGTTTAACTGTTCATCAACTTGCTGATAAATTGTTTTAGCGCTGTTAATTGTGCAGATTGTGTGGGAAGATTCTTTCGCAAGCGTTGCGGTCCATGTGTGGCGAAGGTCTTTTGATGTTCAGTAAAACAAAGTCATGCCTGTTTTTCAGTATCACAGGCAAAATCTGAGCACATTACCATATTTGCACAGTGGCATCACAATGCCTTATTGAGGCTACCTGCTAAACTCATCACTGCAGCAGTTTTTTACTGCCTTGCAAACAGGACCAAGTTAGCACCAGCCGCCAGGCAGGTGGCTGGTAAAGTTGCTTCACTCGCCAACCAAGAAAACAATGGTAATCTATAGAGTGGCTGGAAAAAGATGAACATTTACTAGCCATTAAGCAGTTAAAAAAAACTGAGTCAGTTCCAAAGTTTCAAATAACTTTTACTGTTGTACTGTGCAAAGCTTTTGGACAAAAAGGAGAGATTACGAGCTAACTTGCGAATGTATTTGCTATTAACAACAACAGATTGTCTTTTACTGCAATCCTATGACAAATCGGCCCTGTAGTAGACGTTAGTGAGAATGTCTTCTTTCTTGAAATTAGTGTATCATGGCTGCTGCGTGCCATTAATTGTTACTGTTATTACCTCAGACTGATAACATGGTGTTGCCCCCTTCGCTGTAGCCACCTGCTTGAGTGTATAACCATTACTTTCAGAGATTAGTGTAGAATATTGTTTAGTGTAGAATATTGAGACTATTATCACAGTGTTTTTTTAAAGGTTTGTCTCAAAGACAAATGTTAAGACTGTTGGCTTCAAATTCCTACATCACACTTGCTGTATATTGGACCAGAATTGACCTCCAAACTATTTGTGATCTTACAGATCATGCTTGTACGATTTTCAAGGCGCACAGAGGTTGTTTACACGTTCAGTAGATCAGTGTAAAAACAGCCTTCTAGTGTCAAAATCTGCACATACAGCAGTCTACACAGTGAACCAGCTCAGACATTCAACTGTAGGAACAAGAAGAAAAACAAATTGTTGACTGGAGGGGGACTTTGAATATGCCTGTTACTATTTGTATCCAATAAACTTAAATATGCAGTCATGTAGACATCAGAAATGAGACGATGTCTTCAGGTCCATGTTGATGACAGCAGTAGTCAAGAAGTATCTTTGTTCTTTCCCTTTAGGCTTTTTTCATTAGTGAAATAAGCAGGAAAAAACATCCTTCCCCAGGAAACTTGGTTATTAAGATATAATCCCCAAAAGCTATTATTATTAAGACCATCGACAGTATAATCTGATTCAAACTCAGTCTTTGTTGACACTGACTCATCAACTAATCATTCACACAACTCACAAAGTAGGTGATGTTGTAAATTCTGCACATTTAAAAAAAAAAGCCTGCTCACCTCATTAACAGTAATATCTAGTGTCGAAGAGTCTTTGTGATCTTAAGTAACAAGAATCTGAGAAAAATGACAGCAACCCCTCTCCCATACACACTGTGTTCTATACTATATGCTATAAGTACATAGACACAACAAAGCTGCTGTATTGTCAGCTCGGAGCTACACATGGGCCTGTTTGAATCTGACGGATTACTGAAGCACCTGTTGCTCGGGTCCTAAACAGAAGCACCACTTAAGATTAGGCTTCAGAACTTAAGAGCCCAAATAGTTAAAGTTGGAGAGACGGTAGCCTATTGCATTTGAATTGTGAGGCCAAAACTTCCATCAGGGACGTACCGATTTATTGACCAAACTTCTGGCACATTCATGGGTAACTGGTTTGTGAAGTCCTTGCCATCAGTTTGAAGGCTATGTAGGAACTAAAAACTCTTATTATTGAGTAGGTATTTGTATTTCAGGCTAGAAATGCATTGGAAGAAAGATATTTTAAAGGGGCACCATGAAGTTTTGGCGAGAGATTTTAATCAAAAGAGAAAATTCTTCATTGATTTTCATGACTAAATAAACAATGTCAGCAAAGGACAATACAATTAATGAATATTACTTTGTTTATATTTACAGGAACCTTCTAACTAGCCACCTTTCACACTGTTCAGAAATTTCAAAGTTTACTAATTCAATGATATTGTAAATGTTTTCTTTATGAGTTTGAATTTATATTTACAAAACTACGTTAAATAACCTTTACATCAAGTTACATCATAAATTTGTATGATCAAATGTGTGCTCTTTTTAAAGATAGCGTAACGAAGGGCTTAATAACTTTAAAACTGTAATTATTTTTATAATAAAGATTTAAACAAAAAAAGCATCGCCTATCAGCCAATTTCACATCCGGGTGCATGCCTATCAGTTCACTCATTGTGTTCACCTGCTGTGAGAAAATTATCAAAATGATAAGATTAGGTTGTCTTGTTCGGTGTGACGGGCAGCTAGGACTGATTAGTAATTTCTCTTAAATGTCCTTAAAACATGGTGAGCTCAGTCGTGAATCGTGTAAATTTAATATCATGAACAAAAACCAAACCCAGGAACTTACACGCCCTGTGTACATCAATTATTTCCGTCCATTTCGATGTTGATCCCTTATCAACGCTCTTTCAAACAAAGGAGGAAGAAAATGCCATAGATGGGTGTAAACACACACCAGAGTAGCAGTGCAGCAGTGCAGGGGAGCTGTACTTATTTTCATAGAGGCAAAAAGGTCACTGTTGATGACAAATTACATTCTTGTCACTGAAGGATGTAACCCCTTTACATTCATAATTGGAGAAAAAGGTGGAAGCAGATAAATGTTAATTCCTAGTTTAACGTCCAGCTGCAGCTCCACCAAGTTATGGCTGCTGGAAATGATGGTAAAGGAAATGGTTATGCTAAAGGATCACTGTTTCTCAGTTTTACTCTGTTTGTCTGTATAGTCTGGTGAGGATTGCGTAAGATATTTCTGCACAGTCAAACCCTAAATGTCCACGCCTCACATGGGCAGCGTTTGCAAAAGTCCTCATTGTGGCCTGGTTGACCTGGGCCCTTAGTGGTCAAGTCATGCATGCAACTGACTTGATGGAGGAGGATGGTATTGGAATTGTGTTATTGAAAACCTAGTCTGTCAGCGAACAAGGACGTCTTATGGCACTTTGGGCTGCCATCCAGCCCTCAACAGTCCGGGATTGTATTTTGTTTTTAAATGTTCCATTCATCTATCTCACCCATGTTCTACGGGCTTCTGTGCGCAGAATTCAGACGAAGCAGTTCGATGCTAGAATATGAATTAGGTCTGTGGTAGATTAAACTAGCTGTCTATGTGCTCGCTGTGTTGACAGCGAGGCAGTGACATCATTAGTGTGTGTGTGTGGAGAAGAACAAGGTCAGTTTCTTAATCACTCTCTTAATGCTTGAGCCCAAACTGCTGGCAAGACATTTAACCCGTTTAGGGAAACTCTTTCCTGAATAGGGGGTCAAATTTGGATCAGCTATATTGAATGATTAATATGACGTACATGTTTGCTCAAGTATACCAGATCCCATTGTAATTTGACGTTTTTGTAAATATGATGCCTGCTGAGAGTGTTTTTCAGCCATTAAGTAGAGGCCTGTGTTCGACAAACAAGACTGGGGCAAAGCTACACGCTGCAGTATTGTCCCGGTGTCCTGTTTCCACAGTGAACTACATGTTACCCCTCCCCTCCTAGACACCCTGTAGTCATCCCTGTGCCACTGAATGAATGAATGAATGAATGAATGAAAGAGACAGGGGATTCTTGCCCCCCCCCACAGTATCACAATGAAAACTGTGAATTCCTGTGTCACATGCGCACCAGAATAAAAAATGATTTGGAGCGCTGTGTCTCTTTTATGCAAGTTCGCTTTGGAAGAAAACTAGTAATGCAGCCCAGTGATACTCAGAAGTGAACCAATATTCAGGGCATGCCAACAGAAAAGGGCTGATTTTTTTGTTGCAGGGCCTGATGGTTCCACTCATGAGTAAACTAGCTTCTTGTTAGGAGATATAAACAAAAAATATTGACCTTTTCTGAGCAAACCAAGATGTATAACCTCAAGAGACCAGCTAATACTATAAGGGTGTTTATGGTGTTATCCTCCATATTCTTATTAATGTAATTTAAGCAAATACTTCAGTGTTTCTTGCTCCCTGGACACTCGCACAAGTTTTGCTGGCATTGCACATACAGCCCGTGTGATCTAGTATGTTGCAGACGAAAACCATTTATATTCACTGCATGCCGCTTTACTCGAGTGAGGATTGAGTTGCTGGCTACAGTTGTAGTAGAGTGGGAGACATTTTTGCCTTCAAAAAGATGACCCAGAGTTCACCGAATTAAACTTCAACAATAAAAAAAAAAGAGTTGGCACTGTGGTACTGTGAACAGATAGCAGAGACAGAAACTGCGACAGATGTTGGGTTAATTTTGTTGTTTTTTGTAGTGCAAGAAATATCTCATTAAGTGTCAGTTAATTGTCAGTTAGTGGGTGTTGTCGGGGGTCGGCATGTCATTATTGTTCCCTTTTTACTGATGTGGTTTTCCTGTGTGGAGCAGCTGTCATGATGACTCTTTGGATTTGCCCTCTGTATACAAATGCTGTGTCAATTTCACTTAATTTGCCATTCTTAACGTTAGAAACACTCTACAACTTCCTCTAAAATGAGCAATAAGTTCTTATGAAATCAGCAGTCAAGTTAGCAGTTCAGCGTTGAACAGCATATTGCCCAACTCATACTAAACGTTTGTGGCTGATCCAAATAGGGTTTTACATTAACAAGCAACTCGTTATAATGAGTGTGATATAGATCCTTTCAACAAGTGATGGTGACATTTTACACTTGAAGATAAACTTGTACTGCCTGAACAAACTATCTGATATTGACACTGTTGAGTAAGTACTTCAGACATCTCAAGCATTTAGGTCTCTGTTCTGCAGTTTGTTGTTACTGTAAGCAATGTGGGTGTGTCACGAGGAATAAATCAGTCAACATGTTAAGGGTTTTTCTCATAACTTTAATGAGATCCAACACAGCATAGTACCAACCGACTCTTCTCAATTTATCATCAACCTTCCGCTCATCTTTTCTCTTTTCTCCCTCTCTCAAACCCATCAACTACAAGCTGTCTAAACAGCCTACACTAACTGGAATATCAGATACGAGAATATCAACCTCACATTACCAGAAATATTAACTTAATATCTTTAAACAGGATGCTAGATAGTAATTCTATAAGAACATACCAAAAAATATACTCAAATTATGTCTGCATAAATTATGTTTTAAAGGGGCAATATACATTTACATTTAGGGCATTTAGCAGATGCTTTTGTCCAAAGCAACTTACAATAAGTACATTTGTCACAAGAAAAAAGCCACAACATATCACTGTCAATAAAGTAAAAAAGAAAGAACAGAAACAATTTTCAAGCCCTCATCTAAAAATTGTAGCTGCTATTTATTAAGTATACCCCATCTGATGTGTCTTCTTGTTCCCGGAGTCATAGTCCTGGTCAGAGCTGCTGTAAATCACCTCTGTACTGGGTTGAAGGCTGCATTAGTCCCAGTCTGATGTCCCGCCCAGTCAAGCTGAGCTCTGTTGTCCATGACTACAACAAAGTTTGACTTCCATCAGCTAATAGGGCCACTAAGGTCCAAGGCAATTTGAGCTACCTGCTCAGCGACAGCTGGTCACCCTTTAAACCCTATTTTTATACAATTATATTTTCAGATCACAGTACATACAATCTCACTCTTGCATTACTTATCTAACGTATTAATGATGCTGATATGTCTGCAAGCAAATGTTGGCTCATATCTTGATCTGACACTAGTTTAGAATAATAATTTTGAATAATCACTGACAGATCTCACACGAGTGTAGTTTCTATGAAATGTCAGGCATTGTTTTGTGGGATCGTCAAAAAATGTAGTGTACATGGCTGTTTATTTCTTTTTTTTATCTTTTCCCCATTGTGGAGGGGTTTTAGAGCATCATAGTGAAATTGGACATGTGTTGCATTAGAAAGCAAAACGGGAAACACTTCTGGCACAGGCCATTATTGTGTTGATACAACTGTAAAACAATATAATTATATCAACTTGGTTGAATAGAGCTAATATGCATGGCAAATGGATATGCTGATAGCTAATATAACTAAGTGTCTGATGCAGTGATGCCTTTTAAGACATTGATGAAACCTGAGCTAGCTAAATTGCAGATTAGAAACAGCTTTGATGTCTCTTCGAAGGTGGTGATGATGGTAACATCATTATTTTCCTGGAATTGTATTGTATTTTTTTTTTTCTTTTTTTTTTTTGGAACATCTGTCCTGCAGTCACGACCTGAGAGTTTAACAGAGGCCAGAGAGGTCAGGATTGGGGGTCAGACCTGCACCTCTCAACTGAAGGCAGCACTTGACAATGCATGCCTTGTATTTGCCCTAGAAAAAAGGCTTGCAGTATGAGGTAGCATGGCAAGTCAACACTACGTCAAGACCCCTAGATCAGTGATATGGGAACAGTTTGGTACTCGGATGCAGTATTGGACTGCACACTAGAAGCCTGATTACGCATTTGTCTGAAAAACAAAACCAGAGAGATGACTTTTTGCTGAGTTTTTTAGGGTTAGTCAGATGTGTGATCCTGCAAACCTCTTGTTTCCGAGAGCCCAAGAAATGTGTTTGTTTGACTGATAAGCAGGCTGAAAAGGAGCTGGATAAGTAGCTCTCTTAATCCATTTTCAGCCTTCATCAAAAAAGTGCAGAGCTAAGATGCCAGCCATCTTCAATCTTGTGTGTTTGGGTGCTCTTTTGAATGGCAACCTTTAGCTTGCATTATGATGTCCTTCGTTAGCTTCTTTTAATTTTGTCTAGTCTGTCAAGTAAAATACAGATCACACGAGGAAGGTGTAGTTCAAGAGGTATTTCAATTTTTACAACTAGGTAGTTTTTGCTGCATTACAGTAATTTCAGCAAAGTCTACAGATTACTTTTAATGTCATGTTTGTTTGATCTACTAGACGGTATAAAAAAGGCAGCTCTTCTTGCAGGAATGTGTTGCATGAACAGCATGGTTTGTATTTTTGATCGACAGTAATGGCTGATTCATATAATCTTGCTTAGGCATTTGTACGACAATGTTGACATTTGCAAAGTTACTGTACATTTCTACTTGATTTCATCACCTGTTGCCTTAATATTGTTGTATGACCCAACAAATAGATACCAATATATATCGTTTAGTCTACCCAATTATATAATTGCACTAGTGTTAACTGTGAGTAGCCGTTTGTAGACAGAGCACCAAGCCGCCAATTTGCCCGTCCTTTTGGCGGCTTGTTCCGCGGTTTTAGACAGAGGCAGGCAAATTGGGGGTCTGTTTTGGTCCGCCGATTTTCTGCCTCGGAGGGTACACTTATTTCCGCCTCGCCTGCTATCTAAAAACGAGGCAGCAATGTGCCGGCCTCTGCGTGAGGTGGGCGGAGGTGTCGATGACCTGCACTGTTGTGCGACCCACAGCCAGGGAGTTTTAAAACCAAGAAACAGCTGATCACAGCAGCCAGTCCATCATTTAATCCGCGGACATTAAGATGAGCAACTGGACAGCCGTTGAGATCCAGAAGATGCTAGCGTCTCCTCGGTCTCTGTAGCTGTTTGGTTGTGTTAGCTTGTTGTTGTGTCGGCAAGCTAAGACCGGTCGCTACTTTCAAATTAAAAGTCTGTTCGTTGTCAACTGTTCACAGCCGAACTTCGAGCTTCACTTCACGTCACATGTTACGCCTACCTCAGAGATGGCTTTTGGAAAAGGAGTAGGCCAATATTACGCCTCCGTTTTAGAAAGACAGGCCGGCACATTGCCGCCCTTACCTTGGAGCAAATGTGCCGCCTTTTCTATCTAAAAAGGGCTAGTGATTAGGTGAACATTGTAAAGTAGCTCTAGAAGAGGCAAGTGCTGTACAGAACACAGATGTTGAACAATGACACAAAAAATCAAACATAGACTTGAACAATCAGAAATAGCTTTTTGGTGCTATGGGTGAGTCAAATGCTCCCAATTGTATTCAATTGGCCTCATCAAATTTGAAAGACCATACCGCTGCTCCTTGCTTTGTAGATACTTTCCACTTTGCCTTGAACCGCATGGATTACATTTGCCTTATTGATTTTCATAATCGATCGCTTGTTCTGTTTTTAAATGCAACGAAATTTGCAATTCCTATTTTGCTATCGAATTGTTTTCACTTTCCTCTCTTCCCCCCTTTCTTCTGTGTAATTATGAGGTCCACTTGATCTCAGGGGATCAGAATATATTCAGCCCTGTGCAAAAACAACGGGAGCGTTTTCTTTAAACACGCAGAATCAGTGTGTCGTGTTTGTTTTCATGTCATGTTCTCACAACGTATTACATGTTCTCCTAGGAGCTAAATTCTTCTCATCCACTAATTTTGACTCAAGTAATGCCAGTCTTGGCGCATAGATTTAACTGTACATACTGGGATCACCTTATAGACACAATGATCAGTTGGCCAGTGCATAAGATAGATTAGTGCCCAGTTAGTTAACACTTTTGTAGTTTTTAATTTAAATTCCTGATATAAAATGTTCTCCACCCCACAGATATCCATTGTGGTTGGCTGCCACATGTGATGTGCTGCAGAGATTCAAAGCATTAGTGATTAAAATGGCCACAGCCGGTGTGAAATTGTCAGTAGTGCAAGATCTGAATAGATTGACTGACTGAAATTACACGGGCAAAGGCCTACTACTCTTTTCCACAGTGTGGTGGTATGAAGAAAATATGGAAAGAACTGTGCAAACATGATCTATTCTGACGTTAAACTGATGGTTTGGACGTCTGAATTGATTATAGACTAGAATCCAGTTGGTAAACCATCTTTATTTTGAGAGAAAGGGACACGTGTAGTTTAGCTGAGTTAAACAAATCCAGTGGTTATGATTTCTATCCTGGTTTTGGAAGCCTTAGTTATTTTCTCTCTTAACCCAGGTTAAAGTTGACGTGGCTAGAATAAGATCCATTCTAACTCACCATCTCTACTCTGGATGTAGCCTCAGTTGGCAAGGTTTTTGTTTGCTTGTTTTGGCTCTAGGTTAAGTGTTTTTGCTGGTGTGTGCTATTTGGCTGCATTGTTCAAAATAATAACTGTGCAGGCAGGTTATCATACAACAGTATTCTGTAATATTTAACTAAAATAATGTGTCCTTTGGCTGAAACAATCACTGTCACGTTTGGATAAGCATCATGGAGGGTGAATTGGCTGAGGGATAGTTTTTTTCTTTCAAAAATGATCAGAGAGGCTTATCAAACTTTAAACTGAACACTGAAAAAATTATAACTGATCTGGCAGATAACAGGAAGACTCAGCACATCAGATGGTGATTGAACTCAAACAACAAATGTATTTTCACTCACCTCGGCTTCTAATGAATCAGCAGTATGGTCAAAAATAAAGTAGTTGTGTTTTGGGGGGAAAATGGCAGCTTACAATGTGTAAAAGATTCCAGTCAGTCGGGACAGACAGACAAAAGGAGGAAGCAGCAGAGTCTTTTCACAGTATCGTTTGTGTATTTTAAGGCCGATTTACTTTCCTGCTGTGTATGCGATGTTTAATGTAGTGACAACTTGTGTTGAGTAGCAGAGTAAACACTACAAGTTGTTAACAGTTAATCAATGAAATGTCAGTATGAGGACAGTTGTTATGGAAACTGGTGTGTTTTATGGTTTAGCAGCAAAAACACTTTTCCAATTCAATCACACATACGATATATATATTTTAATTTTGTGTTTGATGTTTGTGCTCATGTTTCTTTCCCTCTCTCCCTCCTCTTCAGGGCGTACTCCCTAGTTGACTCCAGCCAGGTGTCCACCTTCCTCATCTCCATCCTTCTCATCGTCTATGGCAGCTTCAGGTGAGTGTCACTAAATAAATAATCGCTTCAGCTCTCAGGAGGATAGCAGGCATGACTTTGAGAGGACGTCTTGTTTACTGCACGAGCAAAGACCCAAACCCTAAAGTGCAACTTCTTTTAAGTAGTCACAGGCCATTCACTGTTGCTGCCCTGCATAACCATATACATATATCTGCAAGATAAAGAAAAGTCGCTTGGTTAGTTGTGGTGAATGTGTTTATTTACCATACAGGTTCTTAATGGACCCATTTCTCAGGGTTCAGTCTCGCAAAAATGTCCATCTACTGGTAAAGCAGCAGTGTAATGTAATTTTGCTACATTATATGCACTCAAAGAATCTACAGCCTAGCACGTAATGGCGTTTTGATTGATTAAGTTGCATTTTAGGCTATTGACCGAAACAGATTTGTTATAGAGGAGTCTTTTTATCAGGTAAAAGATTTGGATTTGAATCTCAGGCTGAATTGTAAAGAAGGACTGATTTGCTCATCTGTCTGTTATTGGATTGAAGATGCAGAATCAGTGTCATCAGCAGAATCAGTGTCATCATCTCTTGATAAACGATATCTACATAAATTTGCGGCCTAATGATGCAGGAGGTCTTATCTACCATTAACATAGAAAGAGGTAGAGGATGGTGCCATCATGATGACACAGGTTCACTACTTGATACAAGCCAGTTAGGAGAACAATGCAGCACGTTGGGGTTGTTGGATGGATTGTAGTTATGATTTGGAAGTCGGAACTAATCAGAACAGCTTGTACTGTCAGAAGATGAAATAATTTACAGTCAGTGATTTGCTATCCACCTGTGTATTTTCAGTTTGTGTATAACAAAAATAACAACAACCGTGAAATAAAAAGACAGGCTAAAAATAGTTTTGTTTTTTTTACATTTTAGAGCGGGTGAAAAAAATGTGTATCAGTAAACAGTATTTGACAATATTAATGGCAAAAGATCTAGCAAATGGATCATGACGTGCGTGCAGCACATGACTTATATTCACTCACGTTGGCTGTCTTCAGCCAAATCTGTGTCCACACTCACGGACTCACAGATATTGCTCTCTCCAGACATTTTGAGCCACTTTTCGTAAAACCACATTTATGCAGACTTTGCTAAAGGGAATTACCCACAATTCATAGCATTGTAAGGTTTGCAACAGGTTACCATGAGTTACCAGGGAGGCCCCAAAAGGTATAAAGATAATCCAGATGATGGCGCTCTTGAATATACGATTAATTTCATTATTCTATATGTTAAAATAAATAGTTCCTAAACCATCAAGATAAAGTGAAATAATGCTGTAAAGCTCTGTCACATACCTAGCTATACCATTTTTAGCTCCTTGCAGTCTGTCTTACTCAGACACTTGCCAGATAAAGTCTGTGGGGGTTCACAGCTTAAGGCCTTAGGAGGGGAATGGGATTGGACCATCTCTTGGTATCTTCTCTATTGGTTTAATTGCAGCAGACTGGAGAATTGGCACCACCAACTGTTCATCTCGATTTGCTCAACTTCCAGCAGATATACACTATATTGCCAAAAGTATTCGCTCACCTGCCTTGACTCGCATATGAATTTAAGTGACATCCCATTCTTAATCCATAGGGTTTGATATAATATTGGTCTACCCTTTACAGCTTTAACAGCTTCAGCTCTTCTGGGAAGGCTTTCCACAAGGTTTAAGAGTGTGTTTATGGGAATTTTTGACCATTCTTCCAGAAGCGCATTTTTGAGGTCACACACTGATGTTGGACTGGAAGGCCTGGCTCTCAGTCTCTGCTCTAATGCATCCCAAAG
The DNA here is from genome assembly GCF_900880675.1 of Sparus aurata. NCBI lineage: Eukaryota > Metazoa > Chordata > Actinopteri > Spariformes > Sparidae > Sparus > Sparus aurata. The sequence continues at coordinate 14,716,285 of NC_044198.1, forward strand.
GTCTTCAGGTTGATGTCAGGACTTTGTGCAGGCCAGTCAGGTTCATCCACACCAAACTCATTCATCCATTTGTTAATGGACCTTGCTTTGTGCACTGGTGCACATGTTGGAACAGGAAGGGGCCATCCCACAACTGAAGTTGGGAGCATGGAATTGTCCAGCATTTCTTGGTTTGCTGAAGCATTCAGTGTTCCTTTCACTGGAACTAAGGGGTCAAGCCCAGCCCCTGAAAAACAACCCCACACCATAATCCTCCTCCACCAAACTTTACACTTGGCACAATGCAGTCAGACAAGTACTGCTCTCCTAGCAACCACCAAACCCAGACTCATCCATCAGATTGCCAGATGGAGGAGCGTGATTCGTCACTCCAGAGAACGTGTCTCCACTGTTCTAGAGTCCAGTGGCAGCGTGCCTTACACCAGTGGTCCCTAACCACCGGGCCGCAGACCGATACCGGTCCGTGGGTCGTTTGGTACTGTGCCGCAGAGAAAGAATAAATACGTTATTTTATTTCCATTATATTGACCATCATACTCAGAAAGTTGTTTTATTTTGAAAAACGGATTCTCTTTTAACAACATCCGTCTGTTCCTCTTGGTGCGCTTGACACGTACCTGTTTAACTTTGCATTGCACTTGCTGATGTATGGCTTGGATGCAGCTGCTCGGCCATGGAAATCCATTCCATGAAGCTCTCTATGCACTGTTCTTGAGCTAATCTGAAGGCCACATGAAGTTTGGAGGTCTGTAGCGATTGCCTCTGCAGAAAGTTGGTGACCTCTGCGAACTATTCGCCTCAGCATTCGCTGACCCCGCTCCGTCATTTTTCGTGGCCTACCACTTCATTCTCAATCGCTTCCACTTTGTTATAATACCACTGACAGTTGACTGTCAGTCAGAGCAAGGAAATGTCACGACTGGAATTGTTGCACAGGTGGTATCCTATCACAGTACCACGCTGGAATTGACCGAGGTCCTGAGAGCAACCCATTCTTTCACAAATGTTTGTAGAAACAGTCTGCATGCCTAGATGCTTGCTTTTATACACCTGGGGTCATGGAAGTGATTGGAACACCTGATTTCAATTATTTGGATGGGTGAGTGAATACTTTTGGCAATATAGTGTGTATTTGGTTTAAAGCATTACTACAGTTATGTATAAGGTTTCCACTTTTTTGCAATCAGATCAGTCATATTTTCATTTCATTTTTCACAGCTGTCACACTGAATTGTTGTAGTAGGGTAAACACCGGTGGAACTGATAGAGCTGCACCTAACAATAGTTTTTGATGATTCATCGCATAATTATTTAGTCTATAAAATATATATATTTTTAATTATTCTGCATTTATTTAGTGAAGCAAGACATAATCAGTAATAAACATATGGAGGGAAGATAAACATTCAATACAGACAATGGCAACAACAAAAAGATACAGATCCATGGCACTGTGTATATCAGTGAAGAAAATGTAAAGTTTCTTGGTAAAATGTAAAAAAAAATTATTCTGTTCAGGCTTCAGGTGTTGGCAATAAACAAAAATTCAGAAGAGAAATATTTTGTTGGGAGACATGAAACTTTTCGGTTCAGCAGCACAGTTCATAATAAGTTCAGACCTCCTACACTCTGCAAAGTTCAGCCATCAGTTCAACGTTTCACCCAAACTTTTCACAATGAGTCAACAATGTGAAAGAAATGACGTTGTTATTGTTGTCTTTCCCCCAACTTTTTCAAAATAGAGTTATATATCATTGACAGAGATATTCATATGCATAAGAGTCATCATTTCTCGGTGGGAGTCGTCATCTCTAATTAATTCACTGTAGAATAAATCTCCTCTTCAGCCTGATATTAACAGTTTACATGTTACGCATTTATATTCTGATTATCCAACACACTCACCTTCTCTCTGTCCTCTCCTCTCCATTCTCCACTCTCCCTCTGCTACAGGTCATTAAACATGGACTGTGAGAACCAGGAGAAGGATAAAGATGGCAACCCCACGACAACAGGGTCTTTCAATAACAGCAACACAAACAACAGTGAGTGTTGTATGAGTGAGTGAATTGGATTTACAACTTATCACTACACTTTTGTTTGTCTTTTTAAATCCTTCTGACGTTGATGTTTGCATTTTTTTTTTTTTTTTTTGCAGGTATTCAGACCATAGACTCCACACAGGCCCTGTTCCTGCCCATAGGAGCCTCAGTGTCCTTGCTAGTCATGTTCTTCTTCTTTGACTCGGTACAGGTGGTCTTCACCATCTGCACTGCAGGTAAATGCCGCTCCTGAACACGACACAAAAACTCCACGGCTGTGGAATAACTGTAATGAGGCTTTCCCCTTTCTGTTCAGTAGTCACCCACTGGGGAGGGCCTTTTACATGAGCTGATTATTGAAACTGTGAAGATCATTAACTGCCCCACTGAGCTGACGGAAAACAACTAGAACCAGCGGTGTAGGTATATTAGTCCTTTGGTCTCACTGCTGTGCTTTGTTCCTCTCTTCAGTTCTAGCAACAATCGCATTTGCATTCCTCTTGTTGCCAATGTGCCAGTATCTGACCAGACCCTGCTCCCCACAGAACAAGTAAGGAAGCCATGTGGATTCTTCATGTCTTTAAATTGTGTCTGCTTTTCTAAAACTGCTCCATGCAGTGTCTTTTATAAATATTTATAAAGCTCTTTCATTCATTATATCTTTAAATCAACCTCCTCTCAAATAAAAACTGATAATGTCTACAGGTTTAGCATTAAGTGAGATATAAATTTTGTTGTTTGTTGAACTAGCCCTTTAACTTGTTTCTTATAAATTGGCCAGTTCCATTCCTTGATTACGATTGGCTGAGCCACATACTCCAAAAAACACATCTGTGACCACATTACATCCGTATTACAAATTGTTTCAAAATGGCAGATGAATAGGAACAGGAAAACATCCCGAACATGACTAAACATAACGTGAATACGGTTTAAAACATTACCTCGTCCATACATTTCTGTCTGAGTCATTTACAAACATTGATTATTATCCGTAATAGTGGTTGTTTAAGAAGGAATTTGTTGGAGTAGTAAAATAACTTTCAACAAAACAACCCACCACCGTTCGTTAACAGAGGCAGACTTTCAGAAAATCGAGTGCTCTAAGTAAGATACAATCTTGGTCCAAATACACCTAAGGGTCCTGTCAGTAGAGTCTGGGACACAGAGCTAAACAGAGCCCATGGGGGTAGTTTTCCTTGTCTCCATGTTGCCACAGATTTGTAAAACGGCCAGCCCAGAGACGTTCTACACTAACCACTGCTTAAAGCACCACTGCACAAACTCGGATGCAGGCTCAGAGACATCATGTCGGAGACGGGGCATACATTTGAATTGTCCCTGCATTCTTACTGAGAATATGTTGAAACTATATCCCTTCTTCTGGCACAGCGTAATTAAAACACACCTGTCCAGAGTCAAACACCTGTGTCTAACAACACCCATAAGCTGTAAACCGCAGCCTCTTGGGCTTACTGCTTTATGGCCTCCTGGCTCAGGAGTCTGCACATCTCAAGCTATAGTAAAGCACAAAGGATCAGCAACCCACCTACTCAATAACCAATGTGACCACCTCCTCTCTAGTTACAGATTCAGAGCGTACTATCCGGTTTCAGTAAACCTTTGTCTGCTTCACAGAGCCAGTAATAACCCGACCTCTAACCCGAATCCCCTTTCTGCTCTGTGTTTAGACTGTTGTTGTTGTTACCTGTAAATAATGGCTGTGCAGGCTATAGTTTGTTTATTTATCAGTAATGCTATGAGCCCTATTTCCATTTCAGTTCCGTCTTGTTCGGATAAAATCCAAATGAGATTAAAATTTCCCTTTCATTTACACTTTGCAATGTATTTGTATCTTGGCCAGATATCAAATCTGATAGCAATTCGTCTTGCATATCAGGGTCAGTACCACTCACATACATAAGTACATAGGTGATAATACACCTGGAGCTGTTTGGTAAACAGTAAACCTCTCCAGAGGAAGAATCACGTACCCACTTCAGCTGTTTTAAACTATCCATAAATTACTAAAACACACGGATGACTCATTTTTATGGATTGCGTGCAGGGCAAGCATTTTATCGTCACTCTCGGTCCACTCCCTCAGTCCTCTCCTATCCGAATTGGTTTTTGCACATCATTAAGCACGGTTAGCTGTAAAATAGATCATCCTGTAAATGTTGTCCTGTATGTATCATGTTTTCCTGTGATTTAGAAAGTGTTTTGTCTTATTGCAGAATTTCCTTTGGCTGCTGTGGGCGTTTCACTCTGGCTGAGCTCCTGTCCTTCTCCCTCTCCGTCATGTTGGTGCTCATCTGGGTGCTGACTGGACACTGGCTTCTCATGGATGGTATGTCTCTGTCACAACTTGTCTCCGCGTGTCTGCAGCGTTTTTTTTTTTTTTTTTTCCATTCACAAGAAATCGGTCAACATCACAAAGTGTTTTTCAATGTTTTCACAGTAAATAGTTCTGAAGTGGAAGGATCTCTTCAAAGTAGCCAGTTACAAAGAACGTTTGGTGTGTGAGGTGATGATCTGTTAGCGTAGCTGCTAGCTGCTAAATTCATCCATCTTAGTCTTCAATAAAGACATCTGGACAAAATTCAGGTTTCATCATCTTGGGAAGAAAGAACTTGTCATGACTCATGCAACATGACGTTTTACTAATACTATTTGCAGGCTCTTTATGCAGTGTGCCGGTTGCCAACACAAGAGGAATGAACTCAATTTAGTCTGCTGTGTAAAACACTACTGACATTTAAGCGAGGTATTTTAGTGAAACCCTGACAAAGCAGAGAAAAGTGTGTGGGCGTGTGCTCTCCTTTTATCTGACCCAGTTGACTTCAGTAATTTGAAACATATTACAGTCATCTCCAGAAATGTGAACAACGCGGGCCTGTGACAAATGGCAGCCCTTCACCAATCGAAAATAAACACACTTGCGGGGATAAAAATGTTGAAACTGGAAAACATTCAGAAGAATCCAACGCTCTCACTGTGTGTTCTCTGGCTTCCTGTCATTATTACGTCTGGTTAGAATAAACGCAGCAGAACACACACTTTCCTAGATTTCAACACCATCTTGTGTCGTAACCGGTCATAACTCATGCACCCAAATGTGAATTGGGGCACAAGCAGAGAAATGTGATCAGAGTAGTCTGACTAATTAATTAGGCCTGTGTGCACAGTAATTAATGTTTCTTAAATAAACTTGCTAAAATCAGTTCCCGTGTTGCTGTTACAGCTCTTTTTCCACCAAACTGTGTGTAAAGTGTCTTGTGTTTCTCCTCTCCTGCAGCTTTAGCCATGGGCTTGTGCGTCGCCATGATAGCCTTCGTTCGGCTTCCCAGTCTGAAGGTGTCTTGCCTGCTGCTGTCAGGGCTGCTCATTTATGACGTGTTCTGGGTAAGAAACGCTCCCATCCAAGAGTTCACCTCCATCACAGCCACTGCCATGAGGTGCAGCAGACTGTGTACACCTAGACACACTCATTTAAAAGATATCCACAAATATTTCCCTCTATCAATGATTCAGCCCTTACATTTGTTTTCTAAATGTAGACAAGCAAATACCTCTTTGTCTGATAGATTATTTCATCTTATTGGCTAAAGAAACTGGGCAGTTAGCGTTGATGCAGAGAGCAGAGGTTGTATTAACAGAATGTTTTCTGTCATTGACTGAATTTTTTTCAATTTTGATTGAAAAATCTGGCTTTTTGGCTTTTTGAGAGATTAAATAGTGACGTTAGTAATTCACACTCAGCACTGTCAATAACCACATGGAGACCACTGTTACATACCCCCCTCACTATAAGGGTGCTGACAGTCTGTTGAAGAGATAAAGACTGTAGGCCTTGACAATCCCCTCAGCAGCATCTCCCTTAATGTGTTTAGATATCCTCAAGCGAGCACTGAGGTTAAATTCATATACGGACCAGGAGGAAGGTTTGAGCTTGGCTAGATTACATGTATACAGATGAAAATGTCTTATTCTGTAAAACGACAATGGTAAAAATAAACTTAATTTGTATAGCGACATTGAAAACAGTTCACAACGTTCCAAGCAAAAGCAGGGGACTCGTGAAGACAGGAAGTCGATATTACAGAATAAACGGTGAACTGTCAACAGTGAAATGTAAACTAACCCGAGAATTCCACTGGTTGCATGTACGTTGCAGACCAGCTACACTATGTGCTCCATTGTACTTCAATCCCAACAGGCTGCGTTTAGAGTGTAGCACGGTTCAACACTGCCGGACAGCTACGTAACTCAACCTGTGTAAACAGAAATAAACTAGATAAATTGCTAGAAACGACAACAGGTGTCTCCCAGAGCGTAAACAAAGATTAACACCCCTTTTTCCTCTGAGACAGTAAAATTTTATTATGTCTAGTTGTATTTTCCTGTCCCTTGTAGATTCAGGTGAGATTTGTTGGCAGTAACTTACATTCACTGCGTTTACATGCACAGTTTAGTCAGATTACAGCCATAGTTCGACTGTGCTACTCAGTCAGACAACTGCAATTATCAGAGTATACATGCCGGTGAGAAAATCGGATTATTGGCTGGAGCATGTCATACCCCGGTACGCTAGGTGGCGCTGTACCCATTTCAACTAGTGGTAACAGGGCCACCTCCAGCTGACCTCTTTACGTCACCAGCTGCCTCGGCAATCAAGAAAGATGGCGTACGAAGAGCGAGACGAAGCTACATCTTTGTACACTTCGTATATGGTGTACATGATAATTACACAAACTAGATGCACTCTGGCGCTCTTTCTTGTGGTGATTTCGGAGGAAAGACGCCGCCGCCGCCGCCGTCCGTCTACTTCTGGCTCACGGCCCCGGGGAAAAATCTCGCGCATGCGCAGAACGCAAAATCCGATCCGATCCGATCCGCTTGAACGTATACATGCAGGAGTAATGCGACTATCAATCGAATAATCTGGGTGCTTTAATTCGACTATGAGAAATCCGGTCCGATTTTAGTCAGACTAAGGTGTATACATGCATCTTAGAAATCCCATCATAGTCAGATTAACACAGTAATTCGGTTTTCTTTAGTGTCATGTAAACGCACTGACTGTCCCTTCTCAGATCACACTTTAGAGTGACAGAAGTCACAAGGCAGCATCATCTTCTGATTGATTATTTTAATATGAGGGTGATTATCAGTGGTCTAGTAAATGACAGAGGCAGGAAGACGTGGTTCTGTTTGAGTTTTTATAAGAACTGCAGTGGGGTTTTTCACGATTTAATTAAACCACAGAACATAATCAGTTTAGATCTGAGGAAAGTAGAGCTCGGGGGGATCTTTGAGCACCTGGCTGCTTTAGATATCTTATCTGTTTCATCCAGATAAAGTTTGTTAAAATATTTGGAGACATTACTTCCTAGAGAGGATTAAAGATGAATACAACACATGTTTTACTACAGAAAACTGTCAGTGTTACACGAAGAAATGTCTTGTATAACATTAAAACGGAGCAGAACCAACCATGTCTGACACCGCACAACAAACTACTTGTGGTGTTGTTCCTCCAGTGAGCATATTCTCTGCTGTTGCTCTTATCTTTACCATATCAGGCACCTAGCAGCCTGCCAACGCACCGTGTTATCTCCTTACTCAGGCTGACCATCTATAGTCACAGTAGATGAATGAGATCATTTAATCCCTACCTGTACCTGCTGTGAGAAGTTGTTTGAAGCATTGCATCGATTACTTGTAACGGCAGGACAATTGGTGATTGTTAATCTGAAACTGTTAGCAGGAAATAAATTGAGAATCATTCCGATGATCAATTAATTATTATTCTAATACCAAGCAGGAGAGAGCCTCGTCTTCTCATGATGATAAACTCAATTTTTTATTTTTAACATAATAAGACTTCATCAGGCTCCACTGAACTGGGATTATACCAACAGCTAAATTCCTCCTCTCTCTCCTCCAGGTGTTCTTCTCAGCCTACATCTTCAATAGTAATGTGATGGTCAAAGTTGCCACCCAACCTGCTGAAAATCCCATAGATGTTCTGTCCCGGAAGCTACACTTGGGGCCGGGGATGGGCCGCGACGTCCCCCGCCTGTCCTTACCGGGCAAACTAGTCTTTCCCAGGTAAGTCTGATAGGACCATGGCGAGAAAAACACTACTACTGCTGATCAGCTTCTGCTGTGTGTGAGTGCTGACGTCACTCTGTTCTGTGGTTGTCAGCCAAACTGTTGCTGCCTTGAAATAGTAGTGTTGGTCAAGCAGTCGACCACTATTGACAAGTTGGGGTGATTATGATTATCACTTTACTAAGGCTGGGCTATTGTAATGTCATTGTGATATGAGACTTTATATGGTCTTTGTTGGATATCGTTCTATCGTGCTATGACGTAAGTGTTGTCTTTTCCTGGTTTTAAAGGCTGCATCTCAGTAAAGTCGGACTGTTTATACTTGTTCCAAAACTTGCCTCCACCCTCTTTCTCATTGTATCCACATTACTGACGATATTTATAAAAAATCACATTGTGTGTATTTTGTAAAAGTACCAATAGTCACCAGTATTGCTGCAATACTATGCACTGTGTTTCTAGTGTTCCTGTATTCTTCCATCCCAAACGTTTTTCTTCTCGTCCCTGCAGCTCCACAGGAAGTCACTTCTCGATGCTGGGGATCGGAGACATCGTGATGCCGGGGCTGCTGTTATGCTTCGTCCTTCGCTATGATAACTACAAGAAGCAAGCGAACGGGGAAGTCCCGGGGCCTGGTAACATGTCCGGACGCATGCAGCGCGTCTCCTATTTCCACTGCACTCTCATTGGATACTTTGTGGGTAAGCGAGCAATCGATTGATGGATGGATGTGAAAGGTTGAGGGTTTTATTGTCGTTTGGAGGCGATGGTTATATTTGTTTGCGTACCATTGTTTTGGTACTTTGGTCTTTTGAGCTTTGTAAGAAGACTTTTTAGTTTTTCTAATGTGATTGATGTTGACGTAACTGTCTTCAGGACTGCTGACTGCCACTGTGGCCTCCAGGATCCATCGTGCTGCTCAGCCCGCTCTGCTCTACCTGGTGCCCTTCACCCTGCTGCCTCTGCTCACTATGGCCTACCTGAAGGTACAACAACAGCATGACACAGTCACTTATTTACAAAGGTCAAGATACAAAGTTCAGCTCTGGATGTTTTCTGCAGAATTCAGCAGTTTGCTCAACATTTTTACTGTTCTTTGCAACAAATGCACGAGGGATAAATATTACAGCTGGAAGCCACCTGCAGTTTTCAACAGTGCAGCTTTATATCTGTTGACTTCACACATTCTTTCTACGGTGACATCCTGTTGAAGTGCATGTGATTTCTTTTTTGTAATCTTGCAGAAATGTTTCTTGTATTGAAATGACTAAGTTGTGGAATTCAGAACAGATATTCGAACGGAAGCAGATAATTGGCTCTTACTTTTATGTTCGATTCTCCTTTTATTTTTAGATTGGGAAGTAGAGTCACTAGTCACCGGTGACCTTTTTTCTTTCTGATGAATTATTTTTCAGCTAATTTTAGTCTGTTAGTTTGCAGCTCATGAATTTTAAAGAATGCTTACAAAAGTGAGTATACATGGTAGAGTTTATTTTTACTTCAATAAAACGTGGAACACAAGTTGTCTTTGCTGAGCCTGATGAAGATCTATCAGAAAACGTTCGATTCCAGACGCGCTGTCCAATCCTGTTTCCGTGCTCCACAGGGGGATTTGCGGCGCATGTGGTCAGAGCCCTTCCACACCAAGACCAGCAGCTCCCGCTTCCTGGAGGTATGATGCAACCCGGGACAAACGACCAGCGCGGGGAGGACTGCGGATCCTTTACCTTAAATTCGAGGGAAGGAGAGAGGGCGCACTCACAGTGAGGCCATGTCGTCATCACTCGTTCATGCTTTCCGCCAATCTTCTGTGAAAACCCTCAGAAGGACACCAGTGTGTGGATCACAAACGCCCCAACACGACTCATATTTGGTCCCTACATCCTCCGCCCCCACCTCTGTTTCATCTCCGCTTCCGCTTTTTCTGTTTATTTCCTCTTCATTATAGCACATCCTGCCTATGCTGTTTTTACTCTGCCCCACCTCCCCCTCCGCTCCCTCTCTTTTTCCTCCCTCTATAGTTGGTCTCATTTGCCACTTCCCACCCATACGTCGGGCCTCTTCTCTTTGCGTTTTCCTTCATTTTCTCTGCATCGCTGTTTGTCACCGACTCAGATGAACTCGAGGGCCACGCCTCTCCCCCCATTTTGTGGACTTAGGGTTGTGAGACATGGCTGGGGTTTATATATATTTTTTTTAGCATTGTTGTGGTCGTTATCATTATTATTATTATTGATATTATTATTATTATTATTATTATGGAATGATTTCAACAAACGGAGAAGAGGCGGAGGACACAGGACAGTGCTTGGGAGCAGCGACACAGTAAAGGAGAAGAGTCTTCCCCCTCCATCCGTCTCCCTTCCTCCTCCCCCACTACCCTCTTCTTCTTCTTCTTCTTCTTCTTCTTCTTCTTCTTCTTCTTCTTCTTCATCTTCATCTGTCCCATCATCCCACAACAACGGCCTCTTCCCGGCACTCCCTCCGACACTCCCTGCGAGCCCCACCCTCCTCCTTCTCTGTTCATCTGCTGTCCCCACCCTCACAGATAACTATGTATTTTATTTAGAAAAGTTTTATTCTTGGCATATACAGAAATGATGCATTATAAATTGTTAAGCGTCCCCCAGTGTTTCAGGGGCAGCTTATATTTGTATATATGTGTATTTGCGGTATCTTTGAGTTTGTATTTGTGTTCGGGAGCATGTCGAATAGGGCAGGAAACTGACGCCAGCCGACAGCCGAGATTTGGTCAATTGCGGCTGCCAGTTGAGTCAACTGGTGAGCGTCCATCATTCAGAGGTCGTTTTCTACAGGACTTGTGTAATAGAAACATTGCTGATAGATTTATTTGAGGGGTGGGGGGGGGACATCTGCATCGGTGGCTGGTCGATGAAAGTTTCCTGCTCTAGTGTTAATGTGTGTGTGTGTGTGTGTGTGTGTGTGTGTGCGTGTGTGTTTCTGTGTGCGTGTGTGTATGTGTGAGAGAGAGAGAGCGAATCAGATGAGTGAACGGTTAATTTACTCGGTTTTAATTTTAAATCATGAACATGTTGAAGAAACGGTGACAATAGTCAGGTTTCCATTGAGCTGGATCATGAACACATGACATGTCTAATGTTTGTGTCTAACTTGTAAAGATTTCCAGAAAACCCAACCCGAGGGTCAGTTTTCTTTTTATCGTCTCTCTGTGGACAGGTGGAAATGTAAACAGTGTTTCCTTTTTTTCAAATAAATGAATGTTGAATTAATTTTAAGGTATGCCATGTTACTTTTCATGTCGACAGCACATCACAACACGCATCCTGCTGATTTTTCTACTGAGTTTCTCTCGCGCACATCCCAAATTGCCACATATTTATGGCCATAAAAACACTTAAAAGCATCTTTTTTCAGCTTTCACGTGTCTATAAATGTCCGAGCATGATGATATCAGATCAGTTTTTTCTACGTTTTTGACAAAAGACGAGTCAGTGGAGCAGCAGCAGCACAACGACACATCTCATCTGAACTTTGTAAATGTCAGTGTTTCACCTCAGTCGATGAAGGCCTGACTATTGCGAGACGAGGGGTCGGTGTGATGATGAAGACATACTGTGGTTAGATTCATATGTAGTTGCTGATAAAAGGGTTACTGGATGGATGGTTAAGTGTGTGTGAGTGTGTGTGCCTGATCAAATAACATGATGAAGTCTGTTTGGACCTAGGGGAAGGGTGAAAATCCGATATGGAAAATGGAAATTAAGAAAATTAACCCATAGGATGTTCCTGCTGTCAACATCTGGTCCCCGACCGTCTCTTTTCTTTCTGTCCTTCCACTTTTTTTTGTGGTGCTTGTCAGTTTAATATCTAATGTATACTGAAAAATGTGTGAGTGAGTCGGAGAGGCATAGGGGCGACGCAGTTTGCTGGCTTTTTTGTTTTTTTTTTTTTACTTTTTTATGCTCTCTGGCCGTGCATGTTAAGTGTACAGTGTATCATTTCTCAGACTGCATCAACAGGGCTGCTGCAGTTTGGAGTCTCTGCTGGCCGACACCGAGGCACTGGACCTACAAATGAGCTCGCCTACGCAGAGTAGCGTCAGTGGGTGGGATACAAAAAAACAAAAAAAAAACAGACTGCAGGTCAGAAAGACTGCGATTGGTCAGCTCTGACTGATATCACGACCTGACCGCTGTCGGGTTGGGGCGTCCGACCTGCTGCTCAGTGCAGCCGTCTAAACTCGGGACATCGAGGAGCCACAAACCCCCTTTCACCTCTTCATGGACATGGCGAGAAAATATATAGATTTATATACATATATATATATATACATATATGTGTGTATATATACAGACATAAAAAAATTGATGATGATCATGGTGATAACAACAGAAGAGTTTTTTTTATATAGAAAATGGATTTCTTTTTACCCCCCTTTTGTTTTTTTATTTGTTTTTTGTTTTCTCTCCGTAGTGCTTTAGTTGTTTTGTTTTTTTCTTGTTTTGTTTTTTTCTCTCCCCCTCTTCTCCCCTCCGGCAGAGGACTCGAGCTCTGTTGGTGCATTGATATTACGGCTGAATGGATTCTGTATAGAAAAATGGTGAATAAATAAATTAAGAACTGTGTAGTGAAAACATGAATCCTGAAGCGCTTGATCTAAAACACTTTGTCTCCTTTTAACCCCTCCCTCTGCCCTCCCCCCTCCTTCCCCTCCTCATTCAGGATTCTGCTGTAAATAAACATGACTCTAACTGTAGCACCGGTGTGTCTTCTTCTTCTTTGGTCGCCTTTTGTAAGGCGTACTCGTGTCTGTTCTAGGGGTCCTTTTGAATCGCCTTCAATAGTGATAGTTACTCAAAGGTCATGTATTTTTAAGGTCCAAGCTTTTTTTTCAGGATTTATTTAATAGACTAAATAGAACATTCAAATATGTGACAGCAAGAAGACTTTGTAAAGACAAACTTTTCATTTTTTTTATGTTTATTTAGTAAATGAGCTAACAGTGTAACTTGAGAAAAAAATGGCTTAAAAATATTTTTAAATGTCCGGCCAAATGTGTTATAGATACAACTATACTGCTCATACTCTTATTAAATATGTATTCACTAACAAAGACCATGGCAACAAAGTTATGTTGTTGTTTTTTTTATTTAGTATACTAAATTTCATAGAGTAATGATAATGTAAAAGGGATGGATAGATGGATGGATGGATGGAGATCAGACTGGTGTCGGATGAAGAAGGGAGCCGGGGCAGTCGAGGCTGTGGATAGGGGAGCCGCCACTTCATATGTCCGGATATGTTTTCCAGATAAGCCCCCAGTGGTTCCAGTAACAACTCAAGAGGGAGAGGGAAGAAGGGATTTTGGGGGCGAGGGATGTGAGGACCGAGTCAAAATGAGAAGGTAATGGCTCAGGTGAGCGTCTATACCATCTGTTTGGAGATGGGATGTGGTTTAGGTTTTGTTTTTGTTCCCAAAGGTAGTTACTGAACTTAATTTCAACTCATTTTCATATCCGATATCAGGCCACAGCAACTGAAGCTGAAGCTCAGAAGCACCAGTAGTGCAGAAACTACTTACTGTAATTGTTTAGATTTTTTAGTTAATCCAATTTTGCATCACTTTTTCTCTGAAAGCAAAGGTGAGCAGGTTGAAGTTAGAACTTTTGTCACAAGATAAATCATTTAAAAGTTCAAACAGTTGACCCAAAACTAGAGTTATTGGTTACTTTTCAGATTAAGATTCCACATAAAAGCACATAATGATCTAGGAATCAAATATTGAACCAGTACGTCCAAACCTTTTTCAGTGTGTGATTTGTCATAAGAATGCAGTTTATAGTTAGTCAGATATCTTCCAAACATTAATGATTCCACTTCAGGGACACTAAAAAAAACTTCTAAATGGTTATTTATTCAATGGCTTTGAGGCCCAAAGACACATACAAAAATAGGTAAAATAGCAAAATGTCCAAAAAAATTGTGTTAAATGTGTGTATAAGAACATCTGCTCCCATTAATTATCATCTTGTCAGGACCTGACACCAGGCTGGAAACCACTGAAGTATTGAACAGTATATAAAGTTATTAAAGGTTCAGTAGCTACAACAGGTTTAACATGCTGCCAGGCATTTATTATATGTATACAATAAAGGTAACTGTATTCAAGTAAAGTTACAGAAATAAAGATGAGACTGGATTGATTCCCAGAATCACCTTTTTTGTAATGAACAATGATCTGTCAGCGTGCACATGTGCACACATGACAACACATCAGCCTGGTCACGAGTGAAACCAAATACACACTCACTATTAACGAAATGGGTTGTTTGTGTGGCACTAAAGAATCTCGGCTAATCTTATTGGACATTCAGAACAATCATTATGCATTCTGCTTTTGACTTTTGAGACACAAAAGGGGACAATTTGTTTTGTGGAAAGTTGTTTCAATGACAGTTGCTCACAGTCAGATTATCTAGAGTGACCAGAAAAGCCTTTTGAGTTTTTAAAATGTAATTTTTCAGTTCTAAAATGCTCTTTTTTTCAAAAAAAAAAATAAGGTGGAGGCAGAAATCTCAGGAACAGATGATCATCAAAATCAGGAGAAATAAAACCACGAGTAAAGGTACCATGAATCAGTGTGGTAAAAAAAATGTCCAAAAGTTATGCTTGAGTAAAGGTGCTAAAATTTTACTTTGGTACAAGTGAAAGTCACCCATGCAAATAGTATTTGAGTGAAAGTCTGAAATGATCTGATATTTAATCTATTTTAATATGAAAAGTACATCAAAACAAAATGATACATTTATATTTATATGTGTATTTATACTGTAGCTTATGCTGTACTGAACTATATACTGTCATTCAACCAACTATCAGTCTGGCTGACGTGTTGTTTTTTTTTCATTATCTGATTTCCCATAAAATAATTAAATTACACAAACAAAAATACTCTGATACAGCATGCAGTCCGCAAAATAACAATAAACTAAAGTCATCAAAGATAACTGTAGTGGATTAAAAGAACAAAAATGTGGTAGAGTGGAAGTACAGAGATGCAGAAAATGGATTTACTTGATTCAAAAGTACAAATGCCTCAAAATTGGTACAATGAAGATGTGTACTACCTCTGTTGTCCACTGGGTGGCAGTGAATCACCTCTGCAGCAGAGCCGCACACCAATCTGTGTGTGTGTGTGTGTGTGTGTGTGTGTGTGTTTGTGTGTGTGTGTGCGTGTGTGAACTAAATGATTGTATAATTTTTTTCGTTTCACTGCAAACAAGTCACTGTTTTACGTGACAATACAAAGATCTATTTCTATTTTTCTGATAGAATGAACTGTGTTGACGATGAAATACAGCAGAATAAATGTTCATGCAGCTCAAACAGCTGCTCTTCTGCTGGCTGCTTAAACCGATGCATGTTTTTCTGATAACACTAATATCAGAATAATCTAAATGTGATATTTGTGCTGCTATTTGACACACAAACACTGACATTCACCCATAAACACACATTGAAACACACACTTGTGTAGCACCAGAGCAATTTGCTAATACTCACAAGTAAAGATCCTGAATTTCAAATCTTTCTTCTCAAAATAAACTCCTAAAGTAAATTAGACTAATTATAATATAAAGCTTACGTCACAAGAATAAGTCAGTTTAATAAGTCAGCCTTGAAAGGGGCACTGTGTAGTTTTTGGAGATAAAATTAAAACTCAGAATTTTAACATTTGCAGTATTAATGAATACAAACTCAGGGATATTATTATTTTCCATGACTCAATAATCAAGCTGTTCTCAGAGGAAAATAAGCTCCCAAGACACTGTTTGATGCTGGAAAGGTGGCAGGGTCTGCCACACATTAACAAAGTAAAACAGTATGAAATAGATTTGTCTTTTATGGTCAGTTTGTCTATTTAGTTTGTTCGCCATCAGAGAAAAATCACCTAATGAATATCTTTCTCTTCTGATTAAACGTGTTCCCCTAAAACTACATAATGCACCTTTAATACGTAAGTAGTAAAAATGATCATCTGTTATAATATATTATAATCCTTTAGATGATTATGTTTTGTGTTAACAATTTCAATATGTACCAAAGTGACCAAAGTTATCAAATACATTTAGTGTAGTGAGAAGTATTATATCTGAAAAGAATTATAAAACATGGCCGCCCCATTCAGGGGGAAAAGAGGGGGGAAGTTCTCAGGGGCAGCTAACAGCTAACTAACTAATATTGCTATCATAATATAATATAATGACCACATGTTATTGTAAACCAAAATAACCACAATAACTTATTATAACAGTTTAAAAATAAACATTTGATCTATGTATCTATCCAATCTCATAATGAAAACCCTTCTCCTGAAAATGTTTAGTCTATTTTTCTTCTTCTTTGTTAGCTCATGGGCGGCTAGCCCCATGATGCTAACAAATGAACCGGTTCAAAACTCACAACTAGCTGACGCTGGAGATCATTTCCCTGCTGTGCCAAGAACCGGCACGTGAACTGTGATGCCAGGAAAGAGAGAAAAACGGAATATACTGATTCATGATACCGAACCATCAAAAGCTTTCTGTTTTAATCATGCTGCACATGTAGAGAGCTGAGCATTAGCAATAGCTGTAAAGGCTCTGTGCAGCACTGTTGCATTATCTGTCTTGGAACTATTATTTTGTGTGGAATAAAATTCAGTTTTCAGAAAAAATTGAACTGGCAAGAGCAAGAGAAAGACTGAAGGGGTGAACTTTAGCCAGTTGGCAGCAACCACTACCTGAGAGGAAGAGGATGATTTTGATAATAGTGAAGATGTCCTGGAGCTTTTCTGGGGCCGAGCCGTGTCTGTGCATGGACCTGGTATAAAGAAGCATAAAATGAAAATGCTTACTCGATTACTAAACAATTACCTCAGAATTACACCCAACAGTACTACAAGGAACTTTTAACATGGTTTTGAAACCGTCACAATTTGTTGATGCCTCTATATGTAGATAAGCAAAACAGACAATCAGTGAGAGGATTTGTTATTTCTGTGTAGCTGTTATAGTTATTCTTAATGTTTGTCAACAGATCGGATTCTGACTCATCCAGGGCGGATGCTTAAAAAAAAACCCTGATAACCAAAACAATGTCTGCTTCGTTTCGCTTTCGTCCAAAGGGGGGGGCCCACCAGAGTCCACACGCCACATGAAGAGCTCCTTGTAGCAGCTTCAGGATCAGTAATTGAGCACTTAGTTCTATTCCAGCACAGGCAGCACTGCAGCACACACAGCCTGCCTCTCCCTCCTGTTCTCTCTCTGGATCTGAGCTGAACCTTTATCAAAAGACAGCTGAGAGGAATTTGTCGTCTTTCTCTCTCTCTCTCTCTCTCTCTCTCTCTCACACACACACACACACACGCACACACACACACACTGCCTTACTGTGTGAAATCAGTGCTCACATATGATTATGTGCAAGTGTGTTTTTTTTCTTCTTCTTCTTCTTCTTCTCTCTGTCACAGGATGTGATTGCAGGGTTGAAGTGTGCAGACTATCACAGTTTCCCCCGCTGTGCTCCTGTGCAGGAGGAGCAGCGGCTTGTTGACGGAGCATCTGCCCTACATTTCACTTCATTGTTTGCTGCTCGGATGGTGTCTGCCTCATCCTTGATATTGATACTGTCACGATGATTAAGCCTCCGCCGGTGTCAGGAAAACGGCCTCGGCTTTTGGCTGGAACTCGCGGGAAGGAAAACAAAAAAAGATAACACAGTGTCATCCCTCAGATCAGCGGCTGGGTGTGACTTAAGATTTGCTCAAGTGTTTTCAAATTTTGCACACATCTGCTTAAAAAAAACAAAACACACACACACACACACACACACAACTTTTGTGAGTGTGGGCTGCTTAAATGACACTCACACGGTTGCTAAAGTGTGCGAGCGTCTATTTCTAGCCTTAATTGATTATTTTCTGCATCTGGAGACACTCACTCCCTGCTGCTGTTGTGGGTTTTTTTGTGTGTGTCTTTTTCCAATTTAAACATTACAGGCAAAATCCAACAGACTACACCCACTGCATATATTGGCACCTCCCCCTTCCACACACACACACACACACACACACACACGCATTTCCTAGATGATTTCACTTCCTGCATCAGGGCTATTTCGGTGTATTTGGATTTCCCTTGTCATTGTCCGCTTGTCACCTGGGTTTATTGTTGTTTGTTTGTTTTCTTTCTTTTCATTTCACTCAGTTTTTCTCACTTTTTATTTTCTCACCTGCTCAGATCCTCAGCTTTCATGTCTCCTAGCGACCACATAATCTGTTTTTTTAATCGCTCCCCCCCCCCCCCCCATTATGTTTTTGTCACGGTGCACACAAACGTTGGTCCCCGTCTTCCATTTGATGTGGCGTACTTTATTTAAACTATCATTTGATCGTGTATTAGTCTTTCTGTTCTGGGGAATAATGGACGATAAATGATCAGTCACAAAGTCTTCACTAGTTGGATCTTTGACTTTGGACACTTTGGATGGCACTGAGCGGGAACTGAGCAGCAGAATTAAATGAAAAATTATTAAGTGGTGGAATTTGTATGACAACTTTGCTTTTAAAAAAAATAATCCGGTAGGACACTATGTTGTGACGAAAAGCTGCGTGAGATCACATTTGACAATATATCACAGCCCTGCTGGGGATATCGAGTCTGCAAACAAGTCCAGCTCCTGATTCAGAATCAGGAGAACAGTGCTTCAGAAATCTTTAACCCTGACTGAAAAGAAGCCCCTAAACAAAACAAAGAAAAACAAAACAAAACCATTATAATTCTCCCTTTTTATGGCTTCATGTCCAACCGTCATAATCCTCCCTTTAAGATGACACACCACACTGTGATATACAAGAGCTGCCTCCTCACACACAGCGTACCTGTGCTGCAGAGGTGTGAGAAGCAGCAGTTTCTCCACACGGTTTGTTTCGAGTTTCACCCACACGTCACTCTGCGTGGAATATATGTTTACCTGAAAACAATACAGTTCCCTCATCACACCTTTACCGATGATACTGACACAGAGGAGGGAGAGGAGGCTGTTTGCACGCTGTCTCTGGACACCGTCTCTGTTTTATTATATCACAAATCGTTTTTTGCACAGGATATCATAGTGATTCCAAGTACAAATATTGACCAAAAATCTGCCCCGCACAGCTTCATGTTTTACCAAGAATAAAACAAGTAGCAGATTATGTTGCTGTTTGTATTTGACCCATTCTAAAGCCTGTTAGCTTCACCAACAATAAGCAACAATAAGTACATTTGTCACAAGAACGAAACCGCGACACATCACCATTGATAAAGTAAGAAAGAAAACATAGAAACAATTTTCAAGCCCTCGTCTGAGCATAGTAGCTGCTATTCATCAGCAATATAAGCGCATAAATGCTCTGATTTAAGTGCAACTTATGAGTCTCCTCTTAAATTCCATTTTAAGCCGATGTAAAGGTGCACTCTGTAGTTTTGGATAAGAAACACAAACTCAGTGATAAATATATTTGGTAGACAGTATTTTGCTAACAGAATAAACAGACTGTCCTCGGGAGGGAAATAAAGCGCCCAGAGAACAGTTTGAAGTTAGAAAGATGGGCTGCTCAGGAGGGTCTGGTAAATAGAAACAAAGCCGAACAGTATGAAATTGTGTTTTCCTGTGACGACAGTTTGTTTAGTCACTTTCTTCAGTCACGGAAATCTATAAAGATTTTTCTCTTCGGATAAAAACCACACAGTGCACCTTTACGTTCATAAAAATGAGCCTGTTCCAAACCTTGACACTTTGTTCCGTCCGTACTTTAACCTTCAGCTACTTTTTCTGAAAGCTTTGTCATCACATCAAACAGACATTTTCATTTGTATAGCACTTTTTTTTCTTTTTCCTTTTTTTTTTGCGCACATTTTTTTCTGAAATTGAATTAAATTATTTGGGGTCTTTTGAAACAGTTCTAAATTCCTCTGAAGCTGAAAATTAACTACTGTGTGTTTGGAAAACATCCGACTTCACATTATGAGTTAATAGAGAGTTGATAAATATATTATAAGTTAGTCATGTGGTCAAAAACAAAAAAGAAAAAACACTATTAACATGCGATATTTATTTTGTTACTGAATCAAAGCTGATCTGTGATCATTAAAGATAGTTTCTCTACAGACTTTTCACACTGCGACCACAGATTTCACTACCTTGTCTGAACAGCCTCAGACACAAGCAGGCCGCCATCAGGCCTGAAGGTTTTAATTTTCTCAGTATAGTTTTAAGATACACTAACATTTTATTAGTGGAAGAATATTCGTATTTCTGTTTTGTTTTATTCTTCACTACAAGGGTCAGTCAGAAGCAAAGCTGTCAGACCGGCTGCATCCGCTTATTACATCTTTAACAACACCGATTAATTGCTTTTTAAATTTCTTCTCAAACTCTGCTTGTAAAATGTGTTTTTCAAAAGGAAATAACGACGGGCATTTCAAAACATTAATTTAATCATCTTTATTCAAGAAAAGGGTGACAGGAAAATAACAGAAATTGTTTCATAAAGCCACGACAAATAAATACCTATAAACAATTGAGTACAGTTTATTTCATATTCATGTCACATGTTCAATAAAGTTTTTCTTTCTTCCTTTGCCACAAACACTCCAACAGTGATTTCATTTGTGTTTTAAATAAGCTTAATTAAAACACACAGCGGGCCCAGAGACAAGTTACAGTAAGCGGAATAAAAAAAATTAAAAACATTTGTTTTATGTATTTAATAAATAGCAGGCGCCATTATTTCATAACCTTTTGAGTTTTTAATCTGCACACGAGAAGCTACTCAAAAAAAAAAAAAAATAGGCACGGCTGACATGTCGGGTTTCACTGCAGGATACTCTGCTGCTCCATGCAGTCAGATAACTGCAGAAGCACCACCGTCCCCCATTCCACACATTCCAGGATTTCCCAGCAAGCATTGCAAGCAAGCCTAAACAAGTCACGTTCTTTACTCAGGGAGAATTTCACACAGTCGAGTGACTGAGGTCTCCTTTTTGCCTCTTTCCCTTCACCGTGCAATCATAAAAGCGTTTAACTTTCACATCTCAATCTCCTGAAACTCAGAACTGTTCTTCAGCTCCACACAGACATGAAGGGACTCTGACACACAGCCACCAGCAGCCATTCTTCCACCTGAATCATTTTTTGCACTGCAGCAGGGGCGATCTGTGCCCATAACTTTGCTTCCTTTCAGTTCTTTTTTTGTTTTGTTTTTTAAAAATGACTCGTGTCCTTTCTGCCGCAGCCTGTAACGGCGAGCAGACTGTGGTTAAACATTTCCACCCGGAGAGAAGGGTCTGCTGACAGTCATCAAAACAAACAAACCTCTCTCCTCTCGTACGCGAGGGTTCGAACATGAGGCGCAACACAGGAGCTGTGACACCCAATCTCAACACAGGGAAGGAAGAAAGGAGGGAAAGAAAAGAAAGAGAGGAGAAGAGGAGTGAAGAGAAGGCAAAAGGCGAGGGGGAGAGAGGGCCCTTGCTCCCTACATTCCTCTCAAACCTCCCCTCCCCCCATCGACCTGCTGCTGCTGCTGCTGCCACTGAGGATGCTCAAAAACACACATCAACCTCCCTCCCTCTCTCCCTCTCACTCTTTTTTTTTCATCTGCTTATTTGACCATCAGCACACCGACACGGTGTTTGGTGTGACGACAGAGCGCCACACAGGTACAGACAGAAGTCCACTGAAAAAAACTGTGGATTTAAGAGTGAACTCACTGGAGAGAAAATCCAGATCAGATAATGTGAAAGATTTGAGCAGACTTGCATTTTTATTGACTAATTCTGTTTTGTTTTGTTTTTTATTCTTTATATTAAACTGATTTGCTTTTCTGGTGATTCTTTTTGTTGTTGCTGTTGTTGTTTTTTCGAAATTAATTTCTATCCTTAGCCACATGTCTTCACGAGCTGTGGTGTGAATTAAAAAAGCTGCACCATCACGCGAGATGGAACAAAAAAATCAAATCAATACTAGGCTTTTTTTCTTTTTCTTTATTCGACCCTTTCTCCCCTTTTTTTTTAAAACGCCTCACTTCCAAATGCACACGAGTCCAAATGTACATATACTTTAAGCCGAGGTCACGAGGGCTCATGTCAGCCTTACAAAATGTGTGTAGACTCTCCTCTGTGAATACACAAACTGGGTAAACAGCTTTAGGAGGCCTCGCTCCACCACCGACACCACCACCACCAGCTATCAGCCATCAGTTCCACTTCAACACTGTGTTTGAAAATGAGCCCTTTCGCACCAGTTTAGTGTGAGCTGGGGCCAAATGCTATGACAATACTATTGCACTGCTAGAATGGATGGTACAGTAGTGCAACATTGTCAAAGCAGCTGACCTCAGCATGTGTCAGCACGTGGACGTGAGGGAGTGGGTGGGGGGGGGGGGGGGGGGAGGAAGACGGGGATGGGGACAGCCATTCTTCACTGCCAAACTCCAATTACATTTAAATAAGAGACAATGCTGTCTGTCTGGATGGATTGATGTTAAAGTAAAAACATATGTTTTAAAAAGGCTGCTGTTCAAATGCTTAGTTTGAATTTAGCTGATTTATTTGGTTTAAAGTGGTTAAATGTGTAAAAAAAAAAAAAAAAAGTCAAAGTCTATCAAAAAAAAGTAACACATTTGACTTCTTTGCTCCTACAAAATAAAAGCAGAATAACAAAAGGATGAGGGAGGGAGGGGAGGGAGGGTCGTCACATTTAATCTCCATGTGCAGGTTAAGAGTTAAGGCAGTAAAGGGAGGTGTGGGCCTCTGTTTCATCAGCCAATGCCCTTTTAATATTGCACTGCTCATCTCAATGTCCAGTAGTGCAACAGAAAAAGGGCAGTGGACAACAACATGGACACCATCAGACCTCCACTGCACGTACTGACTCAACTGTCCACCTTTGACTCACATCAATAAATCAATACAAATTAAAAAAAAGGGAAAAAAGAAAACAAACACACAGATAAATGCACTAAATCCTGGGCTGAAATAATAAAAAAAAAAAAAAATCAGAAGTTTCAAACTGTTGCTGGCTCCACCTTCTCCTGCACGGAATCAGCCCCACCACCACCACCCAACCCTATTAAAGGTGATTATTTTAAGCACTAATTATCCCTCAGTGGGAGACAAAAAAGTTAGGATATCACGCTTTGACAATGTAGCCTCTGAATGGCGGAGCTAAACGAACTTCCTAAATTAAACAGCATTGGTTACTCTCACCCTGGGAGAATGGGAATTTCCCAGCATGTGGGCCCATACTATTCTCTGCAGTGAATGACATGCATTCTAATTTTGGGGGGAGAAATGGGAGGTTGGAGAGGAGGTGGAGGAGGAGGGGACACACACACACACACACACACACACACACACACACATTCCCAAAAGGCTTCAGAGGGACTACTGCACAGCAAAACTATTAAACGTATTTTCACTTCCATACTTTTTTTTTTTGTTTGTTTTTCTCTCCATTGTTTGCGTTTAGATTTAGCTGAGAATTAAAAAAAAAAAAACACGAAGCAGGGCTGCTGCGAATTAAAAGTGAAAGATTCCCTCGAAAGAAAAGAGAGAGAGAGAGAGAGGAGGAAAAAAAACTTTTAGTAAAAAAAAAAAAAAAAAAAGTTGCTCCATTACGGTGAAATCGCTCCAAAAGGATCGACTGCAGCAGCTCTCCCCTACTTGAATGAAGAGGAGGGGGAAAAATGCAAAAGTAGCTCCTGCAAGTTTGCACAATCAGCGCGCTGTTACACAACATACACAATGTATAGCATTAAAGAGGAAAGCGGTGTGGAAACCTCCAGAACGACACCTCCATTTCTCCCCTTCTCTCTCGATCCTGCTCCGTCTGATCGATCCTGTAAAAACACATCAAGGTGTTTCTCCCTCTTCTTCTCCTTCTTTTTTTTTTTTTTTACCTGTTCTTGGAGCTTTACGTTCCCCCTCCGCCATACGTCTGTGTGAGCGGCCTGTACGCCTCCTTTCCACAAGCCATTCCTGCCAGCTCACAAGCCACACAGTACAATACTGACGACTTGTTAGATTGCACAACAGCCTATAGGCTTCACACACACACATACATACGCACACACACAGTTAAAATGTCCCCCCCACCACCACCACCCTCCTCCTCCTCCTCCTCCTCCTCCACCTCCTCCTCCTCCTCTCAGAGAGCCATTACACTACGATAACAGCCCCAACACGGTGCAGGACGCGTATATCCGCGTTAAAATCGAGTCCCGATCCAAGTTTCCCCCCCTACAAGAAGAAGCGAGCTTCCAGATGCGCAGCGCAACGAGATCGACCCAACTCTTCTTCTTCTTCTGCTGTTTTTTCCTGCCGTCCGGCCGTGTAAATAAACACCCGCGATCCTCGCGTCCCCGACCTTTGCAACTTCCAAGTTTGCGCCCCAGCTCCTGACAATTTACGCACACAAAAAAACGAAAAAAGCAATCGGCTACAACTCACAGCGGACAACCTCCCCCCACCTCCTCCTCCTCTTCTTCCACCACCACCTCCTCCTCCTCCTCCTCTCTCTCTGCACAACCAACCTCCTCCTCCAAAATCATGAATAGTATCTAGCCAAGGGAGGGACAATCCGTTATAGGCAAAAAAGAGAGAGAGGGAGAGAGAGGGGGGTAGAGAGAGAGAGAGAGAGAGAGAGGAAGGGGGAGAAGAAAAAAAAAAGTTGTCCATAAAACAAAGAAAAGCGACCGTCTCCACAAACCACACCTCGCGCTCCGCTGCCTCGGGGCTCCACGCCGTCGTTTCCCCGACGAGCCGGACGCGATGGTGGATCGAAAAACGTGCAGCGCTGGAGGAGTGTGTGCGTGAGTGAGCCTGTGTGTATGTGTGTGTTAGTGTGTGTGTGGTTGTGTGTGTGTGTGTGTGTGTGTGGAGGAGGAGGGAGGGAGGGAGGGGGAGAGAGAGAGGGAGAAAAAAAAACGGCAAGTCTTCATGCACAAGCACACGGCCTCGCAGATCCGGACTCCATCTTTGACTACTTGACATTCAGAGCCTTGCCGGAGCAAATTCCTCGTTTGCATGCCTCCCGCTGATTGGCCCCGTCTTGCGCTAGTCTTTGCTATGTGGCGGGCCATTGGTTCGCTTTCGGCGTGTTCGACACTTCCAGCGGCCGCGCGATTGGCTGCGCGCCGCGCCGCGTCACACCGTACAACGAATACCTGATTAACTGTGTCCCATTCACAAATTTCCCGTCGTCGTCCCCCCTCCCCACCCTCTCTCTCCCTCTCTCCCCTCCCTCACTGTATCTGGATACTTGATCACTAATTATTTTATTTACATTTTGGCGCAAAAAGGCTTTTTGTGCGGCTACAAAGGGGATTATAATTAGCTTTAAATTGGCCTCTGGAGGGACATTAAAGCCGCTCATTAGCTCAAATATGGAGTAAAACCCGGCTTATCTTCCTGCACAGGCAGCGTGGTGCAGGCCAGGAGGGTTGATCGATTAGAAATAATTGATTTTTTATATTAACAAAGAGTTCAACACTCTTGATTCCGATGTTTAGCCGCGTTCTCGTGACGAAAAGGTGAATTAAATGGCTCCAAAAGTTGCCCAAAAAAGAAAAAAAAAAAAAAAAAAAAAAAGGTCCCAGCTCGAGTGTGAACACGCAGAGTGAGCGTGTTACGACGGTGTATGTGTGTGTGTGTATGTGTGTGTGTGTGTGTGGGGTGGGGTGTGGAGGGATCAATGGTTGGATCAGATCACACGGGGGGCTGGAGGCGGACCCGGTGGGCGCCTCGGCCCCTCGCGAAGCTTTGATTGACGCACAGAGAGGAGTAGCGGGCTGTGAAATTTGGCATTCCTGACCAGAGGAGCTGAAATAATGGCATTATCCAGTGGGAGAGGGCCCACTTTCTACTCCCCTCACAACCCACCCGACTCCAGCCCACTCAGAAGGGATCTGATTGTGCAGCCAGTCGGCAAAAAAAAAAAAGAAAAAAAAAAGTTTGATGTAAGGCGGGGCATGGCATGATGGATCCGGTGAAGGTCTGGAGCAGTGATGATGCCCCCTCTGCCTCTCACTGTCACAGTGTGTGGCACTGCTTCCTGAAACATTTTGTTTATTCCATCAGATGTTTTTTTTTTTTAAAATCTTCTGACTTTATGACTGATGGCAAAAAAAAACTACCAAAAAACTGGTGTCTGTGCATTTTTAAATTTTAAATTCACAGCAGACAGCAGAGAGGGAAACAACTCAGGCTTCCATCCCTCCATGAGAGTGTTTTATTTTAAGCCTTAAAACAGACGTGATGAACACTCCAACACACTGGTGGTAATTATTTATCTGTTTAGAGAGGCTACAAGCACAATCAGGTGCTCCTGCTGTGGAAGAGGATGAATCCAGATCACGTGAGAATAAAGAAAAGATGCAGCTGTTTTTTTTTTCCCCCAGCACATTAACTGAGATTAATTTCTGAGATGGAGCAATTAAAAAAAACATTTATATGAGTGTAACGACTCAGTATTAATTCAGGATTTGGCTTATAGATTTAACTGAGAATAAAAATGAGTCAACATCAAGCCGGGGCTAATTCAGTATTCCTTTATAAACCTTTTAAATGTGATTAAAAGGAGTTTTAAAAGGATTTAAAGGTGCTGAGCTGCTTTAGTTTCTTACCCTCTCACAGACACTTTGTTTGTTCAAATCATTCCACTGTGGAAGAGGCAACACAACTAATGTGTGTTCTGAGTAATTGATTTGCTTAAATGTTTTTGTGGCTTTGAAACAGAAGAAACTCAATAAAACCAATAAAACTAACTAAAAGATGTTTGTTTTTCTGCAGTGGAATAGGGTGGACGTTAAGATTCTGCAACAAATTTGTGTAAAATGTAAATGTAAAATGTCCAAACAATTATTTATTTACATTTCTAAATAAAACATCCTCCGATTAAAGGACATTAAGAGGTCATTGGTCCATTTTTCCTTTGTCAAATTTACAGATATCTTTTAGTCTTTCGTGATTTCTGTTTTGATCCGTGCGTTTGTGCTCATGTTAAACCTCACATTTAATTCAAATTGAGTGATTTTTATCCTCCAAATAAGGAAATCCTCACTGCCACCAAATAGCTAGAAATTAACTGACAGCGAAAAGCCAAAAAAATCTGATCATTAATTGCAAAATGTGGCTGAACTCAACACCGAGAGGACACTTCAACAATTTCACGGGATTGTTTCACACATGTGTTTCTAGACTTGAACACCACATTTGGCTTATTATTATCTAGTTTACCTAACCAAAAAATTCCAAAAAAAAAATCTAACCACCCAGCTGTTATGTTTTAAATTCAAACAATGAGTTGATAGAGTAATTGATTAGGAAGGAATGGAAGTAAAGTTAATTTACTGTTGGTGAAAATGTTGAAAACAGGCCTCCAATCTGAACATGAATTAATATAAGTAGTAACACAATTCTGGAGGTTTCTGATGGTGATATTGAAGCCTTTTTAGTACACTTCATATACAGTCATGTAACATAAAGAACTAATTAAATCCCACTAAATCAGCTCATTTCTTTGGATCCTTTTTTTTTAAAGAACTGTAATTAAACAATTATGTTTCAGCTGCTTGTTCACACATTTTCCTGTTTGTCTCTATTTTTAAAAGTTTTTTTTTTTTTAAATGTCCTTACTCAAGACAAAGAAAAAGGCAGCTCACCGTGTTTGATCAGGTTTTAATCTTGTGTTTAAAATACAGAAGGTGAAGTCTATTTCAGCTCGGTTGAAAGCAGAGGAGATAAGCAGAGGAAAAAGAAAGGAGGTGAGTGAGAATTCTTTTTAGTTACACGTTTTGGAAAAATGTTTCTTGTTGAAATGAGCCTGAGGGGGAAAGTGCCACAAAGCACCACTCCCTGACTTTAAACTGCTGCTGCTGCTGCCTGTGTGAGGTGTCATGGGGGCTGAGAAAAGCCTTTTAAACATGGGAGTTATTGTTCCCTCTGTTTTTTTTTCCAACCTCCCATCCTCCGAAAATGTACCTCCTTTCTTCCTCTGCCCTTTAACCTCTCCCCACCCCCATCCCTCCGTCTCACGTCTCTCTCCACACATTTCCCCTCTCCTCTCATCGGCCGAAGACCAAACAAACCGTGATGGATCGTCATTGATAATTTCCCACCAAAAGGAGAGGAAAAAAAAAAGGTTAATGGAGAAGTTTTTTTGGGGGGGGGGGGTCTGGTCGGGCGGGAAGCGAGTTTTGTGCTTCATCTTTTTCATGAAGTAGTAGAAGTGGTGGTGGACCCCACCTCGAGCAGCGAGCCCCTGTGCACCCTGTCTTCCAAAGAGGGTTCCCCTCCTCCCCTCCTCCCCTCCACCACCTCCCCCCTCTGCCTCCCTCTTGAAACAGACTCTATGGACTGCATGCATGACATTCCAGCTGTGTGGGTGGCACAGCCGTTTTACAGCGTCTCCAACAGTACACAGGGCTCCTAAAGCACAACAGCAGAGGAACCTCGACCCATGGATCCATCTTCAGATGAACCCCTCCTGCCCAGGAGCTCGGCTCTGTCCTCTCTCATGCCCGATTTCCACCTGAATGTTAGGAGGGAGGATCACAGAGCCGCATGTGTCACTAAACAACACACTTATTTCCTTCTTTACCTTTAACCCAGTAGACCCCAGGCCATTTTCAGCAGCTGAGAGAACCAGTAGGAGTGCTTTGTCGGTTGGGTCCTGCGTGCCTCTCACAGACTGTACGAGAAAAGGATTTGTGAGCTGTTGAAATGTGTCTACAGAAATTAATAACTGACACATTACCTCTAAGGATTCATTGATCATACATAAAACATATTTTCACACGCTCAGTGTCTGTGAGTGGTGTTGAAAGGAGTTTAAACGCTGCACAACCCCTTCAAAATCTCTGAGTAGTCTGTTTGGATTTCTGTTGTTTTTAACACTTTATAAAACTGTCATTAACAGATGGTGAATTTATAGTTAATTAAACTTTAGTTTATAGTTATTAGACTGTTAACAAACAATGAAAATGCTTTATAAGTCATTTACTAGGCAACTGCAAAGGTTTTCTAAACATCAGTTGTAACAATTATAATGTTTAAGGATGAACTTCACATCATTTATTAACAACTTACAAATAAACAGCTGCTGGATAAACGGTTTATGAAGCAATTCAGTGTTTGTTAACAGCAAAGAAACTATTAGCTAAAGTTTAATTCAATGTTTGGTGAAGACACTTTTAATCAGAAAATGAAAAACAAAATCTACGATTGGTTTTCACGACCGAATAAACAAATTAAACAAACTGTCCTCACAGGACAACGCAATTTTATATTTAGTATTTACTGTGTTTGTTTTTGCAGGGCCCGTCTGAGTCACCGCCTCTCTGGCTTCAAACACTTTTCTGGGAAACGTGTTTCCCTCTGAGGACAGCTTGTTTATTCAGTTATGTAAAGATGGTCAGCAAATAAATATTTCTGAGTTTGTATTGTATATGTGACTTTTCCAAAAATACATGGAGCACCTTTAACTTTAAATTCACCATTTATAGATGATGGGTATTATAAAGTGTTAACCTGTTTTTGGAGTAGATCAACCAATTTATTAAAATAATCGGCAATCAGTTTCAGTAATTTCTGAAGAAAAGCAGGGACATATCATCTGATTCCACCGTCTTAATTGTGAAAATCTGTTATTTTTCGACTTCTCTGTGACATTAAACTGAATATCTTTGAGTTGTGGAAAAACAAGAAATTTTCTTTAAATTCAACATTCAGTTGTACATTAACAGACACGATGTCGCCACCATAGAGAAAACACAAGTTTTATAAGATGAAGATAAATCAAACCAAAAGCAAAAAAAGAAACAGACAGAAATGTGCACATTAAAAAAAAAAACTAACTCCCAGCAAAGTTTTGTATAACGAGACATTTAAGGACGTCATCTTTTGGATTTAGGAAACACTGATCTGCATTTTACAGACCAAACAACTGACTGATTAACTGAGAAAGTAATCAACAGATTAATTGAACATTAAAATAATCATTACTTCTGGACCTTTTGGTGGAGTCTGTTCACGAAAGGGTCAAACAGGGTGTCAAACCTCTCACGTGAAACATGACTATAAAGAAAACATCCTGTAGATTTTGTCGTCCCGGGAAGACTTTTTGGAACATATGTTTGTTCATACATCGCCCAAGAAACATGTTAAACATGAAATAATTCCTTTGTGGTGTCGTAGAAGTACCTGATGGTCGTTTCCATAGTTTGAATTCTTCACTGACAGTACAAGCCCAGTTTGTGGCAAGAGGAAAGGTTATCAATCCACTACTTTTTCTAGATATTGTGTTTAAATGAGGTCTGAAAAAGTCACTTTTAGTTATATAGTTATTAGTTCTCTCATAATACTTTTCATAAAACCAGTCTAGACCTTACACTTAAAATAAAGAAAATGTGAAAATGTAAGGGAAAAACCGCAGTTACATTTACAGTTGTTGTTTTTCCTGCCGTCAAACAACGAGGAGGTGAAGCTGCTGTCCACAAAACAAAAAGTTTCAAATCAAGACCAGCTCAGGGAAACAGTTCACATTGTAGCACTTGTACTTTTAATTGTGTACTTTGCTGTCACTTAAATTGAATTAGAAAACAACTGCTTCGTCCACACAGTGAGTGGATGACAGAATACGTGCCTGGTGTCTCTGCAAAATGGAGAAAAAACCTCTGCACATGTCCTCTTCACATGTCAAGTCAGATTTATCTCCACAGCCTCAATCACAACTCACACATTTGCCTCGAAGGGCTTTAAGAATCCGCAAAATACACAACATCTTCTCTCCTCAAACCCTCAGTCCACATTAAGAAAACTCCCCTCGTTAAAACTCTTTGACTTCATGCACACCACAGATCTTTTTTATTAATATCACAGCTTCATTATCCTCCACCAACAACCAGCGGAAGAACCACAGGACCTCCACTTCCTCACATCCACTCCACAATATCCTCCATCAAATCAATTAGTCATGATCCAAGAGGATTATTACAGAAGTTCATTGAAGCTCCAGAGCCGCATGGTGGGCGACGGACATCGATCCTCGACCGCCAACCGATAAACAACGGGCCCCATCCATACCTCGCTGCCGCCTGATAAGTGTACATCGAGGTTGTTTTTCCACTTCCACGGGGGCGAGTGCAGACTCCAAAGGATGAAAAAAACTCACCCCCATTAACTGAACTTCAGAGGAATTCCTCACTTTACATACGGAATGCACTTTAGGTCAAAGGGCAAAGGGCCAGAGGGGAATCCACCCGCACCCAGGCAGGCAGGCAGGCCGGCAGGCAGGCCTTATTTAAACAAGCTTGGAATGCCTGGTTAGAAGAGAAGAGCAGGAGCAGAAGAAGAAGAAGAGGAAGAAGAGGAAGAAGAAGAGGAGGAGGAAGGGACCTCTGTGCCATTAACAGGGGCCAATAAATACCAGCACTTTTCAAATGAGCTGCACCGGCTGACTTCATGTGCTACTGAGTCTGAAATTTATTACTAGCTTCTCCTGGTTATTTATTCACCAGTTAGACTGCGAAAGAGGTGAAATCACTGTACTGCGTTTGATGTGCCGCTCAAGTACACGATCCTGGGTGTGCAGTCAATCCCTGAAACATGCACTTTTCCTTTTTCCTTTTTACAGCTTTAAGGTCTTATTCCACTCTGTCTGACACCGTCATATATATTCTTTATTGGCTGGTTTCAGTTCTTTGTGGAGGATGTTTTTCTGCGGCTACCACATTTCTTCAAATTGGCATATTTGCATCATTTTGCAAATGTCAGGTTTTATCTTTACTTTCACCACGCTCACACAACAAAACTTTGTTCGGCTTCTCTCAGTTCATCAAGTGAGAGGCACTTCTTTCCCCCTCAATTCAGCCATTTTTTGGAACATTTATACACTTTGCGAATTCAAAATGAAGTTTTGCTCTGTGTCTGAACCTCGTTCGGCTGCCAAGCATGGCTTTTAAATGGCTGACACACGAGTTAAAGGAAAGGGAAGTAAGTGCACATAGGATTAATGCTCATATTGTGTATTTCATGTCAAACTTTTTCAACTTGGAGGGACAAATGTGAAACTTAATGACGGACTACAGGCAACAGCTAACATGAACTGAATTGTGGTTTTAAGATGCAAAATGGTGTCAGGAGTTCGCTTCATGGACCGACTTCCCAGATAAAGTTTTATTTGGACGTTCAGATTATTAAAAATCATTTAAGGGATCACACATGTTTAAAGGAAGAGAATAAATAAACCAGTGGGAACATTTTCCTAACTTGTGTTTTAATTTTTTTTTTTTACAAGGAGCATCAAACTGGCCAAATTCAACCTTACAGTGAGCCAACTCAGGCCCACGAGCCGCACTTTGGGAAGCTTTGACTTGTTTATCAAAAGGAAGCGAAGGTTTCGTATTTTCCCCTCCAAATTAAAACCAAAGCTGATTTCTGACAGCAGTTTCTGGTTAATTGAGGTAGCCCCGTCACCTGCCTGTCTGTAATTTCGGGATCAATAGGCGAGGACCCTGCGAGCACCTCTAAATACAAAACCCCTGCATTCCGAGCGTGGGCCAACCTCTCCATTTTTAGGACCATCTCGCCAAAATTTCTTACAAATGACATGCTACAATCCCCATGGCCGTGGTGGAATTCAGTTCACTTCAGGGCTTCAAAGCTGCTCGGGACTCGTCGGCCGCTCTGGCCAATAGGTGAAGAGGGGTGGACCCTGCCTGCCTTGACCTCACCGACCTTCCCCAACCCTTCCCCCCCTATTCACCCACCCACCCACCAACCCTGTGTCGTGCTCCTCATCCCCCCACCAGCTCCTTCATCCATCTATCTATCTGTCCATCCAGCGGACCAGCCAGTCAGTCAGTAGGTCAGGCAACACATTGAATGGATTCTCAGAGCAACAAAGAGCATTAAATATTAAGATTTAGAGCCAAAGGTTTCTTTAAGAATGGATGCACAAAAAACCCCATCAAAACCAAAATCAGAATTCATGTAATTTTTTTTTAAACTGACTGCTGAGCGAAGGTTAACTGGATCACATTTTCTACAAGAAGTGTTTTTTCCTGAGGCTGCTCGTCCTCCGTGACTCGAGCACTCACCCCATACTTGTCATTTCACTACCCTGGCTGTCCACAGACCTGTTATCACAGAGCAGCTGAAGTGAATCAGACAGACAAAAGGCTTCATATCCACCACAGTACGCGCTCAGAGAGAAGAACTCAGCGGTTCTGCAGCAGCCCCTCTACAAACTCTTGACTCAGCGCCTTTGCTCTGTCATTGAGGCAGCCATTTTCCCATGAAGGCTCACGAGATCTCTCCCCCCGGTGCCCTGCAGGAACCAATTACCTCGCTTTGATGAGAGCACGCCTTTCATTTCAGTTAACTGCCCGATCAAGGGATGATTTCTCTCTTTTATTGTTCTGATTCGTGTCCCACAGGAGAATATGAACTTTACACCGGTTATGTCTGCGTGTTGGTTACATTTAGCCGTAGCAACGCTGCGACACAGCACAGAGAAAGTGGACAATGAGCTGATAATGCAGTTTGAGCCCTCCAAACATGAGGTGAAATCATTTTGGTGTGTTTTAGAAGAGTTGCAACACCAGGCCTTTAATAATTCTGATTTCTCTGATGGTGTTTTCAGATTTTTGTACTGTGTCGCCATCTGCTGGACAGAGTTGAATTCACACACGTTGATGCATGTGAGGAAGACGCAACATGTTTTCATGTACTGGTCAATTTGAGGATTCTGGGAAGTTTTGCTTCATTGACTTATGTAAGATCAGTGGAGGGAAAATCAAAAGACACATATAGGTGTTTATTTTAGTTCAGATGAATACCATCATTCACATATTTACACATAAAATATCCCAAAACCTTTGATACGGACAAAAACTGGGAGGCTTCATGGTGATATCTGACAGAAATCAAACATCTTCACTCAGTTTTTTCCCCCCAAAAACGTATGAAATCTTACAATACATATCTGAAAGACAGTCTTCTCAAAATTTGTATTTTGTCAAACTCTGAGCCTGACATTTAGACTTCAGCAGCACTTTTATTCCTATCTATAGTCTGAAGGTTATTACTGAGGGCTTTGCTCATGTTTCAGTCATAGCCTGATTTACACACTTAAAATGATTCCTGAAAGAATTTATTTTTTTTCTCTTTATGTTGGTTTCTGATTTCTGAAATTTCAGACTTTTCCTTCTATGAAAACCTTTGGCTCTGACATGTCCACAACATGAAAGAAGACATCTCACACAAGTACACTAATACAGTGCAAAAACTAGAAATGATATGTTCTTTATTCAGTAAACAAACACAGTCATACACTAAATGAACTAACTAGACGTAACAACACAGATTTCATATCAAATCAAACAAAAACGTATGATTTAGGTGTCTGGTTTTCAAAGCATAACTATAAACATACAGCTCTTCTAGTTGTACTCTCTTGGCTTTACATATCTGACATCTCATGTCTGTGATACATCATTTAAAGATTAACAAGGTTTTGTTTTAACCCTTCCTTTTCATTTTTCTCAGCATTACTGCCAGTGTATTATAGTTACCAGTGTCATGATGGATATGTAGATAATGACTGTAGTTCTTTAGTTTAACCCTCCCAACCCTCCTGAGCATGTCCTTCAACATTAACTGAGATCCTCTGATGCCGTAAACACAAATTTAGACAAAGTAAGTTAAATTTGTTGTTCTTAAAGAGGCTCTGTGGAATGTCTGTCTATATTTTGTGACTGACATTAGGTTCTGTTTCCCCCTGTTAGCACAGGGAGGCACGTGTATAACGTCACATTTTTTGGACTGTCATGGAGTCCCTTACCAAGAAATCTACAGTCCAGCAGCATTAAACAACTGAAACAACTCATCCACAGGCTTGTGTAGGAAACACAGAGAGACACTTTTCATGTCACGTTACAATCTGCTCAAATATGACCCAAAAGAAAGTGATTAATACATGCAAGTTGCTGAATAAAAACACTGAATACAAATTATACTAATTATTTATTGAAATTCAACAGAAGTTGCACAAACAAATAAATAAAGTTACATCTTATAAAAACACAACACAAACCCGACATGTAACAAGAGATTGTGAAAGACCTGCACTCATATATACAGTAACCCTGAGTGTGTTTGCTTTGAACCTCATGCTTCAGTTCATGGTTTAGTACATGTCGTGGCACTTCAAATCCAGTAGATGGAGCAACACCATCTTGTAAAAGAGGCACATCATGTTTGCGGCAAAGTTTTTAATCAAGCTCAGGTGTAAACTGTCACCTGTTGGGTGAGAATTGTCCATACGACACATGAGAGGATTCCCCTGAAACATCTTCACACCTTCCTCTTCCCCTGAAACGTCTCGGCCAGCTGTCTTCAGCACTGCAACAGAGAGAAATGTTAGTAGACTCTTAAAATAAATTCAGGAAAGAATGGGTATAACAAACACCGCATCATGACGACAATACCTTTAGTTTCTATTCATCGTGACAATGTTGTTTTTGAGGGCGAGATCTGACGAAGCAAACTCAGCTGAGTTTTGAGACATCGCCTCGTGCGGCATCTGAAAGAGTTCACGAGAGAGAGTGAGGTGAAGTGCAGCCATCAAGGGAAATGTTATATTCTGTCCGGGTCTATGGGTGACACAGAGGACTGACCAGGACTGGGGGAGCAATGAAGAGGTAATTAAAGGGGTAGTGCAGCAGGTTGAGGCAGGTGGACGAGTAGAGATCTGCATAACGCATCAGCTGGCTGGCGAACAGCGTCTGTCTGGAGCCGCTGCGCAGGAGGCTCCCCATCTGGCCATAGGACATGTCCATTCTGTAGGTCAGCACCTGCCAACACAAACAACAACCACATCAGCGAAAAAACCTGGACGGAGTGTGATAGAACAAGAAAAACACCTGAAACACAAGCTGAGCAGACGTCGTGTTCGTGGTTTCTGTTGCATTCTAAAAAGTTTTTTTTATTATTATTCTGGTCTTGAAAGAATCCTGCACACTGTCCATCACTTCAACTCACACCACAGTAATAACAACACGTTATAGACTTTGTTATGGCAGTGAAGATGTGTGTTGTGTGTTTCCAGCATCAAGGTTCTTTAAAAATCCTAAATATAGTTAAAATGGCAACTTCTTTAGCGGTACAGTGCATTCATTTCCTATACTACCTTTGTATTGTGTGGTAAAGTAAAGTTGTGTTTTGATTTGTGGTGCTCACATTCATTCTCATCTGAATGGTGCTGATGTCGGGACACTCTTTACTGCCGCTGTCCATGTGCCTTCAGAAGACAAACACGATCACGATTACCCACTATAAACTGGTTGTATATAAACTTCATGAACATTTGGTAAGTGTTGAGTATGTCAACTCACTTGTACAGGTCAGCTAAGAAGATGTCGAGATGTTTAAGCTCCTCAAATAAATCTGCAAAAAAACAAGAAAATCATGAAGACTTTGAAATTATGAAACAATCATTTAAATTTTACAACAAAGATCCGATGTTGTCCACTTCTTCTTACTTTTCTTATCCTCCCACACCTGCAGCTCCTTGGTGAGCTCCGGCACGACCAGAAAAGTCTTCCAGCCCTGACGTTTCTTCGATTTGAGGATGTCACCAAAGATGTGATCGCCAACGTAGAGGATGTCCATACCTTTGACTTTCAGAAGGTCGCAGACGATGTCTGAAGATCCTGCAACAGGACATTTATTCAAAATATTACAGAAGCTAACATGGAAGAGGGATTAGATAATAACAATAGAGAAATGCATCCAGATCACAAGCACACATAGAAACGCAATGAGTAATGTGTAACGCAATGAGTATGGAAGCAAAGGCAGGTCGTCATCATTATTTTGAGCCTCTAATGGTGAAATTT
Source organism: Sparus aurata (assembly GCF_900880675.1). Taxonomy (NCBI): domain Eukaryota; kingdom Metazoa; phylum Chordata; class Actinopteri; order Spariformes; family Sparidae; genus Sparus; species Sparus aurata. The sequence continues at coordinate 14,753,410 of NC_044198.1, forward strand.
AACTACTGCTGAAAAGCCGAGTTAATGTTGAACCTGTGAATTTATAGCACTGAAATATCTGACTTTTTTAAACCATCATCTTCTATGTAGTTTGTGATCATTTATTTAAAATGTTGCACTGAAAACATAAAAGTATTTTTTATCTTGTAGTTTACAAATGACAAACCAAAAATTTAAATGTAAAATTAAAAGAAGAAAACCCGTAATTTGTTTCTCTCAATCACTTGGTCATTTTTTGGATCAAAAATTCCAGTCGAGCAAAAAAGCTCGATTTAAAATTGTAAGTTCAAATCAGACATAAAAATTCAACAATTTAAACGGCAGGTCCTTCCTTCCTGCTGCCGTCAGACTCTACAATCAGCACTGCTCCCAGTAGCATACACAACTAATTTCTCATTTTTAGTTTGCACTATCTGGTCAATTTTTATAAATACCCATATTTATTATTATCTGTAAATTCACTGCCACACTGGTAATCTCACACGTTATTTTTGTACAATATTATGTTCATATGTATATAGGAGTTTATTCTATTATATTCTGTTTCTTACCTTTAATTATATTGTTAATTTTTTACTATTGTCGTTGTGTTTTTTTAAATACTACTGTCCTTTGGCTGCTGTGGCAAACACATTTCCCGGTTTGTGGGATAATAAGGGAATACTGATACTGATTCTGAGCATGTCAACATACCCGAAGGTCAAAATAGATTAAATAACTACACTTTTTTTATTGGTAGTAAAAAAAGTGCCGTTCCTCGTTCTGTTCTAAGTCATTAGTTCTGTAAATACTACGTGACAATACTGAAAAACACAACAATGAATGAATGAATGTTACCTCCGGAGTAAACAGTTCCATGTGCGAGGTCTCCTGTGTACGTCCCGATCCGGAGCTTTCCCGTGTCCTGTGACCAAAACACATGAAACATATCACTGAAACCGCCGCGGATCAACGTGAACACGTGAGTCTTCATCATGTCAGACTTGGTCGTACCGTGTCCACCTGTCTGAGCACAGTCCCCTCTGCAAAGAACAGCGGCTTTCTGGTGTCCACGACGACCAGGTCAAAGAAGGAGCGCCAGGACTTTTTGGGCTTTCCGGTCTGGAACATAGAGAAATGTTAAATTCATGTGATTCAATTAAAGGGATGGAATATTGAATATTTAAACCATAAACCCTGTCTTACCTTAATATTACTTTCAAGCAGGTATTTCATAATGGCCTGGATGAAGGGGGAGAAAAAACAATTTCACATAATTTGTTGTTAAGAGTGTTCAATTATGGTTCTCCACCTGTTCAGAAGCTCACCTCAGTGTAGTTATAGTCGCTGTTGGTGGCGAGGAAGACCTTTGCCACCTCTTTAATCCGGTTCAAGAGAACAGTGAGATTTGGCTGTAGAGGACATTTGTTTAATATTTCACTTGTTTTGTCTGAAAGCTAAAAGACATTTCGGTGCATCATCTTGCCAGTTTACTCACATCTTTGACGACATATTTGTCCAAATTCTTGATGGTTCGTTCTTTTAGGGTTCCCTGTGCAGCACACAGGAGAACAGTTACCACACAACAGAAAAACATATGATGATAATTTGATTCTACATCTTTTAATGTGTTAATTCACCGTATCGTGAATGAAGTCCATTGCGTCTCGAACATCCTGGAACATGCTTCTGTAGGACATGAACAAGTCGCCGTGCTGGTAACCTGTCGGGAGGCTGGAAGAAAGAGTGATGAGGTTTACCTGACAGTTAATTCAATGTGCGATTCTAATAATTCAGAGCTGAGAGGAAAAAAGTAGTGAGGTAGGGAACGATTTAACAAATGGGAGGAGCGCAAACTCACTTTGTGTATCTGGTGCATCTGGTGAAGAAGTCCACAAGGCAGGTGTAGAGATACGTCTCTGCAGGGTGCACGGAAACAGGTCAGCCAACACTTTTAAGTTATATTCATCTAACTTTGAAATCTAAAAGACACCTGTAATGCTTTCTCAGTTTACTTCAATTCTTCTGTGTTTAACATATGATCGTGTGCATATAGAAGATATTTTGTTGCGCCAACAGAAGTTCCTCTCTCCCACAGAAAACACTGCTCCTTAAACACATCGTCAGTAGTCCTGCCTGCACATTGATTCATCTTTTGTTGGCTCATGCGTTTGTGAGCTGACCAATCAGAGCAAACTGGGTATTCAGGAGGGGGGGGGCTTAAAAAGACAAAACCTATCCTAGTAGTAACCAAACATAAAATTATGTTACCACTTTTCCACCAAAATTAGTCAGCCGACACAGATTTTTTAAACACGGGTACATCCGCTAAAAAATGTGTATTGACCCCATTTCCACTACCCGCAGGTAAGGCAGCCCGTCTGTGAATTTAATCTGTGTAATTTAAGTGTTACGTTGTACATCACTGATGCCACGTAACCAGTGTTGTGCCTGAACGCGTTCAATGAACGATCGTTCATGAACTCCTTCATATTTTGGGCGAACGTGAAGTGAACGTACTATATTTCTGCCTGATGAACGTTATTGTGAATGCGTTCATTCTGACATTTGTGAACGGCGCGTTCTCACAGTTTAACTTCGTTCAAGACAGTGCCAGATTTCCACCAAGCCTTCCAGGCGAAAACCGGCTAAAACACATCGTGAACAGGTAGCAAAAAAACACCCAATCTGGCTGTTGTGTATTAAAAGGACGCTGGACGAGAGTTTTGTGCACGCAACTCGCTTTACTTTCGGTCAAAAAGAAACTTAACTAGATCAGACAGAAACAGCTGCATACCAAACATGCAGTGAGGCATTACCAAACGAACACAGATTAATTCGTCCTGGACGGACATAACACTGGCAATACCAGCCACCACAGAGTCGCACCGCGCATGCGTCATCAACATGTGAGGTATGGAGGCAAAAACAAATGAAGGCAGCAGCAATACCTCAGACTGTGCCTCCACCATTAATACGCCATCTATGATTAATGATGATATGTATGATTACTTAAAACTATTTTATGAAAAGGTCAGTCATGATCCAGGTGGGAAAAATCTGACCTTTTTGTGTAAACTTTGCCTGCCAGGTTTCAAGAAGTAACTCCATACATCAACAACGTCAACAGCAAACCTGAAATGGCACATTGTACTAAAGCACCCGGCGAGCCTGCCAAGGTCTGTGCGAGTGAATGAAAAATCAAAAGACGCGGCAACAGCGAGCCAAAACAGATCCTCTACCACCCAAATCACATTAACGGTGTACAGTAGCGGCTCCGTTGTCTTCATCTCCCAGCAGCAGCTGGACCACCTTCTTTGCAGTATATTGTGGGAGAGCTGCAGTTTCAGTGTTAAAACTGATAGAATAATTGCTGTCTGTGGTTCTAAATGGGCTGTGGCAATAAATTAGAAAAATAATAGCTTGCAGCAACATATTTAAAAAAAAAAAGAACTATGAACTAGTTCATTTTTGGAACTGTGAACTTGGTTCAAAATTTTGAATTATGAACTATGAACTGAACTAGTTCATTTTAACATTTGTGAACTGAACTTTGAACTAGTTCATGTAGAAAGTGAACTTTCCCAACACTGCACGTTTCACGTCAGGTCTAGAAGAGCTGCACATTAAACTGGAAGTTAGCAGACTCTTGACGGAGTGTAGCACATTAAACTGGTTCACCCGGGTCTTATATTTAGATCAAAGCCAAGCCAAGCAAAGGTGATAAAAACCTGTGTCTACTGCAGAGTCTATTGACCCAGGTGTAAATGCCCATTGCACACAAAAGCCCAATCTTAGTGGGTTTAAGTGGGATTTTTGACTAGCGGAAAAGGGGTATTAGTCTCCTTAAATGTTTAATGACTTTACAGGTAAATTTAATACCTGAAAGATTGAAGAGAGTGTTAAGAATGTAGTAACGGTCGGTGTTGCCTCTTTGGATGAACTTGTTGGGGTAGTATGCTTGAATGTCTTCCCTGTGGAGCACAAACACAACAGAGGTCAGTGTTACAGATGTACGAACACAAGCTGACTGACTGCAAATAAGAAGTAAACCAAACTACAAATGAGATCACACTGAGCCACCTGACCTCAGCTGACCTCATGTTGTCGTTATAACTAAGTAGCATTGAAACACAAACACAAGAATTTAACAAAACTTTTTTTTACAGTCAGTCACAGCAGAAAGAAAACAGGACAGAAAAATATGTTCTAAATCTAAACTTTAGATTCAAACATTCTCCACTCAGTATATTTCATTAAACATATTATTTAGAAAATAAAATCTAATGAGAATACTGGTGAAGATCTTCAAACAGAGCAACTGTTTACATCTGGAAAGGCTGCCAGTCAATTTTTGTACTGTATCTGTCTCTGATTTGTGTCTTATTTATTTCCTGTCCCTGTCGGACCTACCTGCGCTCTAAAGCTCACAGGTGCATTTCAACATTTTTGGTGTTTGACCTTACCCTTTGAGGAAGCTGAAGCCGTGACTGCAGATTAAAATATTCCCATTTGAATCCACCTTCAGGAGGTTTCCGTATGTGGTGTCGATCACTAAACCGCTGAAGGGGGCAGAAAGAAAACAAAGCTGTCAATGCAAAATATGTATACTTAAGAATATTTTGTAATTGACTGATTGATCTATAAAATGCCAGTTCTGAACTGGACATTTATTGGGAATTACTTATTAACATGTGCAGAATGTTAAAAGGCGCAATATACCAAAGTGTTGTGTTGCAGATATTCACTGATATTAGCAGCTAACGAGCTAGCCCTGGCCCGCTCTATTTCACTCTGAGCTCCAACTTCAGACTGCTAGTTTCATGGCTAACTGAGCTAGCCAGCTCGTGGTAGCTACAGCTCTGCTCATATGCTGCCCCCTAATTGTTCTAAGTATGAATTTGAGAGTTGGCCATTTCTAACCCCTTTAAAACTTCCTTCAATCAGAAAGAACAAGACAGCAAAGAAACCTCAACAGGCCGAGACAGACCAGAGTTTCTCAGGTCTGCAGTGTGTTTGGATCTGAATCACCAGGGTGTGACGTTCCCCACCTCTCATAAACGTTCATAAAAGCGTGCTGTCACACTCTGACTGGCTGGGAGGGGAATGTCCCAAGCCGCTTGGAGTTACTAATTAAGGAGCCAGTCTCCACACCCTGTGCAGCATGCGACTTGAATCAACTGCAATCAATCTCAGTTTTGACACTCAGCTGACAAGACAGCACGTGCCAATTATTGAGACCGCTACTAACAATTAATCATCAACATAGCTGGTAATATTCTCATGTGACTTACTGTTACATTTAACAATCATTTCAGCTTTGGTTTATTTTCAGCTTACTTTATACATATTTGTACCGACGTACATAAACATTTTTTTTTTAAGTTGAATGAGTTTGCCTATGGGTCCCCTTCTGCAAGTAGGATTTATTGGGACTTAATTGGTGACTTTGCAGATTGCTAACCAACTGGACACCCCTCATCTCACCCTTCCCTTACGGAGGCCACTAAACTGTGGAGGTCCCTTTTCTAGTGCCAGTGTTTCTTTGTTCATTCTGGGCTACTGTAGAAACATGCCAGACTCACTGGAAGAGGACCGGCTCCCTCTGTAGATATAAAATGCTCATTCTAAGGTAACAAAAACACCACAGTTCTTAGTTTCAGGTGATTACATGATAATGATGACATAAATATAAATATTATTTTACATTTCTGTCCATAATAATCCTGCACACTGGACCTTTAACTTACCATTCAATTCAGCAATTATTTTTTTTATTTCAAGTTTATTTTCAGCTTATTTAATATGAATGTGTGCCTTTATGTTCAAATTTTCAAAAATTCTGGACCATTTTTTTTGGCCGTTGTTTTTATTTTGATATTATCGTTTGTTAAATATGAAAACAAGATCGTTAATTTCAAGGCGTTTATCCAAAATGTTTTAAGGAAAATAAAAAGTTGTCTTTGGGTAAAACTCAGTGGGTTACTGAGTACGTCATTGGCACATTACAATAACTTACTGGATCTGAATCCAGTAAGTTATTGTATAAGAAAATTCAATATAAAATGGCACTAAACCTTTCACTTGAATTTCCCTTGTTACTGTGTCTGAATCCTTAGTTACAGTGGGTGAATGTGAACTAACCGTGTGGGGAAGCTGGGGTCGTAAGTGTAGCGCAGTAGCTCGTGAGGGTATCCAACAGACACCATCCTGTCTCTTATCAGCTCAAAGCCCAGGCTCTCGTAGTCAGGAGACTTGTACACTACAGACAAACACACACACACCCAAACACACCCATAGTAAAACAATAAAAATAATGAATGGTAATTCTTGTGTCACAAGTTCAAGCTGCAACATAGTTCAGACTCATAACGTTCCCCGGTTATGCGTTTCATACACACACACAACGCTTTTGTGGTGACATACTCGCCATTGTGTAGTCCATGTCGAAGCCATAGCACTTGATGTTCTCCAGCGTCAGACTCCTATTGACGAACACTCTGTGATCAAACACAACAACAAAGCTGAAGTCTGCACACACATGACCAGGGACACACACTGACAGAACACAAGACCTCACACATGCTGCTGCAGATGTCTGTGGTGGATTTGACTGAGCCAGGTCTTTTAAGGTGAAGTACACCACAGGAGACACCATCAGCTGTTTGCTTATCAGCTGTTTATGTTTTTTAAAGATGCAATACTGAGAATTGGGGCCAGCATATCTACAGAGTAACTGTTAACTGCTGCTTACAGTATTCCCTTTTGTCCATCCACGACTTTAGCTACTGTTAGTTTGTCAGCTCAGTTAGCCGTTCAGTTAGAGGGACTACCAGGGGAGTGTTGATGTTTACACAGCTAGTGCAGGAACTTTGGACCACTTGAAGAAAGAGTTTTCTTTGGCCTGGGGCTACACAAAACCTTGACTTTATTTCTTTTTTTTTTCTTTAATTAAGGAACTTCATCTACTTTTACCTCATTTTATTTTTATCTTCACCTCCGCTGTGAGTCTCTACAGCGGACGTAGATCTGGGTGGAGGGTAGAGATGTTATCATTACCTTCAACTATCTCCACCACTGTTTCAAATGACTGCCAACAAAATAAACAGACCATAACAAAATAAGGATCTGTTATGTATTTTTAAAATAACTGCAAGTCGTCATAGTTCCCTGTGTAGCTTTTGCTTGTCTTTATCAGTGACACCCTGACAGAGCAGGAGAGGCCTGTCTGCAGCACCTCCAGTGTGGACGGGCCAGGCTCAGCCCTCGCTGGCAGATCATATTTATGGGGTTGCACTGTAAATAATTTACCTGTGAGCTCTTGTTTTGAAAGGGTGGTGCAGGTGACAAACAGGGTGTTTCTCCTGAGATCAATTCAGGGAAATACTTCTCTAGTATCTGGCTGATTATAATATTTACTGACAGGGTGCAGAGGCAGGTGAGGATTTGTGGGGGGGGGGGGGGGGGGGGAAGTGGATATTATGGAGAATTATTTTAAGGTACTGTAGCCCAGTTATTAACACAAAACAATGAACTTCTCCTGACCTGGTGTTGATTAGATTAACTGGGGATAAACAACAAAACTTGACAAATTCTTATCTTAGTGTCACAAAAGCCTGCGTGTTGCTGGTGCTCACTTCATACGACATGATGTAAATTAAATCATACCAAACCAGATGTACTCACTTTTGGTCAAAGCCTCTGCGCACCTTGGGCTCAGGAGTGGAGGTGACGCTCACATCTGATGTGTCCATCTGGTCCATCGCGCCTGCTGAAGTCACCCCACCACTTGTGTTTTTGTTGTGGCGTTATTCCTTGAGGGCGCCCAAGTCACCAGGACCGTGTAGGCGTGGAGCGTGGACGACCTCTTTCCCTGCGTATTTGTGCCTGTTAATGAGGTAAACGGCCCCAGGACACACGCTCCTCCTCCGCGTGTGTCTGCGTCGTCCTGCGCGACATTTGGCTCTGAGCGGGCAGATTGTGTTATCAGAGGCGCACACATGGGCCGGGGCTGCACGCCTGCGTAATTGGTAGGAGTTTCCCCCGATGGCTGTCAGTCCAGCTGTGACCGAGATGTTCTTCATTCTCAAAACATTCAAAACATCTCAGATGGTTGAATGAGTCACGTGCGTTCGAGAAGCAAGTAGGGGGGAGCAGGGACAGGTGTGACACACACAAAGAAAAAAAACATAGGAGGAGCCAATTTGATATATGTATAAACTTCAACTGTAATGATGTATTTAAGTGGTTTTATAAGAGATATACAGATTGCAACATTGATTTTTACACAGTGGCTCCATCCAGGTATGATTTTAAAAGATGCCATGGATATAATTTATCATTCAACATTATTGTAACAATTATTTCCTTTTTTTTCTTTAACTAATGGTTTCCTTTGTTCACATTACATGACAGAAGATGGGAAACCAACTACTTACAGTCTGTCCGCCTTCTCTTTCTGAAATTTGGCATCCTGCAAACAAACACGTTTCCACCGACATAACATTTCACATTTGATTTGCACATTTGACCTTTAATTTGCACATTAATAGCCATACATATTTTATTTTAGCACTCTATTTGACAGGGAAAGTGCATATTAACAATGTTTCTGAAAATATGCCAGAGTTAGTCAGAAATTCTACTTTTCAATATCTGCAACTCTATGCTACCTAGCTAGCTAAAGGTGTACAAAAAACTTTATTGGCTAGCTAATCTGGTTTATGTGTGAGATAATTTTTTTAAATATAAATTAAACTTAGTTTAGAGACGGTTGTAACCAGGCATCACAAATCTGAACTAGCTTAACAGCTCGTGTGCCTTGTGAGCCATATTATTAGCTTTCAAAACAGTGATTCTAGTCACACTTTCTTGAAATTTGAGCTCAGAAAAGTCTCCAAAAAAGTACATTTGATCAAACAAGTAATTTCTTACCTCAAACCACACGTTTGTTGGTAACTTTCTCTGTAAGTTTCAAACATGGCTTCTTCTTTGTCAGTAGGCAGACGATCTCACTGAGCAGGTGCAGTGCCAGTGAAATCACTGAATCTTGTTCCTTATTGGAGAGATTCAAGGTGTTGCAACCCTCAGGTGTTATAACTCTACCTGGTCTCCCCTTGTAATGTCCTGCAACATGCACTGACTGTAAAAGTAGGCGACTAACCTAAAATTAAATCATATTTTCTTGTGAAAAACATCTGCAGTGTGGAAACATTTGGAGCAGAAACCAAAAGTCTCTGAAGACAAGCAACAAAAACATGCAGATTTTGTGGTCTCCCTGAAGAGAGTAAGGTTTGCTGTGTGATTTAGGTGAGATTGAAGACTATTTTATGTTTTGATGCTCATTATAAGGGGATTTTAAGGCTTCACGTTTTATTACATACAATACTGTTCAAGCAAAAACATGCCTGTCTGTGTGAAATGATTAAATAAGTGAAGCAGCTGACACAAGGTGAACTGAGGAGGTACGTCTGCAAAAGAAAAAATAAATCTGCTCCCGTGAGCGCAGTCATCCTACTGCAAACACCTGGAAACACAGCAGCTGTCTGATAAATCTCATCATCTTCCTTTAAAGGAGAACTTTGAAATATCCGTCTGCACCTAAAATGTTTTATTCAGCAGGACGTTGCTTCACATTGACCGAAGTAGCTTCCTGTTTGCTTCCCTCTCTTTAAAAAGTCTCTTCCCTCATGTTTAGTTGTGTGACATGGCCACAGAGCTACAAGGGCCCAAGGACATACTGAAGAGGAAACAATAAGATTATCTTAACAAACAATCTGACTTTGAGTTGAACTTGAGCTGTCAATAACGACCTGCAAGAGAAACAAAAGTGTTGTGCAACAGCTGGATGATTGATTAGAACACGTGATCGGCCTGATGACTGATGACATGTCCCCTTTCTGATGACTGATAGTAAGATGACCTTCGTGATCTTAGTCTCGTTTGTTTGGGTTTTGATGACTTCCTGCTTCGTGTTTATTTCCCTTTGTGGTTCTCCTGGTTTCTTGCAAGACCTGCCCAACTCTGTCCGTAGTCGGCTCGTGTCTGTTGTTTACAATATAACACATATACAACACATGTTTGGTGTTTTATCTATATCAGTGTGTCACGTTTTATAATACATTGTGTAAAATATAAATACAGCAACAATAGCTGTCAAATAGTGCAGTGAGGTAAAAGTCTAACATTTTTCTCTGAAATATGGTGGAGCACAACTGCTTTTACAGTCTTTGATGAACACACATTTTTTTTATCCCTTAACCTTACCCTGAACTTAATCTATACTTAAACATAACCTAACTCTAAACTTCACTTAATCTTAACCTGAACTCAAAAACCTAACCCTGACCCAAATCTTATCCCCAGTCCCCTCAATATGACAGTGTAAACAATTTGTGTCCCCTACAACATGTCTGACCGTGAGGCCATTTGTACTGCATGCAGCATGACATTTAAATAACTGGACACTGGGTGTGCTGATGCCTATCTGTTCAGCCAGCAGTTATACCCCCCCGATAACCTCATCGGACCACCCTCTGTTTTAAGCTACAGGTTCATCTTTGAACACAGCTGTGTTTTTCGACTGGAGCCGCAATCACTCACCTTTTACCACGAAAAAACACAACACACAGACACAAAATAACACAAAACAGGAGACACTGAATTCATATTTATTTTAAAAACGGTGCATTTCTAAAGCCATACTTAAAGTGGCTCTATGTTACAATTTGTAACGATTCACATGTAACAACCAGTTTTTTAATAGCCATATATGAGCACATTGTAATGAAAATGAGAGCGTCCTCGTCTCTCTCGGTTGTCTATACAAGCCTGTGAACAATTTCTTTAAGTTGTGCTGCTGGACTGTGGATTTCTTTTTAACGGACTCGGGTCGTCTGTTCTGTGAAGCTGCACATTGTGTTGCTCAGGCCTCCACACTGTGCATTAATTCCTGATGATGGACACCTCTTTCACATAAATGACTACATTAGTTAAGATAAACACCATCAGTTAATTATTTTAAGGCACATAAGTAACCTGTTAATAGTTAGATAATCCTTATTACCTCAGTAACATTTAAGCAGTTTTAATCTCCTCAGTGTAACAAAAAATGAATTCTTCAGAACTAAATGACTTTGGTGAGTATAATCAAAATTTAGTCTCGTTTGTTTGGGTTTTGTTGACTTCGTGCTTCGTGTTTATTTCCCTTTGTGGTTCTCCTGGTTTGGAGTGCATCTTTCGAAACTCTGCAGCAATCTCCAGCGCTGTCCGATTCTTGGTCTCGGGGACATTGAACCACACATACAGCCCACAGACGACGCAGAAGCACAGGAATATAAGAAAACAAAAGTAATCCAGTTTCTCCTGGGAAGGAAACATTTGAGAGGACATGTGTTCATCAGTGTGAGTTTATTTACGTTTATTTAATCTGATTTCACTCATGTCTACTGACCTTGAGTGAAAAATAGGCCAAATTTGACCAAGATTGTAATGTGCTTACCACTAAGATAGGGAAGACCATCCCCAGCACAAACAGGCCTGCCCAGTTGATAGTGCAGGCGATGGTGTATCCAGCAGATTTAAACGACTGAGTAAATATCTCCCCCGGAAGAGGAGCTGTCGCTCCAGCTGAGTGTCACAAACAAAGGAGGAATTTTATGCACAACATTAAAACGGTATAATTTTCAAACTGAAGAGACAATACCGAATATTTAAATTCTCGAAAAATTGGCCAAAATCGGGATTATTAAAGGTACCTGGTCCACCGGCGAAAAAAAAGATGAAGATGAAAATGAGGACCATGCTGCAGTATGGCATCCAGGAGATGTGGGTCTAAGAAGAAAAAAGAGGTTTGTGAGTTATTTGAGTTGCTGTCAGTTATCATTTGGCATTCAAATATGCTGCAAACAGTGGCCGGTCTTATGGTGACTCACTTGCAGGTACAGAGTGATGGTGAGGAGGATCAGTGTTGCAGACATTCCTGCGTATCCTCTGAACAACAGGACCTTCTTGCCTGTATTCTCAATGGTCATAAACTGCAACATCAGAGCACATTTTAACAATTAACCACAAGGGGGAGCTCTATCTATACATTTTGACTGAGAGCAAAAGAAAGGTGTTCTGTTTTTTTTTTCATTATTGTTTTCCTAAATGACAAAAAGTAGAGGTAGAAAACCAAGCATCTATGTTAGGATGTGTAAAGGATATTTATTATAATTCATGGTTAAAAGACCATAAAATAGATATCAAGCATGATGGAACTTACACAGCCTATAGAAGTGACTAACTCACACAGCCCCGTTCCCAAGGCAGCGTAACGTAACTGGTGTTCTTGGATTCCTGCGGCACCGAACACCTCAAAAGAATAAAAGTACACCTGGAGTGAAGAACGAGAATAGGAACCAAATTATATGTTTATTTGTGAAGCTCCCAAGTTTGAAATGGCCACATTACGTTAACATTTACCAAAGTCTTCAGCGCTGCAGTGCAGTGGTATTAATGTGTGACAAAGAATTTGTTATTTCACAGTAGATATTCTCATTTTTATTGTTTAACTATTTAAATGACAGGTGTACTTTGATCGGAAAAGAGGGGCTTTTGGGAAAATGAAGTTGAGCTAAATTCACAACTATTGTTTGATTGCTATCAAGGGTCACTGATCAAAACCCAACAAATCCTCTTCTAAAAATGTCCAACATCCAAAATGTAAAAGGGGGAAAAAAAAATGCTGATGGAGACAGAAAGGCTGATTTTGTTTGAGGGTAAAGTCACATCTTAAAGAGGCGCTATATCATAACTGCCACATTGTTCCTGTTACTGTATGCATATAAAAAGAGCAGCCACTATTTCTGTCCAAGACATTTTGGGTAATGGACTTGCTCAACTTCTGGTGCAGAAGAAGGTGAGAAGATTGCCCTGCTGGAAAAAAACAGCATAAACTAGCACCAAAACACAACATATGCTGGTCACCAGCAAGACCAGCATATGTTGTGTTTTGGTGCTGGTCTATGCTGTTTTTTCCGGCAGGGTGACACCACTCCAATGTTTGCACAGTACAAAGAACGTACAGCCCATTAGCTTAGCGTAGGGCTGTAGCTTTGGGAAAACAGTGGGGCTTAACACTTTGAATGCATGTTATTTATATTTAGTTTTGAGCTAATTAGTGAGCTTCAGATATGCTGGCAGACTTTGTCAGGTTTTTCTTATCTTTCAGTACAAACACGCTAGCTGATTTCCTATTTTCCAGTGTTTGTGCTAAGCTAACCTGCTAACCTGGTTTCAGCCTCATATTTAAGCGATGGACACGTAAGTTGTCTCTCTTGTCATCTGTTTCTCCACCACAAAACATATAAGCGTATTTCCCAAAATGCCGTCGTCAAGTCTTTTTTACTAACATTTGTAGCCTCAACATGGTCATGTTCAGTCCTATTTGCATATGATCTCTCACAGTTGTCCACCAGGTCTGTCCAGATTACACTGCTAATACATTAACACATTAGCCTCAACACATTAACGATCAATAGGCCTATGTTTGACACACGCAGGCCTTATACTTACTCTGCACCCTTTTTACCTAAAAAGAGGTCTGATTATGCAAAGGGAAAGTGCAGTTAACATTTAGTGTAAGGTGTATTTCATGTAACTCACAGCGTTGATGCCACAGAGCTGCAGTGGGGTAAAGGTAAAAATGATTGTGATGAGCTGCCAGCGCACACTTTGGTCCCGAATCAGCTCCATCACTGAGTGGCTGCGAACGTTCTGCAAGGCAGCCTTCTCCTGCAGCATCTCCTCCACCTCCATGCTGTGGTCCTTGTTGCCCCACAGCCTACTCAATGCTAGGACAGTATAACAAAACAGCTGATTAAGGGAGCAATTACGCTGCAGTCCGTACCCATGCACAGAAAAGCCTTGTCGCACCTTTCTCGCAGGCCTGGTGGTCCCCTTTGTCCAGCAGCAGGAACCTGGGAGACTCTGGAAGGAAGGGCAGGGTGGAGAGCTGGAGCAACGCAGCAAAACCGTTGAAACCAAGCAGCCAGGGCCACCTCTCCTCTGTGCCGAGCAACTCACTGTAAGAGCAACGTCATATTCAACATCATGCAACAACACGCACAGCTACTAATAAACTTCTTGTTTATCGGTACTGATGTTGTAAGGGTCTGTTTTTTTCCAGTTTTGGTCAAGGAATTTGTCTTGGTTCACATTGTTCTTCCTGTACTTCACAGAAACCGACATACAGTTAGAAACAACAAAAACAAGGTAGAGAATGCTAAAGAAAGAATAGGAATTCTGACTGTTCATGACTATACGGTACAATAGCATGTGGAGAAAGTATTTGTCTGTACTGTATAATAAAAATACCATAAATCACCAGGGTCTGTACACATGAACACTTGAGAACATTGTTTGTGTACACAGAGTTTATTAAAAAAGAAGGATTTTGGACAGCTCACATTAGCTGCTGCATCTCCGACACGCCGCCGTCATGGCAGACAAAAATGTCGATCCCCAAGTGCGACCTAACAGGAAGGCTTCAGGAGCGGTCCACCATTACTCTCCTGCCTGTTAGGTCGCACTCAGGGATCGACACTTTTTGTCTGCCAAGACGGCGGTGTGCCGGAGATGCTACTGCTAACGTGAGTTGTCCAAAAACCTTCTTTTTAGTAAACTCTGTGTACACAAATAATGTTCTCAATGCTCGTGTTCATGTGAGACCCTGGTGATACTACGAGCAAAGTTTCATGTTGTGTTGAGCCTTCTTAGTGTTTTAAAAATAGCGATGTTGATGCTAGCATAGAAGTGCCCCCGCACTCCATTGAAAATTAGCTTGCCCGAAAACAAAACTACAGTAGTGGCTCTTGCGTCGCAATTATGCTTTAACACAAAGGTTTGACTGATATTCAGTCACCAATTAAGCCTTGGTTGCTTTCTGGGGAGAGTTTCACTTTAAGTTTTGGTTCATGACATATAGAGACAAAGTATTGGGATTTTCAATTATTTTCCAATTTGGAAAAGATCAACTTTGGTCTGAGGATGGCACGTGATGTAAGTTAAGATTTCGTACTTAGTGCACCCCCTACAGAGAGGACACCATGGTACAGTTCTGTCCACATGTCAGCTGTAATTTAAACCCGACCATCACCTGACCCCTCAATTTGACTCTGCACAGTATCCATGACGCCGGCCACCTCACCTGATCCCCAGCAGCTGACCAGAGAACTTCCCAAAGGACATGCAAGAAGCGATAGTCACGCCCACCATCAAACGCAGCCTCTTGGGGGTGCATTCAATGATGTATATGGGGTGAACTGAGAGACTGACTCCTAAAGGCGCACAGAAGGGAATCATACATTTTGAGAGGCATCAATAATGATCAATAACTGGTGTGACAAATGGGAGAGAGCTATAGAAATATACTTGTGACAAGTACAAATAGAAATTGATTGTCTGCAGGGTTAAATGGGGAGCGAAGAGTGATGGAGCAGCCATCAATGAAGTAATTCAAGAAAAAGAGATATGTAATGGGCTTCCCTATACAGTAGGTTCACCTGAATTGATGCCATAGAGAAATCGTCCCGCCATGATCATCTCAAAGGACATTGCTGTTTGGCTGAAGAGCATCAACACAGCTCCAATGATAGCCAGCAAATTGTTTAACAAAAGGCATGGCTTCCTGCAGGGGAGAGAGGAGACAGAGACTTCTGTGTCGGAGCCCGGGGCCATCATTAACACAAAAACAACAGGAAACAAAAGATAAAAGTTTAATTCTGTGTGTCTTTGTAGGTGTTTGGTATTTTAATTGAAGTTTCTGTTTACCTCCCAAATGTTGTAATCAGGGGACCAGCCACCAGCGTCCCCAGCAACCCCCCGAGGCAGAAAATGGACACAGTGAAGGACCAGATGAGAGAAACCTGCGACTTGTCCAGGGACACGCCGTATCTGTGCAGACATGTTTTGTTCACCAGCTCCTTTATAAACTGCAATTATCACATGCTCAGTTAGTCTTGTAATGTAGGTGTCATCAGGTATATGGTGTCTTTATATCTGACGTGGAAAGTGTTTCAACATTTTACAAAAATCAATTCGTCTACAGCAACGCAACACTAGTTCTACTTACATCAGACGGGGAAGTCATCACAGATACACAGAATCCATATTGAAATGTCCCACCAATGCCAGTGACAAAAATGGCCACAATTACAAGAGGGCATTCTAGCTGCAGAAATAAAGCATGCGAACAGTTTGAATGACAGTTTTTCCACATATGATGACAGATCATCAAATTCTACTTTTCCGCCAACACATTCCCCAAAGCTTCCATCTGTCTGCGTCTACGTTGAATTATTTATGATGCTTCTGCAAGCTGCAGCCGTCTCTCAGAGCGTCTAATTAAATGTAGCATTAAGGATGATTTTCATCTAATAAAACTTGCTCCGGACCTTCACCCTAAATTAAAGAAAAATGTGAGGTAGATGCACAAAACAATTTGAAATTTGAAATTACTTACCAGGAGTGTTAAGAACTGTGGCATAGCTGGAGTCTGGTCCTTGTCATGTCTGCAGTTGTTTGTAATCATTCACACATTCAACTGTTGTGGCAGACATCTCAGTGGAATCATTAACTTTCCAGGCAGGCCAAAGAGAAACAACCCCCGTACTGGGTAGCTGTAGGTGTGTGTGTGTCAGTTTTGGTGTTTTCTTAACAATAGATCATAAAATGACTTTGCACTCTTCTAAAGTTATTAATTGTCTTTCAATCTATTTACTACTTCAAAGAAAACAAAGACAAGACTTTAAGGTTGGACGTGGAGGATGTTGTAAACAAAATGGAAGAACAAATTTAGTCTCCACATTGAAATATTTTAGGTCACAGGAATTTGTAAAGATCCCAAGTTATGGACAGTTTAAACTTGTGGGAAAAGTGTGCCTCTGGAATAATTATATCAGTAGTAGAAAGAAGAACAAGAACTAACTTTAGTTTACATTAAAAGAAGCTGGAATTCAACTCAGAAGAGTGCATACCTCCGCCAAGGCCCAATAGTCCCCTTTAATTCAATCAAGCCTAATCAAATAATCCAATAAAACATATTTAAATCAGCCAAAATCAAGATCTTCTGTAGTTTTTCATGCCTCAACCGACAGGCACTGAGCAGATCTGAGCCGGTGAGTGGACCCAGACCAAATGAAACTATAGCATTTTATACAAGACCGAAAGAGACAAATGGAAGGTTCAAACAATAGGAAAACAAAGGACAGGAAGAGGGGGGAGGGGCACTTTGGAGCGTGTCAATCAGCTGATCACATCAGTTTGATCACACTTAACAAAGTGATCAAATAAGTTCTAGACGTCCTTCGATTAACTAGATGGTGTTACGCAAACGTGTATCGGAAGGGGGATAGGAGACAGACAGGAATCACCGTTTAACGACAAAGGCCTCCTCCCGGACGTCACTCCAAATGTGCATTTTTTTCCTTAATACCAAAAACTGTTTTCTGATGACGCCTACAGCTAAATTGAAAAACAGACACCTCCTACAGTGTCTGTATGCGTCAGGCAGTCTGTCTTTCCAGATGTCAAATGCTGACCTCCGGGAAGGAGCTGGTGACGGCTGTCCTGCATCATCTCCAGGAGGTGGAGGCTCGGGTGACAACTCACTCCAGACAGACCTCACAGAGACGGAAACTTCTAGAAAGCTGCCACGAGGATGGTTTTCTAGAGGAGTTGAAAGGCCTTGCTGCTGCCAGAGGAGTCAAATATGAAATTGAAATGAGTTAAATTCAGTTGCTAAAAAATGTCTTCATTTTAACTTGACAGCTGCTTTAAAGTTCCTGAGGAGTTTACAGGTCGTGCCGCATGTCCTTGGTTTACTTAAAGTAGCCAGATTTCAACTTCGTTCCAGTGCAGCGCCCCGTCTTTCCACACACAACGCCAGACTTGAACACATTGCAATGCTGCTTGCATGGACAATGAATGGGAGGCTAGAAAACGACACTTCCTGTGGACACGCACTGTCATTCAGTCAGTTTGACTGTTTTTGTCCTCGTCTCACTTCTGAGGTCTGCATGTCTGTTCTCATCTCCTGTCTCAAATCTAAATAAATGTTCAATCAGATCACTAGGGGTCATGTAAACCTTTAATGTTCCTGTCAGTAGGAACATATCAATTTAATATGAATATGAATATTTTAGTCTTTCTGTGCTACTCGACCAATGTGGTGTTAACATTAAGGTTTTCGTTGCCTCCAGGAGGCGCAACAACATGGCAGGACAGTAACAAAACTCCTCTTTGGCTGATTGTGAACAAGCTGCTGCCTAAAAACATCCAACAGTAACACAATAAAGTGCAGATCGTCACCAGCTATACAGTCGAGATGGCGGTATTTTGTGGATCAAGTATATTGGGCTTTGAATTAATCTGAAAAATTTAAGGCGTGCCGAAGGTCAGCTGGCAATCATGAAAATGCACAAGAAAATATTAGGTGTACAGGCCAGTATCATGCACAGACACACACAAACCAAACAGTTGATCTCCTCCAGGCTTACGCAGGCATAATAATAATAAAAACACATCCTGCTAATCTGACTTGGTTGTTGTTGTTGTCGAGGTCAAAGAAGATAGGAATCCTTCGACCTTGTTTCAGTGACCCATCTACATATATGGTTGTAAAACTGTAAAATCTTCCTCGCTAATGATTTTTCTTAAGGAGTCGATATTATTGAAAATCACAGGAAGAGCCGTTGTATTTTCACTCTCACTTTGGAAACTTAACTCACTTAAGCTCTAGACTGGCTTGTTCTCACTGTGAAAGCTGGGCTCAAAGTGAGAGGCTGGTTGAATTCCTGAAGGCGTCTGATAAGGCACATGAAAGGCATCCTGGCGAATGAGCTAAAAAGTGCCACCAGAGCCAGAGCGAGAGAAACAACAGAGAGAGAAGAGGAGAAATTAGGGCACTGAGATCAGAGAGAGGAACACAAAGATGTGCTTCATTGTGTTTGAGGAGGGAAATTGAGACCAGATACTGATTATAAATGGGAACTGGGGGGATATGCTGCACCTGACAAAGGCAGAAGGAGAAGGATGACTGGTTTTATAGCCACTGAGAACAGAGACTGAGAACAGAACTGGATTACCAAATATCCAAGCTAAGTCTTCAGATTTGAAACTGCATCATATTAAAACCTCAGTGTCCGTTATGTACACTATTCTATTTTTGACAAACAGTCCCTTGATGTGGTGGATAATATTATTTAGCCATCTGCTAACTGGGGATAAAATCACACCCCTGGTATCAAACCGCTGCACATTTTGTGTAGGTCTGGATCTTCTCAGTAACAACAACCTGCACAAAGACCAGCTGTTCGACTCCAAATCAGCTGAATTTTATCGTTGGATTGAAGTTATATTGAGCATCTGGAGGTCTGTTTGTCAGACGTCCCACTGTGAGAAAACAAAGATGTGTGTGTGCTCTTCTTTTTAAAGCTCCCTGTGAACCAACGACTGCAGCGCTGGTCTGTGAAGGACACAACTGCGAAGACTTTAAAGTAAAACTTTGAGTAACTTTTGAAAGAAGAAACTCTCCAAATAAATGTAAAAAACAACAAAACACATAGCGCCTTCAGATTTTTTGTCCTGGTATGACTATTAGTTTAAGATGGCTAATGTTTGCTGAGGTTAGTACGTTATAGCTATCACAGTATAACTTTATATTACTGAGTCACAGACTTTGTGAGTGTGGTTGTGGTGCTGCTGTTACACATTACCAAATGTGTTTATTCAGGAGGGGTTGGGATACTTGTGCCCAGCTGATGTGGATAATGTTGTGTTTTGCGCTATTTGGTTTAGCATGCAAACGTGAGGTCCACCACTTGGTCCAGAGTAAAATACCTCAACAACCATGAGGTAGACTAACTTAAATTCATGCCCCCTTCCAGCTTTTCATAAAATACACTCCTACCCGCCCTTGGTGTCGCTATTTTGCTCTATGTTTAGTGCTTCTTAGCGAGTCCTTAAAGTATCACTCAACAGAAATGACACATTCTCGACACTTTTTTTTTTTTATTTTTTTTTTTAATTCTGAATATGCAAAATGGAACACGGCTTCCTGATTGCTATTTAACAAATTATTTACACAACATAATATGGAAATGAAGATTTTGAGGAAGCAAAATAATAATGATAAAAAGTAAAACAAATAACATATTCGAAAAGGAGTGAGAAGAAGCATAGCTTGTTAGCTCTCACCCCTTTGTCTAAATGAAATTAATATATATATATATATCTACATACACACATACCACCCACATATACATGCTTGTATATATACATATACATACACACAAAAACACACAAACCTACACACACACACACACACACACACACACATACATACACAAACACACACACACACACACACACTCTGCCTCTCATCACCATGCCACATCAATTAATAAGTGATAATCACCAATAATCATTAATACCATTATCCATTGTACCCGCTAAATAACATGTGTTTGTACATTTTCTTGAACTGGTTGATATTTGGACTTTGCTTGAGTTCCTCACTTAGGTTGTTCCATAGCTTGACACCAGAAATAGATATACAGAAACTTTTCAAGGTTGTTCGTCTGTTTAATCTTTTAAAATTATGTTCCCCTCTTAATTGATAACCTCCCTCCCGATTTCTAAATAAATTTTGTATATTTTCTGGTAATTGTCTGTTTTTTGCCTTGTACATGATAATTGCTGTTTGGTAAGATACAATGTCAGTGAATTTCAGTAGTTTTGATTGTATAAAAAGTGGATTTGTATGTTCCAAGTAGCTGACCTTGTGAATAGTCCTTATTGCTCTTTTCTGCAGGATAGTAAGTGACCGTAATGAAGTTTTGTAAGTGTTTCCCCAAATCTCAGCGTAGTAATGTATATATGGCAAGACTAGTGAACAGTACAGTGTGCGAAGAGAATTATGATCCAGTAATTGTTTTGCTTTGTGTATGACTGCAATGCTTCTTGAAACTTTGGACTGAACATGTTTGATGTGTGGTTTCCAACTCAGTCTGTCATCTACTGTAACCCCAAGGAATCTGTTTTCATGCACCCTTTCGATTTCAACCCCATCTAATTCTATTCGCACCTTTGTGTTCCATGTGCATTTTCCAAACAACATGAACTTAGTCTTACTTACATTTAATGATAATTTAATCCAGTCAAACCATGTTTTTAGTTTTTTCATTTCCTTGTTTATAACTGTTTCCACTTGTTTAATGTTTTCTCCTGAACCAAAAATATTTGTGTCATCCGCGGAATTGACCAATTTTAACCACCTAGATACTTTACACATATCATTGATATACAGGATGAACAATTTAGGGCCCAATACTGACCCCTGGGGGACCCTGCAAGCTCACTTTCCTTTCATGTTGTGCACCTGAAGACTTTTGTCATATATTTTGCTGCACTTAAGTGGCCAGAGGATAGCATCTGGTTTCCATTCACACCACTGAAAACATTACACTGAGGAATAAGTGACAATCATCAAAAGTGTCAAGCGCCTCATCATATCAGCATGTTAGCATTAACACCTGGAGCAAGTTAGCATGCTGACATTACCGCTGGAGAGTAAATGGACGTTACATTAAATCTGGACACATCATCAGAGGAGGAGCCCCCTTCATGCCTATGAAAGCTGCATGGTGGCAAAGACAGTCGACTGCCAAGATGTGAAACACTCGGATCTTCCATGATGCGCAGCCAATAGAGCATGCAAACTGGGATAAAACTGGGATAAAATAATTTAATTGTGTGACTTTCCGGATTTAACTGGACCGAATGGCTCAAGTTATGACAGTAAAAAAAGTCGTTTTGCGTGGTTGTGATGCTCAAAAAAATGTTGTCACCGTTTTACAGACACTTCTTTCACAATGTACTCTTAGGGAAAACGTCTTTTGGGGCCGCAGTGCATCAATTGACATTGTTATTACATGGTTTGGTGACTACAAAAAACTGGCTTCAAACACAAGGTGGCTGCAGACTGTTGGTCTTTTTTCTATTTCTGTTGCGAGCTTAATGGAAGTGCGACATTAATCAGTGGCAAACGTCTCTGTTTGTCAGGCTGCTAAACCGTTTATATAACTTTCTCACTGGAGACAGACGAGACAAACACTAAATGTCACTTCAGCATTTTCATGGGAGCTGTTACTCATTTTCCCGTTACAATTATCAAAATGGCATTTACTGTTATTCAGACATTTTAAGTACTGCGATAAAGTGTCTTCAAACTTTTTATCCTTTCTAATTTTATGGCACACAGTCTTTACTAAAAAGTTAACAACACAATTAAAGGGTAAAAGAAGCCTTTTTTTAAATATTTCAACATTTGGTGTCTTGTGTCTTGTAGTTCTCGGTACAGTGAAAGCTGTACAGAATTCGCTTCCGCATGAACAACCAGCAAAGTTGTTGCTGTGACTAATCAGCAAAGTACATTATCAGTCCAGCGTGCCAAAAAACCTAGTTTCTCCATCACTCTCAAAGTGTTTTGGATTAAGTATATATTTGCCATGAGGTGGTGATAGCACGTCTGATATTCTTAAGCATGCATCTCTTAAACGCTGTATGTATCACTGAGCCTGGCCTCTTTTTGTCAGGCCATCAGAGAAACACTTGGCAACAGAAACGGACACTCAAGGAGTCGTGCCAAACTGGTAAGGTCCTCCCAAGTAGACAGAGAGTCATGGCAACGCTTGATCACGATGAATAATGAATGGCTCACAGGTTCACTTTACAAGGAGCTTTTCAGGCTCAGACACACACTCGCTATATTCTCATTATCTGTGTGAACTGCAGTTCGGGCAGGGTGACTTACACCAACAGTTGCTTTTACGACTTCTCCCCTTCCTCTACTGAATACTTTACAGAAGCAGTGTGCTGACCTTTCAAATGGAGTCCATGCTTAGCTAAAATAAAGGCCACATGTATGCAACAAATTGTGACTCGGCAGCCTCTCCCACTGCACGAATGATAAACAGGGCCATCAGGATTGAAGTAAATTCTCCAGAGATGCTCTTTTGAACTATTAAGAGATACAGTAAAGCCGTATATTTTCAAGTTGTCCACAAGGAGAACTCATCATGGCTGCTTAACATGTGCGAAGTAAAGCACAAACAGTGATATACTTTGAGAACTTAAATGTTAAAACTGATTAGTCCTGTGTTTTAAATCTATCTGGAGCTGTAGAATTGAATGACATAAAGAAATAACTTGACTTTCTGGGAAAAAGATGAGTTCACTTTCATGTCTGTGCATGTAGCTGCAGCCTAGAGGCAATTAACATAGCTTAGCATAAAGAATTGAGACCGGGGTAAGACTGGTCTGGAACACCCCTGCTGTTGCGAAGACGGCGTTAACAACATGGCCACAACTAACCGCCTGGCTCCTGTCCAAAGCAAAAAAACAACCTTCTTGATGGTAAGAGGAAACACGTATCAACGAGGGAACAGACTATGACACAACACCAGCGGGGTTCTTTTTCTTTTGCAGTGTAGAGTTTCCACAGTTATTTAAGTTGTTCCACTGCTACCTGGGGAAAGTGACCAGGGAAAACAATGCATCCCGCTGTTTTGCTTAGGCAATGGCAGACACGCTTCCTTTGTGCTGCAATTTGACCTTCATTTTTTTGCCGTGAAACATCAGACCTAATAACATGATGTTATGAGGGAGGGACCAATCTATACGAGAAAGCTGCCTATTGTCAGTTAAATCCATGTACAAATTAAGATGCAAAAAAATTGTAGTTAGGAAAAAGGAGAGTTATCTGTTGGACTGTTTCTAAATTATTCCACCATAAACATTGCTGGCTTTGCTTTGTCAAAGGTATCCACACCTCTAAATCTTACTAATAAACATGTTTTATCTTCTGAGCTGCACATGTGATGAAACAATTCCAAAATCACAAAATACTGCAACACAAAAACCCCTGTTCACTGCAACTTGTCATGTTTTTTTAAGCATGTGTGTTATCATGTCACAGTTTTAGAGGCTAGGTGTTTTCCCTCTGTTTCCAGTCTTTATGCTAAGCTATGCTAACTACCTGCTGGCTGTTGCTTCATATTTAGTATACAGGAATGAGACTTGTCCTAATCTTCTCTTAGTTACAAGAATGTTACAGTTCTACATTTTGAACCACTCTACATGAACCACTCTACATGGAAAGGAGTCTTGTTCAAGTGAAACTCTTGCCAAAATGCAACCTAGGCTTTTTTTGTGATTGTATATAAGTCAAACCTTCGTGCAAAGCATAATTACGACGAAAGAGGCACTTTTAAGATTAACCGTAGTTTGTTTTTGCTATTTTTAAAACACTAAGAAGGCTCGACACAACAACTTTGCACGTAGTATCACCAGGGTCTCTACACATGAACACAAGCATTGAGAACATGTTTGTGTATGCAGAGTTTGCTAAAAAGAAGGTTGTTCAAACAACTCACCTTAGCAGTAGCTTGTTCCGCTCCCAGTCGTCATGGCAGCCGAGAAGTAGAGTTGTGAGTTGTCCAAAAACCTTCTTTTTAGTAAACTCTGTGTACACAAACAATATTCTCAATGCTCATGTTCATGTGTAGAGACCCTGGTGATACTATGAGCAAAGTTTCATGTTGTGTCGAGTCTTCTTAGGGTTTTAAAAAAAGCTTTTAAAAAGCTATTTTGATGCTATCGTAAAAGTGCCCCTTGCACTGAGATGAGCTTGACCCGAAAACAAACTACTATAAATCTTAAAAGGTCCTCTTTCATCGCAATTATGCTTTTACACGAAGGTTTGACTCAAATACTTTTGCAAAAAAAGCCTAGGTTTTTTGGCAAGAGTTTCACCTTAAGTTCAATCAGTGACTCTGAAAAGTGAAGCCAATGATGAAGTGCCGTAAACCTGCATTCTTTTTAATGGTCAGCAGGGGGACACTCTGGTTTCAAAAAGATCT